>NC_053493.1:96675244-97007744 GCF_905171775.1 Rana temporaria
TGGTCTCACTACCACATGACAGAGATCACTACTCCCGATGACAGTCATGTTGCTAGGCAGAACAGGGAAATGCCTTGTTTACATTCTGCCCCATCTCAGCGCAATCACGGGCCGCCGGCGAACACGAGTGTGGCGGTAGGACACGCACCCGATGGGCGGCAAATTCAAAGGGATGTACAGGTACGCCCATTTGCCTGCCTGTGCCATTCTGCCGACGTATATTTGTGTGCAGCGGTCGGCAAGTGGTTAAAGGGTAATTTCACTTTCATGGGTAAAAAAATAGCAAATTAAAATATAATAATATAGCAAATACAATTGTGACGCAAGTCATATTGTAGTTGAATATTATTAAAAATTACCTTTCATTTTCATTCTGCAGCCCTGTAATTTTCTATAAAACATAATGCAATATGGCTACATGTAGTGAACAGAATGTGTACAGAATGACCCCCCCCCTCCCCCCCCGAAACATAATTTCCTGCTTGTGTGATTGGCTCATTGATTTTTCCAGAAGTCTACACTAAGATACTAGTCCGATTTTTGGCATCCTCTGCAACAAAAAAATCATTTTTGGTGACATGTGCCCAATAGGAAATCATGTTTAACCACTTGGGATCCGCCTGCCGTCAATTGACGGCTACAGCGCGGATCCCAAAAGCCAACAGGACGTCAATTGACGTCCGCCCCTTTGGGCGGTCCCCGCGCGCGCTCCAGAGCGCGCAGCGGGGAAATCTGTGTTGGCCGTGTCCCTTGGACACAGCCAATTACAGATCGCCGCGAACGGCCAATCAGAGTGGCCGTTTGCGATGCGATCTGTGCGGCCAATGAGAGATGATCTCATATGTAAACATATGAGATCATCTGTCATTGCCGGCTCACACAGAGACAGCGGTGCTGTCTCTGGAGAGGAGACCGATCTGTGTCTCTTGTACATAGAGACACAGATCGGTCACCCCCCCCAGTCACCCCCCCTCCACCTACAGTTAGAACACTTTATAGGAAACATGTTTAACCCCTTCCTCACCCCCTAGTATTAACCCCTTCAATGCCAGTCACATTTATACTGTAATTAGTGCATATTTATAGCACTGATCGCAGTATAAATGTGAATGGCGCCAAAAATGTGTCCGATGTGTCCAATGTGTCCGCCATAACGTCGCAGTCCCAATAAAAATCGCAGATCGCCGCCATTTCTAGTAAAAAAAAATATAATAAAAAATAATAATTCTGTCCCCTATTTTGTAAGCGCTATAACTTTTGCGCAAACCAGTCGCTTATTGCGATTTTTTTTTTTTACCAAAAATATGTAGAAGAAAACTGAGAAAATTTTTTTTTTTTTTTTTTTTTAAATTGGGATATTTATTATAGCAAGAAGTAAAAAATATTGTATTTTTTTCAAAATTGTCGCACTTTTTTGTTTATAGCGCAAAAAATAAAAACCGCACAGGCGATCAAATAACACCAAAAGAAAGCTCTACTTGTGGGGAAAAAAGGACGTCAATTTTGTTTGGGAGCTACGTCGCACGACCGCGCAATTGTTAGTTAAAGCGAAGCAGTGCCGAAAGCTGAAATTTCACCTGGGCAGGAGGGGGGTATATGTGCCCAGTAAGCAAGTGGTTAAAGGGATGTAGACCCTGCAATTTTCCTCATTAGAGCTCTACAGCTTCAGCAGCTGGTTGATAATTATGAAACCACTCCCATTAGACTCACTAAGCACAGGGGCACAGAAGAACAAACAGGGATTTCTTCAGAATAACAAAAGGTAAGAATCTGCAACAACGTTTATTAAAATCCTTGCAATGTACATAGATCACTCAGAGGAGAATGTTTTTTCTTATTAAAAGTGGATTTACGCTTTAATGAGTTGATAATGTTAATATAATAAATTGTGTGAATATTCACTTCAATTATGCAATCATGGGCAGATGTAAACAGAAATTCGTTTTTCATATAATTGGCTAATTGAAGTGAATATTTAAATAATTGATTGTGTGAAAATGATCAACCTTTTAATAAATCAACCTAATAGTGTCCACTGAAGAGGCTTGAGCTACAAGGCTTCCCATGGTTCAAAAATGATGGACAAGCCATATCAAATGGAAACTTATTAAGGTTGCCTGTAAAGACAAAAAAAACAAACAAAAAACATATACTTATATCTGAATATGAGCCAATCAGTGTTTTTATCACATTAATTTGATGCTAAATTGAAAATGTATTTAATTTTTCGTCTCCCAGATGGTGGGCTGTTCTCTGTGTCATACCGCTTTCTGACAACCTGACAAAGCAATGTACTTGTCATTCACAGCAGACACATCAGAACATGCAATATTATTGTTAAAATATTGATAGTACATTACATTGCCAAACTGTTTGTATCCTACTGTACACAGGCAGCCTGTATTCTGGAGATCTGTCTTCAAAAATGTTAAGCTGTTTGTAGTTTTTGGAAAGTTTTTCCTTGCTCAAATTTTTTATAAAAGAATAAAAAACAAAGGTTGCATAGTAAGGAATCAAAGGAGTGTCTTCCCCTGTGTACGGGAGGGGATGTAGGTTGCGCAGCATTCTAATAAAATGGTAGGTGCGCCGCCCACTTTAAAATAACTCAAATAGCAAAAATACACATACATGCATTGTGAAGCAACTCAGTGTGTCCAGGATCACAAGAGCAGTCAGTGGCAGGTTACAAATAGGGATCAATGCGGGTTTGACTCCTGTGAGTAAAGGGCTACTAACATAGAACTCTAAATGGAACTGCCCCAGTAAGGGATAAAAAAACGTTGTTTTAGTGGTCCTAAGGGTAAAAAGAGGTGGCAAAAATTAGGTAATCACTAAGAGTAGTTAAGTTATAGGGTCTGGTGGTGTTTTTTGTAAGTTTTTCATAAATCAAAAATATTCTGTGTTTGTTAACTTTATAAACAATCTCAAAAGGTGTCAAGATAATAAAATTAATTCCTTGAACACTTTGCAGCTTTGCCTACCTGTATATGCCTCTTGAGCTCTTGTAGGGTTAGGTGATGGTGGATGGTCAGAATATGTATTATTAATTATGCCATTGAATTTGTAAATCAATTATACATAGGAGCTAAAAAAAAGCCAAAATAACTTAGGGTAAGGCCCCGTACACACGGCCGAGGAACTCGACGTGCCAAACACATCGAGTTCCTCGGCCAGTTCAGCCCTGAAGCCGCCGAGGAGCTCGGCGGGCCGAGAGCTCCCATAGAACAACGAGGAAATAGAGAACATGTTCTCTATTTCCTCGTCGAGCTCCTCGTTGGCTTCCTCGGCCGAAAGTGTACACACGACCAGTTTCCTCGGCAGAATTCAGCCAGAAACTCGTTCGGAAGCTGAATTCTGCCGAGGAAACTGGTCGTGTGTACGAATGGAATGCAAAGGTAAGAATGGAATGCAATATTCCTAAACCAGGATTTCAGAACTGGTCTTATAACCTGCCATTGAACAAAATAATGTTTTACATCTGCAGTATGCAAACATTAAAAGCCTCTGGACACATAAAAACAATTACAACTGCTTACACCCACATTCAGATGAAGAATTTATTGCCTTTTTTTCTTTTGCATTCCTACAAGCAGTTATAACCATCCTAGTCGTGCTATGATTACAGTGAAAGTGGAATGATGTCAGTAAAAGGGGTGGTGACCAGACTGGTACTGGTGAGAGACCAGCATGCAGAGGGGTTTTTGTGTATGGCTTGTTACAACCGGAATATTTGGGAAGTTAATCTTTGGGCCATGAACTAAGGTGAGTATTAGGCCTTGTAGACACGGTCCGACCAAAACGATGTGACTGGTCCGTCGGACCGTTTTCATCGGTTTACCTCTGAAGTGGCCGTATGGCCTGATATGTGTACACACCATCAGTCCAAAATCCGATCAGGTCAGAACGCGGTGACGTCAAACACACGACGTGCTGAATAAAACAAAGTTCAATGCTTCCAAGCATGAATCGACTTAATTTTGAGCATGCGCGGGTTTTGAACCGATGCTTTTCTGTACTAACCATCGGCTTGGTCCGATGGGGCAGCGGTCCATCGGTTCGGTTTTGAAGCATGTTTTAAAATTTTGGACCGAAGGAAAACAGACCGATGGCCTATACACACGGTCGGTTTGGTCCGATGAAACTGAACTTCGGTTCATTCTCATCGGTTTGGTCCGACCGTGTGTACAAGGCCTAACTGTGTGCTAGGCCATCCTCCAACAAAAAAAAAAACCGTATATGTTTAATGTCGGAATGACGGAATGGCATTTTGTTTGCAAAGCAGGGTATATCATAAACAACTGCCATGTTTTTCTTTTCATTCAATTTTTTTTTTTCATGTTTTTTACATCTCAGTTCTGCTAATCTCTTCTAGCCTCCACTTCCTGTCTACATGCACTCGCTCCAGCGTCAGCTGCACAGCATTGCTCTGGACTTCCTACTGTAACAGTGATTATGTCTTATCGGTGGATTATTCGGTTGATTTACTAACGGTAAACAGACTGTGCACTTTGCAAAGGCAATTGCTCCAGAGCCTAGTAACTGAGGTAAAGCTTCACTTTGCAAAAAACACCCAATCATGTGCAAGGGAAAAAAAATGCTTTTTTTGCTTGCATATGATTGGATAATGAAAGTCAGCAGAGCTTCTGCTTATTTGCTAAGTTCTGGGGCAACTACTTTTGCAGAGTACAACTGCACTTTGCACAGTCTATTTTCCTTTAGTAAATGAACCCCTTTGTCTTATCAATGTCTATCTGCATGGAAGCTTGCACTCTTCTATAGGGACCTATGTGACAGGGTAACAATGTAGCCATTACTAGTGATAATTATCACCTCAAAACAGGAAGTGTCTGAACAAGGACCTTCATGGCAGGATCACCATGTATAATTTTAATGAAAGCAGTAGACTGAAAACACATTTTTTAATTAAATTAACATGTTAAAATGTATATGAGATGTTAGTAATTTAGTTTACATCTACTATAAGTCTATTCAGGCCTATACAATATAGTAACATGCTTTAAAGTTATTTTGGGCTCAACGGCTGATTCTTTAAATCCCAGTTCAGCATAGCAGTGATGATCGATGTTCAAAATCGGGACTATTCCATGGACAAAATTTCCAAGGAACAACTTCCAAATCCTGACATCGTCTCTAGAAAACAGGGACTGTTGGCAAGTGTACATCTACTTTAATTTTTAGTTAGGGTAAGACTGACAGCATCACCCTGCCACCCACTTCTATATACTTGTTTGACCATGTGAATTAGCAAGAGCATCTCACATCATAAACCAGACACAGGTTTAGCCTGTTTCCTTCCTGTCTGGTAAAAGAAAGGTTTTGCTTGCAGCGGCAAACGTAGCATTAGTGTGAATTACAGCCTCTATGTCACAGCCTAAAGCAAGGCTTGTTCCAGCAACCCAGCACTTCAGAGACCAATTTGTTTAGCTGATCACTGTCTCTTTGACATGGCTGCAAATGTTACCTTTCTTTTTCAATCAAAAACACAGCAGGGCGTGCCATCTGTTTGGCACAAGTTGAGCTCCCTTTCCCCAATGCCTTTTTTGCGCAGATAATTCAGACGTGGCAGTTTGCTAAAAATCTTTTAGCCCTCGTTTTTAAAGAGAAATATAGCTCTACCTTATGCGGGAAAATGAGGCCAGGATTTGAGAAAATGTGGCCACAAATTTTCAAAGGATTTTTTTGTTCTTCATCGCTGACAAAGGGCACAAGGAGATATCATTTTTTAAATATGAGATAACCTGTAATGTATGTTGATATTTTACAGCAAACAGAAGATGGCTCTCTACCAGCCGGTGCTTTGACATCAGTGTATATTGTTGTTACCGTGCTAAGCAATTAAATATGCATGTTTCATTATGCATGCTGCTCCTCTTTGTCTCTCATAATCTATAGCTCCATAGAATATGCTGGTGCCATATAAATAAATGATGATAATAATGTTTGGAAAGGGCGACTTGCGGTGAAATAATGTCTTTATTGGTAAAAAGTGTTATGTTATAACCAAATCTTATACCTTTTAAACAAAAAAGTACAATGCAAACTATCCAAATGTTATTTTTTATTTATTTTTAATTGCAATATATATATATATTTATTTTTTATTATTTCCCTATTTGGATATTTAAAGCAACCAGGTGTTCTTTGGAGCAGCAGAAGCAAGTAAATCAAATTCTAAGTGTGATTTTCAATATGAAAAAAGATTGTGCAAAACTGAAGCAATGTTTACAAGGTACAACCAAAAAAAAAAAAAACAGGAATTTAAATAAAAAATAAAAAAAAACATTTCTCTGCACTTAAAGTGTTTGACAAACCTTTATCATTTAATAAATTACTAAATATTTAGAAGAAAGTTAGTGTATGATTTATTGGATAAAGTAAAAAAACAAAAGCTGTAAAACAATAACAAAGTCTATAGAAAAAAAAATCAGATTCATCTGGGCATTAAATTATTATACAGCCTGTTTTTTTTTTTATGTACAACCTCAGAAGAATATGCCACATATCTGTATATGAGAGATATCGATATTTTATGTTTTCTGCCTTGTGTTGTAATTTTTTTTTATTTTAATTTTGATGTAACTTTTTGAATTATTAGACATTGTGAGAGTTATAACCTCCAGCAGAAGAAAAAAAAAATAAAGTTAGCACAAAGAGGACAAGAGCTCGAAGGAAAGTGCTTATCTAAATTTCTTCCAGCTCAGATGCTGTTCAGAGCAATGAAGACCCCCTGATGTAGGAACAGATGATCAGCACCACAAGCTAACACCATAGGGAGGCTCTTGGATGTCTGGATGCTTTGCAGAATACAAATGAATCATCCACATTCTTTCTCTTGCAGCACAGCTCACAGACTGGGCCTCATTAGAATTTATTATCCCTCAGCTTTCTGATGTTAATGCACCAGTTACAGAAAAAGGAAAACAGAAGCAAAAATATAAACAGAAAAGAGCATAATTATGGCCATTATATTCTAGAAAAAAAATATTTGAATACCACATATCATAATACACTATTTTTGTGTGTTCTTTTGATTTAATCTGTGTTGCCATATCATTTCATGCCACATGTGTTTCAGAAAAGCTTACAGGAGACTATAATGCCACATTTAACTGCAACTGACCTACGTAAATTGGATCTGTCTAAGTATGTCCCCTGTAGATGCGCAGTACTTGAGCTAGGTGTCTTAGTGCCTATAAAGGCTTTGGATAAGAGAGTTCTCTCCTGATGGTTCCCTAATCGGCATTATCAGAGATTCACTAATGACAGCCAAAATGCTTTTTAGGTCTCCAGGTCTCCCCACAATGCAGACGAAATGTCTACATTGTGAACAGGCATTTTATTGCACTTATTACTGTGGATAAGAGCCATGGAGTGACAAGTGAGCAGCAGAGCCAAGATTCTAGGCTGAACTATAGTCTACCATTTCCCCATTACAATGGCTTTTTAATTTTTTATAACAAACAGCAACGGTAATGTTACTCCGCTGCATTACGAAGCCTTCCAATATCTTTATTTCCTATAGTAAACAGGACAGAGATTACACTAATATCATATTGCAGCGCACATGAACAACATGCAAGAAGCATTTGGACCATGGCGACAGTGACCCGAAACTTCTCACTGTGAAAAATAAAAATGTTAGCAGTCTCAGTTATTATCTTTCAGTTCAAATAAGCAGATGTTATTGCCTTCAGAATGGTCATTCAGCTCACCTACTGTTTTGTGAACTAGTAGAAAAGTGCCATTCACTTGGATATATTCTTGTAAACACTGATTTGGAAAATTACCAGGGGACCAATGAACAGTACACCATTTGTGGGATGTTAAAAACTTTAAAAAAACTACATCATTTGCACTCATATTTAAAATGCGCACTCACAAATAAATATAGGCAAGTTAGGGAAAGGGTTATGTTAAATATTTTGAAAATTTGCTTTGAAAGACCTTTAAAATTTAAAGAAAGCCATTAAATTTCCAATTGACTTCCCTTTTGTTGAGCACCTTTATACCAATTCAACAGCTGATAATTAGATGATTTAAACCAATTACCTAATGTAACATGTATGTAATAGGGTGATATACTGACATTTGTCAAATGGCCCAGTGAAGGCGTATTATATTCCCTTTACTCAACCTATTAGGGATTTCCTATTTTTTTAAACTTCCCATCCACATTTGTGGGCATTCAAGGTGAATCGAGGTTCACTTGGTTATGGTGCTCTTTTATTTAATCACCCCTAATTTGTTATGGATATATTAATACAGTATGTAAACATGTAGTATATGACCATGTCAATGATCACCCCCCCCCCCCATTTCCTAAATCCTGCGCTTCAATCTAAATAAATGAAACAAATGACATATACAATATGTTGATAGGGATTAACTCACTTGTATTTGGGAAGTAACAATGTTACATTTGTAAATAAATTCTGAAAAAAACATTATGGTGATATTGATTATTAATATGGGATTAGGTACATATTATTTTTGAAGGTGAAACAAAAATCACATAGTGTAAATTGTTTTTATTAACTTGAGACCTCTGGTACTGTAGTGGAAGAAAAGGGACATGAGTGATCACCCTGAAGTGCCATGTGCTGTATGAAAGAATGATCCTTAAGCCCATTTAAAGATAGTACCTGGATTCTTTGCAATAGAGAGTATGTGTTTTCAAATAATTGTTGTTACACTGAAAAAGTTACCATGCCGGTTACCAAAGCAAATCTGCATCTTCTAAACAAGTAGGGTTCTGAGCAAGCATTTGACAGGGTTTCCTTAGGCCAGTGCAAAATAAATAAACCATGGTACACACACACATACAGTTGTGCTCAAAAGTTTGAATACCTTGGCAGAAATTGTGAAATTTTAACATTATTATTAATAATATGACTGATCATGTGATAAAACTGTCTTTTATTTAAAGATAGCACTCACATAAAGCCATTTATTATCACATCGTTTTTTGGATCCTTTTGAAATCATAATGATAACAGAAATCACCCAAATGGTCCTGATTGGCCTTAGTACAGACACAGAAAGTGGCACACACAGGTTAAAATGGCAATTAAAGGTTAATTTCCCACATTTGTGGCTTTTTAAATCACAATTGGTGTCTTTGTATAAATAGTCAATGAGTTTGTTAGCTCTCACATGGATGCACTAAGCAGGCTAGACACTGAGCCATGAGGAGGTAGAAAAGAACAGTCAAAAGACCTGCATAACAAGGTAATGAAACTTTCAAAAGATGCAAAGGGATATAAAAAGATATCCAAAGCCTTGAATATGCCAGTCAGTACTGTTCAATCACTTAATGAGGAGTGGAAAATGTGGGAATCTCTTGATACCAAGTCAAGGTTAGGTAGATCAAGAAAGATTTCAGCCACAGGAACTGTTCGGGATACAAAAAAAACCCCACAGGTAACCTTAGGAGAAATACAGGTTGCACTGGAAAAAGATGGTGTGGTTGTTTTTTAAGGAGCACACTAAGATGATGCTTGAACAAAAAAGAGCTGCATGGTCAAGTTGCCAGAAAGAAGCCTTTACTGCACAAGTTCCAAAAAAAGCCTGGTTACAATATGCAAAACACCTTGACATGCCTCATTGGCTTTTTTGTGGCATTGGCGCAGTAAAAGCTTCCTTCTGGCAGCTCAACCATGCAGCTCTTTTTTGTTCAAGTTTTGTTAAATTGTGCTCCTTAAAAACAACCACACCATCTTTTTGAAACTCCTTAAAAACAACCACACAATCGTTTTGGAGAGCAACCTGTACCTGTGAGTTTTTCTTTGTATCCTGAGCAATTCTTCTGCCAGTTGTGGCTTAAATCTTTATTGGTCTACCTGACCATGGCTTGGTATCAAAAGAGCCCTTAATTTTCCAATTCTTGTGATTAACCACTTAAGGACCGCCTCCTGCACATATACGTCGGCAGAATGGCAGGGCTGGGCACAAGCACGTACAGGTACGTCCTCTTTAAGTGCCCAGCCGTGGGTCGCGGGCGACCCGGTCCGAAGCTCCACGACCGTGGACGCGGGACCCGCGGACCCGATCGCCACTGGAGTCCCGCGATCGGTCCCCTGAGCTGAAGAACGGAGAGAGCTGTGTGTAAACTTCCCCGTGTGTAAACTTCCCCGTTCTTCACTGTGGCGCCGTCATTGATCGTGTGTTCCCTAATATAGGGAAACACAATCAATGATGTCACACCTACAGCCACACCCCCCCTACAGTTAGAAACACAGATGAGGTCACACTTAACCCTTCATCGCCCCCTTTGGTTAACTCCTAAACTGCAATTGTCACTTTCACAGTAAACAATGCATTTTTAATGCATTTTTTGCTGTGAAAATGACAATGGTCCCAAAAATGTGTAAAAATTGTCCGCAGTGTCCGCCATGATGTCACAGTCACTTAAAAAATTGCTGATCCCCGCCATTAGTAGTAAAAAATTTTTTTATAAAAATGCAATAAAACTATCCCCTATTTTGTAAACGCTATAAATTTTGCGCAAAACAATCGTTAAACGCTTATTGCGATTTTTTTTACCAAAAATAGGTAGAAGAATATGTATCGGCCTAAACTGAGGAAAAACATTTTTTTTATATGTTTTTGGGGGATATTTATTATAGCAAAAAGTAAAAAATATTGTATTTTTTTCAAAATTGTCGCTCTATTTTTGTTTATAGCCAAAAAATAAAAACTGCAGAGGTGATCAAATACCACCAAAAGAAAGCTCTATTTGTATGAAAAAAAAGACGCCAATTTTTTTTGGGAGTCACATTGCACGACCGCGCAATTGTCAGTTAAAGCGACGCAGTGCCGAATCGCAAAAACTGGCCAGGTCCGTTACCTGCCTAAAGGTCCGGGTCTTAAGTGGTTAAACAAGGTTTTGGATATCTTTTTATATACATTTCCATCTTTGTAAAGTTTCATTACCCTGTTATACAGGTCTTTTGATTGTTCTTTTCTACCTCCTCATGGCTCAGTGTCTACCCTGCCTTGTGTATCCATGTGAGAGCTAAAAAACTCAATGACTATTTACAAACAGACACTAATTTTGATTTAAAAAGCAACAAATGTGGGAAGTTATATAATTATATAATAAGGCTTACCTGTATCTAGCCTGGATATCTCCTAAACCTGCACGGTTTAGAAGATATCCCCTATCCCCTGCATGTGCCGATGTCATCGGCACATGCGCACTGAAGTAAACTAAAGCAATAGCACGTATGTGCCGTTGCTTCAGTGAGTGTGCCGTTACTGCCGGCTCCCATGCTCATGCACGGGAGTGACGTCATTGCGGCTCCGGCCAATCACAATGCCAGAGCACGCTTTTCCTGGAAGTAACTATGGGAGTGGGAGATATGTTGCCGACCGGAGGGGGGTACGATGTGATAATAAATAAATCTGATTGCTATCCTTAAATAAAAGCAATTTTTTGGCATGATCAGTCATATTTTCAATATTAATGCCAAAATTTCACATTTTCTGCCAGGGTATGCAAAATTTTGCGCATGACTTAAAATGTCTTTTCTTCAGAAATAAAACAAAAACTATTAAATACTTTTGAGAAAGAATATTCTAACACCACAACCAAAGTCACAGAAAAAGTAAAGGTACCCTATTTCCAGAATACTGTGCTAATTATACAGTATTTTTTATGAATACAAAAAGACCATTTATTTAGGGAACTCAAATTTCTTCAGCGTATTTTCTAGTAAAATCACATATATAGTGTAATAGGCTTGTAGACGCAGATGGAAGATAAAGTGTTAAAACAAACAATGACATATGCTGCCATATGTCAACCAAATTGCTGCCATTATGGCAAGGGGAACAGATCGACATTCTAGACAAGTAGTACATTTATTCTGACAAATAGAATTTTCTGTTGCAATGATGGAAGCGTTCTGTAATATAGAAAATAGTATGATTTCTATTGCTTGTAGTCCTGCACAGTGGAGACCTACGCCTAAAGCACTATCAATGTAAATCTTGTGGCAGGCTAGAGTATGACACTAACTTCAAAGGCTTTTATGCTAGAATCACATCATTGGATCAATCTCCATAGATAACTATCATATTATTTTTCTTTCTTTCTCTTTTTCTTTCTTGTTTACTCCCTTTATCTTTTTTTCTTTTATCTTTCTTTCTTTCTTTCTTTATCTCTTAATCTTCTCTTTCTTTCTTTCTTTATTTCTTTATCTCTTTCTTTCTTACTAATACGTCATAATTTATTTTCCTTCCTTCCTTCCTTCCTTCCTTCCTTCCTTCCTTCCTTCCTTCCTTCCTTCCTTCCTTCCTTCCTTCCTTCCTTCCTGTACTGTCCTGTGTAAACTGTTTTAAAAAAACACTGTGCATTAATTGTAATTTTCTAAAAAAGAGTTACTATTATTCAAATGTTGCAGATATATGTTTGTTTTTAAAGTAGGATTCCAGGAAAATGTGAAAAAGCTCAGTGGTTTTTGAAAGCATTGTTACTTTTAAATAATGCTGCCTTTGATTACTGTGTACGGGATTTAATTTCTCTTGATATTGAATGGCCATTAATATCTTTACACATTGATTTTTGAAGTAAAACAGAGGTTCCCCGGGCTGGAATAAATGCTATCTCTTAACAAATGCAGCACCATAATATCTCTTGCAAGCAATGAAATGAACCAAACTCTGCCATACATGAAAATATTTGTGTGTCCTGCTAATTTACCTGAAGATCTAATTTAGAAGTTCCACTACTTCTGATGCTATTATCTGGACCATTATCAAGTGTTTATATAGGTTAATGGTTAGAGGTTAACATTTTCTAATTTAGCCCACACAATGAAGCTAAGCGGTAGAAACGGATCTGTGATTGGACATTAACCTCCCACTAAGATAGCCTACCGCACATCAAATAACTCACGTTACTTTTAGACACCCCAAAAGACACATATTCAAATGTTTACTGAAATTCTGATTTTTTCAGCCATGTTCAGTTATATTACATTATTTCTGGGCTGTTGGTGAACTGTGACATGAGATAGTGGGGTAGATTCAGGTAGGGGCGCGCACTGCTACGGCGGCGCAGCGTACCGTTTTTACGCTATGCCTCCGTAAATTACTTGAGCTACGTTTCATTCACGAAGCATTTGAGGCGGCGTTTCGTAAAAGTGGCCGGCGTAAGTGCGCGTAATTTAAATGATCCCGTAGGGGGCGTGGATCATTTAAATTAGGAGCGTTCCCACGCCGAACGTACTGCGCATGCTCCGTCGGGAAAATTTCCCGACGTGCATTGCGGTAAATGACGTCGCAAGGACGTCATTTGCTTTGACGTGAACGTAAATGGCATCCAGCGCCATTCACGATTCACTTACGCAAACTACATAAATTTCGAAAATCGCGACGCAGAAACGACGTGTATACTTACCATTGGCTGCGCCTCCTAATAGCAGGAGCAGCCTTACGTAGAAAGCGACGAACGCAAACGACGTAAAACATGACCGCCGGGCGCGCGTACGTTTGTGAATTTGCATACTCTACGCTGACAACTACGGGAACGCCACCTAGTGGCCAGCGTCAGAATGCAGCCTAAGATACGACGGCATAAGAGCCTTATGCCAGTGGTATCTTAGGCTACAGTCGGCGTATCAAGCTTTCTGAATACAGAAAGTCGATACGCCGGCGCTACTTAGCAATTACGCTGCGTATCTATGGATACGCAGGCGTAATTGCTTGCTGAATCCACCCCACTATATCTAGAGGTGTGCAAAGCACAGTTATGGTGATTTTACCCTAGACTGTGCAAGTTCACTCTTTGTAGATATAGCGACTTTTTCTTAGTTTGTGCAATTTGTAGCTTCAGGTGCCATTAGACATGCCCCATTATTGTACTTTTCCAGCTTCTTCATCCTTTATTATGACATACAAACCCTTTCCCACAGCCAAGGGAACAGAGTATCGTCAAACAGCAATACAACATAAAAACATTGCAATATTACATTTGTCAGTATTATTATACAGGATATTTCCTGAATTCTGAACAATCCTTCTAAGCAGCACTTTGTATTACAGACATGATGAACAGTTGCAGCCCCCCCCCCCCGGTTCTGTGCTCCAGGGGGCCCATGCTTGAAGCTGTGTAAGGGGCCCCCAAAATTCCTGATGGCGGCCCTGCCCAGATAGCAAGCAATTGTGCTGCAAGTTTGAAAATGACTTTCTAAGCTATTGTTAGACTTGCCAGGCTTCACAAGTTTGTTACACAATTGTAGCAAGTCCATATTGGATGACCCCAGATCAACTTTCTTTGCAAATATTCTGCAAGTCTGCTGCAAGTTCTGGGTCAGTTATGTTGTGCAATAGTCATCCTACCACAGGGGTCACTGTGGCTGAATTTGGAAAAGTGTCAACTAAAACTTGTGCTTCAAGTGCTCATACAGCTTGGCAGTAAAAATATGTTAACAAGACTTATGCCGCGTACACACGATTGTAATTTCATACAAGAAAAGTTTGACTTAATTTTTCCCGTCTCATTGTAATGTTGTTTGTCACCGCGTTCTTGACGGTCAGAATTTCAGACAACATTTGTGTGACCATGTGTATGCAACACAAGTTTGAGCCAAAATTCTGTCTGAAAAAAATCCATGTTTTTTTTTGTCGGAATTTCCGGTCGTGTGTATTACAGTTCAACACTGCCACAAATTTGTTGCAAGGTATCCTTGCTATATAGAATGGTGCATCTAGTGCTTGAATGTCAAAGAACACACCAGAGACTATATTTTAAAAAAAAGTAAAAAATTAAGACGGCTCATAATTTACTGTTGTTGGCTGACAAATACATACCATTTTGCCACATTTCTTTATTTATTTTTTGTTCTGAACAGTTATTACACAAGTTAACGACGTATTACACATATTTTCCAGCTGCTTGCAGTACAGGGCTCCTTAGATGTACAGCTCCTTTGTTTTATAGGTATCTTTGCTAAGTTCTCTGCATTGTGTTGGAAAATCTGGGCATGCTGGGCCAAATTCTCAAAAATCGTGCGTAACTTAACTTTAGGGAGTTAAGTTACACTGCCGCAATTTTCCGAAATTAAGTACCGATTCTCAAAGCACTTACCCGGAAAATTGCGGCAGCGCAACTTAACTCCGTCCGTCGCAAGGCGTTCCTAGTTTAAATGGGCGATTACCATTTAAATTAGGCGCGCTCCCGCGCCGGATGTACTGCGCATGCGTGTGACGTCATTTTTCCCGATGGGCAGCGCGCGAACGTAATTTACGCCGGGCTTTGTGGATCGCGACGGGACAATAAAGTTGCGTCGGGAAAAAAAAAATACGCGCCGGGAAAAAAAATTCAAATTTAAAAAAAAATTGCGGCGATCGAAAAAAAGGTCTGATTTTACATGGTGTACTAAATTTACACATTGTAAAACCAGCCCTAGTTTTGCGCAAGCAAATCGTAACTTACGCAGAAACCACAATGCTTAAAAGCTTTGTGGATCTGCTTACGTCCTCATTTGCATACGCAAAGCGGCATTTCAATGAGAAAGGCCCCCAGCGGCGGATGCGGTACTGCATCCTAAGATCTGACAGTGTAAGTGTCTTACAGATGTCAGATCTTCTGCCTAACTTTGAAAAAATCCTTTTGAGGATCGTTTCCAAAGTTAGGCACAGGGATACGCAGGCTGAACAGCAGTTCCGCCTGCGTATCTCCTTTGAAGATTTGGCCCGCTGTGTCTAGCGGATTGACAGCTCTGTATGAATAAGTAAGTGAATATTCACCCTGATTATACGTTGTGAAAAAGTTATTTATTTTTTAAATTGTTAAGATAGATATGTATGTGTATTGTACATTTTTAGGATATATCTTCCACATTTCCTGAAGAAGCAGTACATTTTTACTGCTACACCCATTAAATGTCACCCTTAAGCCTCATACACATTATTGGATTTTTCGACAGGAATTGTATGATGGCAGGCTGTTGTCGGAGAATCTGACCGTTTGTACACTCCATTGGACAATTGTTGTCGGATTTTCCGCAGACAAATGTGGGATAGCATGCTTTAAAATTGTCGGCCAACAAATGTGTTTTGTTGGATTATCTGATCGTGTGTATGACAAAACTCCAAAGTACAAACACGCATGCTCAGAAGCAATACT
Organism: Rana temporaria; assembly: GCF_905171775.1. Taxonomy (NCBI): domain Eukaryota; kingdom Metazoa; phylum Chordata; class Amphibia; order Anura; family Ranidae; genus Rana; species Rana temporaria. The sequence goes on from NC_053493.1 coordinate 96,691,398, forward strand.
CACCATAACACAACATTAGAAGAAGTTGCCCAAAGGGTGGCGCTAAAGAGCTGAAATACTTAGTTTCTTATTTTTTGGCCGACAATTCTTTGCTGTTTGTATGCAATACAAGTTCCTGGCCAACACCCTTCGGACATAAATCCTACGCTTTGTCTGATGAAAATCCGATCGTGTGTATGAGGCTTTACCCTATCGGATGATCCAGCTATTAGAGAGTGCTAAATAATTTTGCCTTTATGATATATGTTTAAAGTGGGTGACAGGTGGGGTATGATAGTTCAACAACTTATGTAGAAGAATCTAATTTAGAACTGAGCACCGAAAAAAGTACACAAACGTGGTTTTAACATGTATCTTGTAAGAATTGTGTTTGGATTAAAGAATGTATTTTATTTAAAAAAATATGTTTGATGTGTGAATCATTTTGAAGCAGCCCCAGCAAAGTCCTAACACCCATGTATTCAACTGTTGTGTAATCTCAAAGAGGGATGTGGTGCAATTAATGTATGAGGCCTCGTACACACGACCGAGGAACTCGTTGTAAATGACAAGTTCCTTGTTAGGCTTGTCGAGAATCTTGACAAGCTTTCTTTGCGTACACACTGTCAAGACAAAATCTTGATGTTCTCAAACGCGGTGACATAAAACACGTATGACGGCACTATAAAGGGGAAGTTTGATTCCACTCTTCTGAGCATGTGCGGGTTTCTAAGCATACACACGAACGTGTTTCTCGTAGAAAACCAGCCCGACGAGGAACACGACAAGGAAATTGAGACTCCCGAAGAGGAAAAAGAGAACTTGTTGTCTTTTTTTCTCATCGAGTTCCACGACAGTTTTCTCAATGAAAAACATACACACGGCCGTTTTTGTAGGCAAAAAAGCTCTGCTACCAAGTTTCTTGATGGATTCTGTCGAGGAAAACTATCGTGTGTACGAGGCCTGAGGTCTAGCTGCACTGAATTACTGCAGAAGAATATCATTGGGCTCTAAAATCAAAATTATTTTTGGATTCTAAAATCTCACTTGCTTTCTTAAAAACTTATGGCCAGATCCTCATAGCGAGTACGCTGGCGCATCAGCAATTGTTTTCGTGACTGCGCCACATCGAACACTTTTTACGCGGTCACGGGGCTGTGGACCGGGGGACGAGCGCGCCGCCGCCGGCGCGCTAGCAACTTATGGCTGGGCTCTTAAAGGGGACGTATATATACGTCCATGTGCCCAGCCGTGCCATTCTGTCGATGTATATAGTCATGCGGCAGTCCTTAAGTGGTTAAATAAAGAAAACTATACTATATATATTTATATACATTATATCTCGTTGTAGTGATCAGTGCTAGCAGTCTCTTTGGTTTTCAAATAATCAGCCCTTCCGCTTGGCCCAGGTTTGACATTCTGTAATTCTTTGCTGTGACAACCTATAAAAACAATTTTAAAACAATTATTTTTCACTGGAAACATTTATTTTGTGTTCATGGGCCTCTCTGCACAGTTCATGCATGGAAGTCTACAATTTTTACAAGGCTGCCATGCCCGGTAAAACATCTTTGAAAACATTCCTCTTTTTCATAATAGCTGAATTTTTGTCCATGGTAGTTTTCAGTAGAGGTGCAACTACCTTAACCTAACCTAACTTACCTTTATTATTAAAACATTTACAAAATTATTATTATTATTATTATTTTTTTTACCCACTTTGCCTGGCCCAAGGTTGGTATTTATGTACATTCTTCAGGTTTCACCACAACCTGTTCCAGCCTGTAACATCAATCATCGGTCTTTCTGCCCATCAAAGATTTATGGTCCATGTTAAAGCTTTTTTTGTGTTGTTGGTGCATGCCATAAAAATCTATTAAAACTATTAAAACAATGTAGCTAATCAACACCTAATATTTAAAAGGTTCTTAGAGGTCTCCTGCCCCATGGCTATTTGTCTCTCCATGCTACTTTATTATCACTTTGTGGTTTCACAAGAAGAAAAGTTTCCTTATACTGACTGATCCACCTTGCCGTTGCCATGCTGGCCTACCACACTAGCAATGCCAAAATACATTATTATACATGAAAAATAAATAATAAAAAATGGAATAACAAATTTATATTTGTATCACCATTGTTAGCCTCCCCGACTGCTCCAAGATGCTGATAGCACTGATGCTGTAGTGTTGTGGCTCTGTCACACTATTAGGAGTGATTAGGAGTGATGAAAAGAAACTAAGATCATATTTTCTGTTACATAAAAAATGAACCCTAAAGAGCCCATAGTGGAAAAAGTCACAAATTATAGTGGATACTCAGACCACAAACTAGATCACAATTGAGAACTCAACGCAGACCAGTTTGCCAAGATCTGAATGTAACAGTCTGCTTTCATTTATCTAACTTACTAACCATTCCCATTTATTTTGTAGTTCCTGCTAACAGAATCAGTTATAATGTTGCTGTACTAAATAGTGTTAATTAAAGATGTGTAATTGTGTTGTGTCCAATTTTATTACATTTTTAACTTTACCCTACATGCTTATAAGTCTTACCAGTAGGTGCCTTAGAAATGGCCTGAACATCGGCTCCAGCCAGTGACATTACTGGCACATGTGCCACGCCCTGCTGTGATAGTGACTCCCACGTACATGGGCAGGAGTGATGTTGTCACGGCTTAGCCATTCAAATGGCCTGAAAGTGCAAACCCTTAAGGAAGACTGGGTGAAGGTGGAAGCGCCAGGAGTGGTGACAGCTCAGCTTAGCACAACATAGGTTGGCTGTAAATTGTCAGTCTTTTAGTTGACTGAGAGGCATGTCCTGAAAAAGTAGCCTTAATACTCAATGCTATTGTGCCTTTTCCCCTTTACCCAAGAAAAGAAAAAAAAAAACGTTAATGAAGGAAATATATAAGGTATATAAACCTAACATTTAAAACATTATGCGCTAAATAATTATAAAAATCATATAAACAATTTAAAATATATATTTATATACTTATTTAGTGCAGCATTTTTTTATTTAAAATATAGGGTGCCATTGCTGACTCAAATACTAATTAAATAGTTATCTCTGGCTTAATAATCATCTGTATGAGAAGGTACTAACCTCAGTAGACACACTTAGACAACTAATACTGCATTTGAAGAAAAGTTATGGGTCAGCACGGATTTTATGGCCCATATATTAATGTTTCCCTGAGAAAAGAGCTGCTTTGGAGTGGGCAGACATATGTACAGATGTTGAATACAATTCTGGCAAGGAGCAGATTTAAACAAATGGCCTCTGGGCCATTCTTTAATTTACAAATGAAGGGTGGCATAGGTAGGATGGGCTGCTTCAGTGATGGTGTAGCGCCCTGCCATAGTCAGGCTAAACTTAGTTTTTGGCTTCACTGTATACAGTGGAGTGGTGATCTGTTTTTTTTGTTTGATTAGGCTTTCCTAAGGTCAGTGGTTGATTGCCTTTGCCTGCTTCTGAAAGAAGCTTCCAGGATACAGAGTAGGAGGATCAACCACTAAGTTATGAATATTTGTTAGACATCAGCCAATACCTGGGAGGGGGCACCCATAAGGTGGCTGAGGGAGGTGATAAATGTTTGGGAAGCTTGCTCAGAGTGTCTTCGTCCTGGAGCTGATGCCCTTTGGATGCAGTGTACTGGAGTTGCTGTTTGGGCCTCAGCAAATGCTGGGCTGAGGGCCTGGAGAAGATATGCCAAAAAGATTTTTGATGGAGGTCTTCATCTTGGAATACAGTCTGGAGAAGAGGCTGGGTGGCAGACAGCTGTCCTAGGACATTGTGGGTAGGACCTGGTTTTGGACTCTCGGGTGTGAATGTGCTATCAGGAATTGGATGCCATAGGGTACTAGATGGACTGGGTCTTCTCTTACAGAGACCCTGAATTTGTGGCCAATCTCTATTACCAAGGCTGTTTCATGAGGATTTTGTAAGTTCGTCCTCCTGTTGATTTCTGCTATTGTTTTGGCTTATCCTGAACCCTTAAACCCCTCCTGTTCAAGTTTCTGAAACTAAAATCCACAACAAGACATCCCCTAGACTGAGCTTGTGGTGTCAGTGTGCTTGGAACTGTGTCTGTGGCAGGCAGTGAGATCTTAATGGGTGAGCACACCCTTACCAATTAATAAAAAGATATATGTTTGTAAGTGCATTACCTTACATTTCTCCACATCTGCCATGTAGTTGTCCACTCCATTATTTTATTCAGGTCTTTCTGTAGAATTTCTATACCCTGATGTGAAGTTATTGCCCTGCTTATTTTTGTGTCGTCAGCAAAAACTGAGATTAAGCTATGTATACCATCCTCTATATAATTTATGAATAAATTAAACAGAATTGGTCCTAAGACAGAGCCTTGGAGTACCCCACTTACCACTCCAAACCAGTCTCAGTACACATTATTTATTGCCACCCTTTGGATGTGACCCTGTAACCAGTTTTCTATCTAAGAACCAACCTTATGGTCAAAGCCTGCAGAACTCAGCTTGTAGATTAGGCATTCACGGGGGAACTGTGTTGAATGCTCCCCCTATCTAGATGGCAGCTCACTTCCTTGTAGAATGTTAACAGATTGATCTGGCAGGAACGACCTTTTGTAAACCCATGCTGATTATTACTACTAATGGTATTGTTTTCTTCAGAAAAATTCTTGGATATAGTCCCTTATTATCCCCTCCAATAATTTACCTACTATTGATGTTAGGCTGACTTCTACCAAGAAACCAAACCAAGACTGGGATGGGAAGCAGAGAAGCATTACCACCCAGTACTAATAAGATAAACTTGGATGTGGTCCTGAATGGAGATGCTTCACCATTCCAATATCGATCACCATGGAAATGCAGTCAATGACACATGCTGAGTACTATATAACTACCTGCTCTCTATTCAGACTTGGCACCACATTGCCTGGCAGAGAAAAGTCTTCTAGCATCAACTTTGTTTGTGGCTCTGAGATGCCATATGACTGAATGCCGAGAGCCTCAAAGAAAGCTGATGCGGAAAAAACAATCGCTCCCCAACATGAGTGGTGGAATTTGGCTGTGTTTGCTCAACAGGCCAAAAGTTCCTTGTTCTTTCCTGTAAGAAAACCTATATTGGCCTTCCCTGTAGGAAACCCTATCTTGACCAAGCTCTGGTCTCTAGTTATTGGTCCATTTCTTTTCTCTTGCATGCATGTGGGGAAATAGGATTAGTCTATAACAGGCTAATCCAATTCCCAACCTCTAAACCACTTTTTGAGCCTCTTAATCTAGTTTAACTGAATCTATACTCACTTAAGTGATTAATGACCTCTTCAGAGCAAAATAACATAATAGCCTTTCCCTGTATGTCTGCTCCAAGTTTGGTACTTTCACTGACCCTATGTTATTAAAATTGTTGCAATTTTTGGAACTCGGGACACTGTCTTTTCCTGGTTTTCCTCATATCAAACCCTTCCTTTAAGGTCCTCTTCTCCTGTCCTCTTCTGTTGGAGTATGAGATGGTTCAGTCCTTGGCCTTGGCAGATGACACTCCAATCAACCTACCCACTGCTGACCTGTCATCCACTTTTATTAAAATCATTTAAAATTTCTTGTAAGCCAATTATTCATGGGTATGTGAAAAGTACCTAAACGCTAGAACAAAACTAAAAAAATTATCTACACCCCTTTGATACCCCTCCATGAAATGTATTTAGTGTAAAATATTCTGTCTAGCCTATCCACTCCTTCAAACCTGCCTAACCATGGTTCCCTCTCTTCTGCTCATTAATTGCTGAGTAACCAATTCCCACACTTGGCATTTCCCTTACTTACTGTACTGTGGCAGGGTTCCTTGTGTCATGTTTACTTGTATTGTCTTATTTTCCATCTGCAGCCTTTTATTTTATAATGTACATTACTGCATAATATTTTTTTGGAATAACAGTACTTTATCATTTAAAGTATTAAAGAATCATCATTAGAATTAACATTACTGCACCAATTCTAGTCAATAGTTTTTCTAAGCAACCCAATTACATTCTCCCCACCTAGGGGAGAGCAATGACAGCTTTCCAGGTGTAGAAGATTTGAAGCACAAGCTCTAGGTGCATTGAGTATGTATAAGCCCATTTATTTACTAGGATCTTGGTAACCATTAGCTCTAAATAGGTATGTGAATATTATTCCTTTATATCATCTTGTATAATGAGAAATCTTGTATAAATGAGATACCCTGTGTAAAAAAAAACTGACATAAATGAAAACGGAAAAATAATGATACCTCAGCAAATTTTTGTTCAAGACTTTTGTATAGTTAACCTTTAAAATGAGCAAAGAAGCAAATCTAATCCTCAGCCTCGGTCTTTTCCTACTAGAAGGATGTTTATGAGGAGTATCACAGTAAGCCTTTTTTTGTACAGCAGAGGTCTACAGCTGCTGCAAAGCCTCTTGGGAAGCACCAATCATAGTGCTGCTGCAAGATAATAGGGCGGCAGCAGAGGTTTCCTATATCCATGTCATTCAGCGAGGACTACTGCTGCTTTGATTTACTGATAGCTCAATATTTGGGTCAGTAGGAAGCAGACACATTTTGTCAGATGGCTCCTGGGCACACTATGCCTGTGCAGTGAGTTCTCTGGTCATATCCAGTCTAGTAGGAATCAGCACAGGGAAATGAACAAACTTTATATGTTAGCTTCCACTGCACTGGCTGATCAGATTAGAAAATTATTGTGATTATTCCTTATGACGATAATGGTCAATTCATTGCTTTAGCATGCCATTTATTTGTAGACGTTGCTTCAGAAAAGCCAATTGACCCCCAACCAGGCAGGTTAATATGATAGATAAATATTTATCGTAAAAGGAGAAATCTGTATTGTGACCACGCTGAATTGCTCGAATTTAGAGGATGGTTAGTTGCAAAATATCTAACAATACATCATTATTAACTCGCTAACACTTAAATTAGGCAGAAAAGACAAGTGCCAAAACGTATGATTATTATTTCAGTAGCAATTTGTACCCTATCGTGTTAAAGTTCTGCTTGGTAACTGTTTGTAAATATATTAACTGAAAATGTATTTCCATATCTTTGAATATTTTCAATTGTTCTACAGTTTGATTTTGTATATATATATATATATATATATATATATATATATATATATATATATATATATATATATATATATATAGAGAGAGAGAGAGAGAGAGAGAGATATCTATTTATATAGATCTATATATATATATATATATATATATATATATATATATATATATATATATATATATATATATATATATAAATTCTTATTCAGGTACTTATATAGCGCTGTCAACTTACACAGCGCTTTACATATGCATTGTACATTCACATCATATATCCACTTATAACAATAAATATATTCTATCTTATAAAATTATATACTATTATTTAAATTATATTTGCATATGTATTTATACTTTTTATTATTTTTTTATATAATTTTTTATAATTTTATATATATATATATATATTTTAAATTGGACAAATAAATATTAAACATTTATCAGCAAACCAAAATGCATTTTTTCAGAAAGCATTTTCACTTGCATTCATGGATTTTCTGTCCGATATATACACTAGATCTTCAAAAGCCAGTTGAAAGCAAATCTGTTACATTCAGTCTTGTAAAGCATTTTCAAGCAACATATTTTAGTAAATACATGCCACCATTGCTGAGTAATCATCAGTTCAAAATGAGCTTGCTGCTTTCTGTGTATGGCCTTGTACACACGACCGAGAAACTCGACGGGCGAAACACATCGCTTTGTTCGTCGAATTCCTTGTGAAGCCGTCGAGAAACTCAACAAGCCAATTTTCTCCATTCCCGTCAAGGAAATAGAGAACATGCTTTCTTTTTGGCTCGTCGAGTTTCTCGACAGTTTCCTCGACGAAAATGTACACACGACCTGTTTCCTCGGCAAAAAAATATCTCCCAGCAAGTTTCTTGCTGGTTTTAGCCGAGAAACTTGGTCGTGTGTACGAGGCCTTAGTCTCCATCTCTATATGAAAGGGTTGTATAGAGTTGGAGGCTCTTCACACAGCTCTTTGTTGAAAATGCACCTATGATGATGTTAGAATTACAAGCTAAAACAAATCTGGACACTGACAGGTTAGGGAAAAAATATATTACTTGGTCTAATCAGGGATCAACTGCATGTTCAAGCGTTCTTAACTTGGTTTTAATTAATTTTTTAAAATTTGGAGTTAAAATTTGGTGCTATTAAAAAATTGCTTCCATTTTTTAAATATAAACACTTGCTGAAAAGAAAAGAAAAGAAAAGAAAAGAAAAGGAAAAACAGATTGACAGCTTAGTGTTAGCACAAACCTTTTTCTTTTCAGATTTATACAGTATAGTAATGTTTTGTATTGCTGCAGAATCTTTGCAAGCCCAAATATGAAATCGCAAACTTGATGTGGCAACTTCTTTGAATCCATTCTGAATGACAGCAGCACTGTACTTCTTCATTGTGCTTGGAGGCCAGATGGCAATGGAATCATTTACTTCACCTTGTTGTGCTTAATTACTACAATCAACACACTATTTTCCAAATTAATCATAACAAAGTAATTTCATTAGTAACACAGCAGGCTGTTGAATTATTAGCATCATAACAGGTTCGCAAACAATTAAACTTTATTTGAACCTTAGAAATTTGCAGGGTGGAACACTTAGGCAGCCAAGCACAGCGCACTGTATACAACATCACCAAAGCCTGACAGTTAGATATACCGCATAACTACATTTGTTGTATATAACAAAGAGGTTTTTTGTTTTTTTTTGTGGATTTCATAATCACAACAAATTATAACTAATTTCAAAAGAGAAAATCAAAAGATATTTTTATTTAGTTGTTTAAGGGTATTTTCATGGTGATAGAAGTAGCTGTATTCTGAAACTGGTCTGCTTGGTCGGGTGTAGGGTTAAATAAAAAAAAAGAAGTCATAAAAAGGTGGTGGGGAGGGGGTGGTTGGAAATTAAAAAGTGAACCAAAGGTCAAGACGGTAGGATTATTATGAGTTGGGGAAGGACTCCCTCTCCTGGGCATCAGAAGTAAAGGAGAAACAGATTTTTTTTGTTGGTAGGGAAGTAAATTTGCTTAGGGGCACCTATAAAACTAATTTATGGAGGGGGATGGGATGTAGAAAAAAAAAAAGCTCACATTTCTATCAAGCATCTGCCATCTGCTGGTTACTGCGTGCATAAGCCTAAAATCACAACCTAATATATGTAAATTTAGCAATTTAACCTTACTGTTCTAACATATACAGTAGCAGTGTATAACAAAACTCTATTTAAAGAAATAACATAATTGAAATGACACATTTTAGTAAAATAAATAAACCCAAACGTTACCTAAAGAGGGACTTCATTATATTTTTAGACGTATTTATCAAACAGTTCAAAAGCAAAAAGAGTGAATTAATTTTCTTTCTCATATTCTTGAACTGATTAAATAAACCACACAAGTAATCATTTTAGGAGAACCACAAAAGCGGCTATAATGCCATTAGTAACTATGTAATAAAAATGCACGCTGTTCATTAGGTTCAGGTTATTACAACCATTAACTAGCTAAAACTCAGAAAAGTTTAGGTACTTAAAGTGCTGAGAATGTTCATTTTGCAAAGTGAATGTTCACTTGGTGAACAAGGTGAAGCTGCTTCCATCCCAATAATCCAATCATGGGCAGAAAAAAATCTTTATTTTTAAATGTTTTTTTTTTATAGTTTTCCTTCCACAGGATTGGGTGTTTAAAGTAAACATAGCTTTATTGTATTCACTAAACTTAGTGAATTTTCACTACACCTTTAGTAAATCAGCCCCAACCAATGGGATTTTCTTATAAATGCGTATTTCATTTAAAAGCGTCAGACGTATGGAATTTTCTAAACTTTTAATCAAACAACCGTTGTTTGTGCTTTGTGAATCTTTGATACATTTGCAATATCTAGGAATGTTAAAATTTACATGAATAAAAGGTCATTTGCATGTGCTTAAAAGTAATCAGGATTTAGCATCTTTTCAAAGTTTGGACTTTTGTTAATCACAATTCTCATTATTAGTTTTTAAGTATGTTTACCATCTTGGTCAATGAAGAAGGGAACACTATTCAATAGAAATGTTCTTTTGCTTTATTTTCACTAAATAATATGTAACAGTAATAAAAAAAGATGTACATTGTGAACCACAATTAACCCAACCAGCTTAAAGACACGTACTATTACAGAACAACGTTATAAAAAAACTGTGTACATTTTTAAAATTCACGTAACAAATAAAAACACCTCTATTCCACACAAAGTAAATGAAATATTTCAAGCTCCAGATGATACCATTTCAATGGTCCTAATAAAAATCGGTTCCTGGCAGGGGAAAAAAAGTGATAAAACGGACATGAGCAGAGAAAAGCTGATGCAATTGGTTTATCATAAAGATCGCGGTATCCAAGACAGAAATTAATTGTAATGTTTGATTGAAGGCAATATACAGTAGCAAGCTGAAGAAGAGATAAGCTCACTGCTCTGACATTGCAATGTGGGATTCTATTGCATGCAGACAACTAATGGAGCAGTATTAATTAAGGCTTAAAAGCTATTTTTTGCAACAGTCCTTAAGTTAATATAACAGCAGCAGAGGTTTTAGGAAGGAAATGCTTATAAAACAGAGAGCAGGAGAACACATGAGCCATTATGGTAGATTGGATTAAAATGTACTTACCCAGGCCTCTCAAATATCATACATCTCCATTATGTACGCTTTAGGCACCAGGCCAATGGTTCCCTTCATTTCTCCTACCCACCAGCCATATCTATTGTACTCCTAATTCAAAACAATAAGCTGGATTAACCTTTTGCCTAGCACAAATGTAATATCATTTAATGCAAAGCTACTTTTAAATGTTTGTGCTCCATGTTTGGCCTGCTAATCATAGCCATACCAAACATGTTCAGAATCACCTTTCTTCTCTGCTATTGTTAGATACATTCCAGCAGTGACTACCCACGAGCTAACAGATGATGGCACAGAACATCTTTATATTTATTATCTGATGGTGCACATTGCATATTACTATATATTGACGCACCTTTCTTGAACATTTTCTTCCCTTTATTTTTTCACATATGCTATATTGCTATTAGTTCCGAAAATTATGTCAGAAATTATAATGATTAAAGAAAAACTCTGCGTAGGGAAAATTATATGGTACAAAACAAGATAAATCAAACTTATACACTTACCAAAGAACTTACAATCTAAAAAGCAAAGACAAGAGGGATAAATCTGCAGATAAAAAGCACTATCACACTAATGTAAAATGTCTTTAAAAATAAAGAACAGGGACCAAGAGCAAATATATATCCATGTATTTCAGAGTTTTTAAAACAGTTTTACAACATAAGATATCTATCTATTTGTCTGTAAGTCTCAAGCCTCGTACACACGACCGAGAAACTCGACGGGCGAAACACATCGTTTCCTTGTCGAGTTCCTTGTTAGGCTGTCGAGGAACTCGACAAGCCAATTTTCTCCTTTCCCGTCAAGGAAATAGAGAACTTGCTCTCTTTTTGGCTCGTCCAGTTTCTCGACAGTTTCCTCGACGAAAATGTACACACGACCGATTTCCTTGGCAAAAAAAATTCTCCCAGCAAGTTTCTTGCTGTTTTTTGCCGAAAAAACTTGTCGTGTGTACGAGGCCTGACTGTCTGTCTAGCAAGCTATCTATCTTTAAAAAGTCACCATCTCTGTCTACCTGATCTGAGGACAATCATGCAATCCTAGAAACCAGATAAACGTGATTCAGGAATTGTGTAATTCTCTGCATACTGGACAAATTTAGGTGCATTTATTAATAAAAATAGGAACATTTTGCAATTTGCTGATCCACCTTATTTGTAAATCATTGTGCTCATATGCAAGTACCTGCCTATCTATCTATTCATACATTATTGTTCTAAAATATAGTACTGTGTAAACTTCCAATGTGACTCAGAACAGGAAAAAAACATCTTTTGTGGGCACGTAAACATTTATTTTTTCAGCATTTCCTTGTAAACAGACAATCTATGTTCCATTAAAATAAAATACACGACTGTAACAGAAGGTGCATTACTTGTAAGTTGCATATCGTACACGGGCTTCCTTTATTTTCAGACAAGGGCCCATAATATATCACAGTGTTTACTGATTACCAGCAAAACGGAAATGCAATCTAATTAGAAGACAGACAGCAGTTTACTTGTGTTAGTAGCTCATCTCTCACATAAACAGAATCTTGGCAAATTGTCTGGTTTTTAAAATTCTCCTGGGCCTGATTGGGTATTTTTGATGAGAAGATAGGTGAGAGGGGAAATTAATCGTTTAGTAAATTGGCCCAAATTTATGTAACATTTACCCACACCTGAAACTAAGATCTAAAATTTGTATTCCTAATGTTGTATATTTTATCAAGAACTATAGAAAAGTGAACGTTTTCATATTGTGATTTGCATAGATATTCAACTTTGTGCTTACAAAGAATAACTATTCACTATACTGTATTCTGTTTATATCCTCAAAGTATACAAATATTTATTAAAGAGAGTTATTAAAAAAAAAAAATTTTGAGCATATTCACAAAAATATTAAAGTGGAGTTCCGCCCGCTTCTTTAAAAATTAAAAGTCAGCAGCTACACATACTAAAGCTGCTGACTTTTAACATTAGGACACTTACCTGTCCTGGAGTCCAGCGATGTCAGCACCGCAGCCTTTCGGCTTCACGGCTGAGTCCCTACTGCGCATGCGCAAAGTACATTGCGCTTTCTCACTGGCCCGGCAGAAGGAGAGGGAGGAGGATGGGGGCTGAGCTGCTGACATAATTCGCTGCGGCCCAGTCTCCTGGAAGCAGGGACAGGGTACCTGTAAAAAACAAGTACCGGCTCCCCCCTGAAAGGTGCCAAATGTGGCACCGGAGGGGGGAGGAGTCAGATAAGCGGAAGTTCCACTTTTAGGTGAAACTCCGCTTTGCTATGTTTAACATTGTCAAACTATGTTTGACCAGAGGTCATCAATACCTACATGCCCAGGCTAAGTTTCAGACAAAAACAATATCTTAATGACTACAGTAAGTTATGTGTATAAAGATTTTTAAATACATATAGGTTTTTTATTTGTTAGACTGTTTTAACAAAATAAACCCTGCTCTGTTTCTATAACAGGCTGACACCTGCACTCGTTTCTTGTTAATTATTATTTTTTTAATAGTGCAGCTGTATCTGGCAGTTAAACTATTACATGCATGGCCTTGCAGATGAACACTGCTGCCTGAAAGTGTCTGTATTCATCTACAGGCTGAAGTCTGATCCTCCCTCCAGTGAATGAACTCAGATGTGACGTGTATTACGTCACTTCCTGGTTCAGAGCACTAAAATATTATACGTTTGATAAGCAGTTGCGCTAATATCATGTGATCACCATCATATTCTCCAGTTTCTCTGCTTTAAAAAAAAAAATGAATGTATTTTACCAAATCTTTAGGCCTAACATGTGCATAAAAGTGCAAAAAAAAATTCAAAGATGACTCTAGAAGCGAAAGGTTTAAAGCTTAATACCAAATTATTTTGGTCCAGCTTTGACCAATGTAAGTATACCTTTCAAAGTATAGTATTCTAAACTTTGTCTGTCCCTGTGGAAACAGAGAGTCAATGTAGTTGCTTCCGCTACTAAAGTGATCCTCTCTGTCTTTGAATGCTATGCCGAGCAGTTGCCCTTCTGCATAATAACCACAGGGGGTCGATCTCTCTGTACAGGTACCATTCACAGAGCGCCATTGAATTTTTCCAATAGCAAGTGGTATGGGAGAACACTTAAACAAGACATGCTGCTAAGATCTTGTTGGCAGTAGCAATGTCTTCCATTTTGACTTGCTTCATACCATGAGATTGATCAATGGTTTGATTCTCATGGCACATAATATATGCAAACGCTTTTCATGTCTATGCCTCTGCATTCCTGATAAGCTTTTCAGAGAAAGGTGTTTAGTTCTGAACTTGTCCATATGCAAGTGGATACAGTATGAAAAAGTTGAACCATAAATCACCTATGATATATGACAAATTGAGAATAGAGAGATAAGTCATCAGAGGCGTCTATAACATGCTATGGAATATACCTTTTGAATTATGTAACTTTATTGGCGTACATTATTTCAATATTATACATTAAAATTTTAGTGATACTTGTCATAAAAATAAAAAAAATAATTGAGTACGATGTGTTGAGGTTATTAGGTGGCACCAAGATTATCCCCTGTGCTTTTTGTATTTTGTTGTATTTTGTTGTAAAGCAGTAAAGACTGTTCACTTAGTAAAGTAAATGCTCAATGAGCTTAGTAAATAAGGTGAAGCTATGTTCATTTTAATTACTCAATCATGTGCATTGGTCTTTTTAAAAAAAAATAAAGTATTTTTTCCCTCGCTTGGAAAGTTGCTAAAGTGTCAGAAATTTCAATAAATTGAAATCAATAAAAATGTTCACTTCAATATTTAACTTCTTTTCAAAAGAACACATTTTAAAAATAAAAATGAGATTTAGTCGTTTTATTGAGGTGCCTATTCTCCTTTAGACCCCTTTCACACTGGGGCACTTTTCAGGCCTTTTAGGGGGAGGTGCGCTTGCAGGACGAGGAAAAAAGTTCTGCAAACAGCATCTTTGGGGCGGTGAGCCGCTCCCAAAACGCCTTGCCCATTGAAATGAATAGGCAGCGCTGCTGAAGTGCCTGCAAAGCGCTTTGGCAGCACCGCTTTCTATGGCTGCTAGCGGGGGTTAAAAGCGCCCTGGTAGCGGCCAAAAAGCACCGCTATAACAGCAGAAAAGCACTGCTAAATCTAGCTGCACTTTACCGCTAATGCTGGCATCGCCCCAGTGTGAAAGTACCCTTAGTATTTCAAGCTAGTAGCAAATTAACAGGGGCACTGTAATGTAAAGTGGGGCTGTGATATAAAGGGGGCACTATGATATAAAGGAGATTGCACTGTAAAGGGGCACTGTAACAGTGCAGTCCCCTTCATATTACAGTGCTTCCTTTACATCACAGCCCCCCCATAACATTACAATGCCCCTGCTTTCTGCCCCTTTCCCTCCTTTCCTCTCTAACATCTCTGCCTCCCCTGTTCAGGACTCCTACCTGAAGAGGCTGTTATTAGTTCGTGTGTCCTATCCCTGCTCCTTCGCCCACCAACCTGTCCGACGATATCATCCTGTCAGCCGGGCAGAATGTGAAAAGGAGCTCTGCATTCTGATCTGCAGCTCCTCCCGCTCCCTGCCCTAATAATAGGATGTCATTGTCGGCGGGTAGTTAGGCAGAGGAGCCCAGAGAGGACACACAACATGGCCGCACAGTTGGAGAAGAGAGGCGACCACGGTCTGTGATAGCCCTGTGAGGACCGCAGTCGCCACTCGTCTCCTGCTATGCGGCCATGTCGTGTGTCCTCTCTGGGCTCCTCTGACTGCCTGCCCGCAGCAACAAGCCACAGACCGGAACTGGTCCATGGCCCAGGGGTTGGGGATCCCTGCACTACATTATATATATGTGTATATACTACAGCGGCAAAGTGGTGTAGTGGGTAGCACTCTCGCCTAGCAGTAAAAAGGGTCGCTGGTTCAAATCCCAACCACAACACTACCTGCCTGGAGTTTGCATGTTCTACCTGTGCCTGTGTGGGTTTACTCCAGTTTCCTTCCACACTCCAAAGACATGCTAGAAGGTTAATCGGCTTCTGTCTAAATTGGCCCTAGTATATATGAATGTGAGTTAGGGACCTTAGATTGTAAGCTCCTTCAGGGTAGGGACCGGTGTAAATATACAATGATATGTAAAGTGCTGTGTAAATTGACAGTGCTATATAAGTACCTTAAATAATAATACAGGGGGTACAACCACAAAACAACTTCAATAAGCAGTTTACAAGAGGGATCGTGGGTCTATAAGAAAAATACACTAACGTTACTATTTCTATTTTAATTTAAAAGTAATTATATCACAAGGATACAAATAGCACAGCACAGCCCTGTTTAGCAAGGCAGGGGACCTGATAATTCTCTGCTGCTGCTTACCTTTCACTCACAGGTCACCTCCCCACCCCTACTCTGTAACAGGACAATGAAAGGATAGGCAACAAGTTAATCTCTCTCTCCAGCATGCTTCTTGCATTGCCACATACCTATTTGGCTTATTGTGCTGCCTCTCCCTCCCTTACTCTGAGCCCTGCTGTACAGACTGGCAGGAGGCTAATACCAAGTCCAATTTCAGTAATTATACTGCTGCATTTAAAGAATATGTACATTAATGTATAAATGAAGAAAAAAAAAGAAAAGAAAGGAAAGAAAGAAAGGCCAATACAAATGTATTGTGTATACAATGCAGGAACAATGCAGGAACATGTGCATTGTGTGTAAAACATGATATAATGTGCAATTTCTCACAATGTATACCTTTATTTAACATTGCAGAATAGACAGAACCATTCACACCAATCCCTGCCCCTGACCATCTAAGGTTCCTGCACACACTTTATGGTCAATTTGGTCAGGAGCTGGTTAACTTTGGTTATAGAAAAGAAGAAAATATAGGAAAGATATTCATGCTGGAAGCTGGGCTGTGAACTTATATGCTTATATATCATTAAATACAATTCCTAATTGTTCTGCATAAAGAAAAGGAGAGTAAAGATACCAAGTGCAGGTGTGCTAGAATCTGAAAAATGTAATAACTCCTCTTAGACTTGAGGCTGATGATTTACAATGCAGAGGCACATCGCCTGAAGCTGACTAGCACACATTTGCTTGATCTTAGAAAGAGAAGTAGTGAGTGCTTAAGAATGCCTGCCTATAAATTGTAAGCAGCAGACATGTGATCCTACATTTATGGCATGTACTAGAACATCTGGCCAGTGTGTGCTGCTCAAATTACTATATCCTATAAAAAAAACTCCCAATGCATATTGTGCTACTAAAATACTAGGGAAAATCTGTACATGTGACAACATTCTTTAGAATGTAAGTGAAAATGACATCATACAATTTCTGCAATTCATGCTAACATTTAATAAACACTGTGCTGTCAATGTGAATTTAAAAAAATGAAAATTGGTAGTAGCTGTGACCTTTCTGTCATGCAGTTGTATCACCACTAGGGGGCAGGAGACATCCTATTAAGTATTTACTGAAGAACTATTTTCTGGCATTTCAAACCATGTGTACAACTGAAATAACTAGTTTTAATTTACAGCTTTTACCAAGATATTTCAGACTTATCACTATCTCAGTGCCACTTTTCTTCTCTATACCCCATGTAACTTATATGTAAAACTACTTTTGGTAGCAAGAAAAAAGAACATTGGCACTGGAATCTTTGATCGCCAATATAACATAAATTACTGAGGAAAAAAAATATATAATTTTGCATAAAAATAAACTTGTGTCAGTTCAATTTTTGTCACCACAGGAAAACTTTGCAATACTGGAACAGGAAGTTTAAAGGAGAGCCCTGCTAAGTACTTATTCCAATTATATATCTTGTAAATGACAAATTAACCCATAATTTACAAAAACAATTTTTTTTTCTCTGCAAATGTTTACAGAGGAAGAAGTTTGGTTACTGCTGAATATTTCTGAATCAGGTAAAAGAAGTCTTAGCTCCAACAATACTGTGCAGTCACATTGCTTCAATGTGTAACTTATGCAGCCAACCAGCTACCGTATTTATCGGCATATACCACACACTTTTTCCCCCTTAAAATCAGGGGAAAATCGTGGGTGCGCGATATACGCCAATCCCTGCTCTGTGTTTGAACCCCGCCGCCAACATATACCGAGCGCAGTACACTCGGGTACACTTGGCCAGGCTCGGCTCCCCTCACGGTCACGCCCTGTGCCACCTCCTAGCCTTTATGCGAGAGGAGCTGAGCGTGGCCGAGCGTGCCCAAGTGTACTGCGCTCGGTATATGTCGGCGGTGGCGTTCAAACACAGTGCGGGAAGCGGGGATCGACTCAGAGACAGCACGGGAGAAGCGGGGAGGACACCACCAGGGCCGCAGACGGACCAGACAAGGCCGCCTATGGACACCGACGAGGGGCATTCAAACTGTAAGTATTTTATTTTTTTCCTGAAATTTTCCTTCCAGGTTGGGGGTGCGCGTTATACGCTGGGGCGCGCTATATGAAGATAAATACGGTAATTGTGAAGCAGCGGCAGAGAAGGACTATGGGTGGGGGGACATGACTGCCTGTACACTGACTTCCAGGTTGTGAGCGCTGGGTGTTATTCAACCCCACAGTTGGACGGCTGCTTTTGGACCCAGGGTTCTATACGCAGGGCTGCATCTCCTGCGTCTCCCCTCATGGCATTAGCACACTGGCCTTGTGGCAAGGTATACTAAGACCTTTACCTTTATTATTATTATTTTTATTTTTCCTTTCTTTCATTTTTTTTTATTCATTTTTTCCTTTTTCTTTTATTTTCATTTTTTTGGGGTTTGTCCATGGGGAGTAGTGGATCCCCAAAACTACCACTACAAATCTTTATATTTATCTAATTTTAGATTACTCTTTATGCATCCAAACTCCTGATGAGTGTCAGGCGCCCACAAAACGCGTACACATCCTTGGATGCTCTACATAAACTTATATCATCGCTTATTTATTGTTGCACATGTTGACCATGTAGCTTATTTATTTATTGATCAGTCCTTGATATATTTATTTATTATTATGTTTGTATGTCATTAATCATGTTTCCCTAACTAATCATGTGTTATTAAATTGATGATGATAATGAATTGCTCTTTTGTGATTACATTTGTACCGTATCATGCCAATCCATAGGGAACTCTGACATTCAAAGTTTTTCGTATATTCTATTCATTACACCTTTATGCCTCATTTAAACTCCCGACTCCACTATCTCTTTGTTTTTGCATAACATATTTAGGGATGGAGGTATTCTGGTGTGTTTTTAGGCTGGGATGGGTCTCACCCTCTCTTTCCGTGCTTTTGGACCCAGCTGACTTTCTGTGTTGACAGCACTAGGGATAAGGTGAATTTTGCAGAGAAAACTGGATTACCTGGTTAGGACACTTTCTTGCATCATGTTCCCCCTGTACATGCATGGATATTCTCCAGCTACTCTATTTTCATCCCACACTCGAAAGACATGCTGGTTGGTTAATTGGCTCCTGTACAAATTGGCCCTAGTGTACAGCATGTGTGCATGTGCAGTAGGACTTAGATTGTAAGCTCCTTGAGGACAGGGACTGATGTGAATGTACAGTAAAGTTCTGCATAAATTGTCAGCACTATATACAAACCTGTCATAAATTTAAAAAAAAATGTGTATTGTTAGGGCTCTTGCACACTGCTGTTCCTAAATGGATGTTTTTGGCCCTTTTGGCATTTTTTGGCCAAGCCCCTGAATGCACCTCAATGAAAGTCTATGGGGGTTGCTTTAGTAAAGGCAAAAAAGACTGTGCACTTTTCTAAGTGCAGTTGCCTTCAGCAAGTGCAGTTGGTCCAGAGCTTAGTAAATGAGGTAAGGCTTCACTTTGTAAAGGAAAATAAGGAAAAACTTAATTTTTGCTTGCACCTGATTGGATGATGCATGTTGGCAAAGTTTCTGCTCATTTACTTAGCTCCGGAGCAACTGCACTTGCAAAGTGAACAGTCTATTTGCATTTAGTAAATCAACCCCTATGTGTCCATGCAATAGTCTTTTAGAGGTGTCTAGAAGCAGCAGCATTTAGAGGCAGTCAAAGCTCCTCCCCTGAATGCAGAAGAATCGCATCCAGGAAAGGAGCTTTTGGGCATAAAAAAGGGTTAAACACAGCTAAGAGCGTCTAAACATGCCTAAAGAGGAGCATTTAGTACTTGAGTCTTTATTTATTTCAATGGCCAGATTAGGTGTATTTTTAATGCAGATTTTTCTCCTATCAGGAGAAACAATGTTTAACCAGTGTGCGTGAGACCCAACAGGGGATAGGGAATTTGTTTTTATTGGGAAACCAGAGATAGGTTTTTATGCAAATGTTTATTTTATTTCTTCATACCAGTAATTGTGAGGCTTACTGGTTAAACATACTGATTAGTTGGTGTATAAGGAACTGATTATTTAGATAGTAGTCATTGCAAAATTGATGATGCCCCCTTTACAGATATGCCAAGTGATATCGATACATAGAGCATCACCAACTATACAGTGTTGCCAAGTAATCCACTCAAAGAGAAGCTATAGTGAGCTTTGGTCAATTACATTTATACACATATATATATATATGGTTCGGTGTGGTTCAATTTTGCAAAAGGGTTAGGGACTTCTTTTGCACATTTCTCATGCATAGGGTATCTCAGGGTATTGCAATGGGCTACATACGACACGTAGAAACACGTCGGCTCCATACCTGCATGCTGTGAAGTGAGCCTTAAATGGTTCAGCTAAATAATTCCCAAAAATGTCATAACTGTATTTATTAAATTACAAAAACCTGTATACATTGATTAGATCAATCAGTAATCATTAAATTAACTTATTAGGCCTCATGCAGACAGGATGTTTTGCAAACTCTCTGAGAAGTCTTTCCTCCTGGCAGCAGTGTTTTGGCAGAGAAAAGCCTGATGGTTGTAAAAGTGTCAAAAGCTTTTACAAGCTTTTAGATGCACTTATAGGCGGCAAGAGCTTGGGCATTAATTCATTTCATTGGCCTGAATAATAATTTATTCTGAACATTAAAATGAACTAACGCTCAACCGCTTAACTCGCTTAGCGTTTAGAAGCATTTGAACATGTTAAACAGCATCAAGCTTTTTTCTGCCAAAATTTTGCTGCTCCTGGATGCACTGGCAGTGCTTTTTTTTTTTCAGTCTCTAAAAGCCCCTGCCACTAAACGCTGCTAAAAGCCTATGGGGTTGATTTACTAAAGGCAAATTGCCTTTAGTAAATGAACCCCAGTGTGTGCATGGGTTCATAGGTTAACATGCAGGGGAGTTTAGAGGCAGGCAAAAAAAAAAAAAAGCCAGATGCCCCTAGAAGCAGCTGCAAAACTGTACTGTGAGCACGAGGCCTTAAACCTATTACCGGATCCCATAAAAAGCCGTCAAAGATTTATCGATGGTACACAGGGAAACTACTCTATAAAACTCAGTAAAAGTGAATAGACACTTTAATTTCTATTTTTTTTAAATATTACAAGCTAGTGCACTATGTGTTTACTACTATACTAGTATCTATTATGAAGATCCACTTTTCCTTTTTTTATGAATAGGATGACTCTGATGCACTGTAAAATATTTATGGTGCTGTCCTTAAGTTTGTCATGTGATTTTCATTCACAACTTTTACTACAAAACAAACAGGTCTTTTGATGCCTGGACATCAGGCAGACTAATTTATGACGGTGTCTATTTAGTGCCTTTCCAGACTTGTTAAGACAAAGCCTTGTACATGTGAAACAAATCTATCTTCTGTAGACTGACAACACATAATTGTGCAGATTTACTCCTGTGGATAGTTATGTCCATAATATATTTTGTTACTGCTTTATGAGCGGTTCTGATTTAAGAGTAACTTTACGGCCAAATGCACATTTACTTCTATTTACTTATCAGTGCATGTGTCACTGGAAGTGTTAACAGAAACAAGTTAACCACAGTATCAAGTAGGCCCATGCATCATCTGAATCATAATCTATTTTGCATGGGTGGTGAGGATTCCAAAAATACGCAGAGTCTTTACAATCCTGAAAAGCAAGAGGTGGAATCTGCAACGGCAAGAACTACACGGGATCAGTTTTATACAACCAGTTCAAACATTATGCAGTGGAGTTTTAAGGGATTTTTGGGCTACTGTGAGCCCAAAAGATCCAAATTCCTGAGCTTCCATTACAGTTAACATTATTATTATATTGGTTATTATATATATATATATATCTACCACTTTTTCTATGTACACAAAAGGCCTATTTCTCTCAAATATTGTTCACAAATCTGTCTAAATCTGTATTAGTGAGCACTTCTCCTTTGCCGAGATAATCCATCCACCTCACAGGTGTGGCATATCCAGATGCTAATTAGACAGCATGGTTATGGCAGAGGTGTGACTTAGGCTGGCCACAATAAAATGGCACTCTAAAATGCCACAGATGTCGCAAGTTTTGAGGGAGCATGCAATTTGCATGCTGACTGCAGGAATGTCCACCAGAGCTGTTGCCCTTGAATTGAATGTTCATTTCTCTACCATAAGCCGTCTCCAAAGACGTTTGAGAGAATGTGGCAGTACATCCAACTGGCCTCACAACCGCAGACCACATGTAACCACACCAGCCCAGGACCTCCACATCCAGCATCTTCACCTCCAAAATCGTCTGAGACCCGAATTTCTGCACAAACATCTCAGGGAAGCTCATCTGCATGCTCATCGTCCTCATTGGGGGCTGAACCTGACTGCATTTTGTCATCGTAACCGACTTTAGTGGACAAATGCTCACATTCAATGGCATCTGGCACTTTGGATAGGTGTTCTCTTCATGGATGAATCACAGTTTCCACTGTACTGGGCAGATGGCAGACAGCATGTATGGCGTTGTGTGGGTGAGCGGTTTGCTGATGTCAATGTTGTGGATCGAGTGGCCCATGGTGACGGTGGGGTTATGGTATGGGCAGGCGTAGGCTATGGACAACAAACACAGGTGCATTTTATTGATGGCATTTTGAATGCACAAAGATACCGTGATGAGATCCTGAGACCCATTGTTGTGCCATTCATACACGACCATCACCTCATGTTGCAGCGTGATAATGCCCGGCCCCATGTTGCAAGGATCGGTACACAATTCCTGTAAGCTGAAAACATCCCATTTCTTGCATGGCCAGCATACTCTCTCCAGACATGTCACCCATTGAGCATGTTTGGGATGCTTTGGATCGGCGTATACGACAGCGTGTTCCAGTTTTGGCCAATATTCAGCAACTTCACACAGCCATTGAAGAGGAATGGACCAACATTCCACAGGCAACAATCAACAACCTGACCAACTTCATGCAAAGGAGATGTACTGCACTGAGTGAGGCAAATGTTGGTCACACCAGATACTGACAGGTTTTCGGACCCACAGGACTGGAAAATTGGAATAATGCCTACATAATATTCCTTTATATTACTTACATGTCCCCATTCACATAACACAATAAAAAAAATTGCAGCTCCCTTTGTCTTAGATGCTCTATTCTGGAGTAAGTAGTTCTCTGTTTATGAGGGGTCTGGGCAGCTGTGTTTGCGATATTTAACCCAGTCTGTACTGTGCAGGCAGATCTACATTATCAGTTGTAACTAGATTGTAACTGTGGGGTTGACTTACTATAACTGGAAAATGCTAAATCTGCTCCCTTTTTATTATATTTGTTGTCAAAGCTTCGCTGAACAAGCTGAAGTTAGAAGCTGATTGGCTACCATGCACAGCTGTTCCAGATTTTGCACTTTCCAATATTAGTAAGTTAACCCAGTCTGTCCTCATAGAGGGTTAAAGGTGTGGAGGCTTCACTTTTTGCATTGTATTGTAATAAGGACAAACTTGGGACAGGCTTAATCCATGGCCTCGTACACACGACCGAGGAACTCGTCGTAAATGAAACATTGTTTTCCTCGACGAGTTCCTTGTCAGGCTTGTGGAGAAACTTGACAAGCTTTCTTTGCGTACACACTGTCAAGACCAAATCTCCTTGTTCTCAAACGCGGTGACGTACAACACATACAACGGCAGGGGAAGTTTGATTCCACTGGCACAACCCTTGGGGCTGCTTTTGCTAATCTCATGTTACTGCGTGTTAAGTAAAAGTTTGGTAAGAGACAATTTGCACTTTTCAGTCTGTTACAGCGTGACAAATGTGTTATCTCCATTACAAACGCTACTTTTACCGAAGGTACACTCCCATCTAATACTTTATTCTGAGCATGCGCGGGTTTCTTAGCATACACACGAATGTGTTTCTCGTCGAAAACCAGCCCGTCGAGGAAATTAAGACTCCCGTCGAGGAAAAAGAGAACTTGTTCTCTTTTTTTCTCGTCGAGTTCCTCGACAGTTTCCTCGATGAAAAACATACATACACGGCCGTTTTCCTCGGCAAAAAAGCTCTGCCACCAAGTTTCTTGATGGATTCTGTCGAGGAAAACGGTTGTGTGTACGAGGCCTAACATTGTTCAAAAAAACTTCCAATCAGCCATGACTTCTCCTGAGAAAATTCTAAAAGGTAAGAAATATACAAAAACGACCTTGTGAATGAGAACACATAACAAATATATACTGTAGTGGGAGTTTCTTAAATGTTACTGCAAAAATGGAAATACACTTTAAACAGCATTTTTTTTTTTTTTTTTTTAATTACAGGTACTTATATAGCACCATCTATTTACGCAACGCATTACAGTATGATTACTTCTTAGCCTTTATTTATGTCCAGGAGCATCGCTACACAGACAGACTCTGTTCCCGCACTATGGGCCAAATGAGAACCAGTCCAACCAGGAGATCCAATTCAGACAGTTGGGAGTTGAAATACTGGAAAAAAACGCCACCCATGTCACCTCAGTTGGCCGTCTAAGAATGCAGTCCTGTAATTAATATTGCTTATCAAAAGTGAGCTGAAAATGTAATACAAACTAAAAATATATTTTTTGAACTTGCCTGCAAAAGTGATTTCATTCTCATTCTATTATGCACAGCATATAAAAAAAGGAAAAACCAACAGAGATGCAAATGTCTACAAAAATGAGGCATTGTACTCCTTTTAAGGGAAACAGCTTGGAGATTTATAACGATAGAGGTGAGAAGGTTAAAATCTGCCCAAATGCCCCAAGTTTGAAGAATAGCAGTGAACGCTGTGCCAGAGGCTTAAATACACTCACATAACAGCTAGTAACTGTATAACTTGAAGGCAGGACATACATACTTGAGCATTTTTCAAGAAAAACACACATCTTTCATTAGCTAAGACAACATCCAAAAAAAAAAAAAAATGAATCTACCCATATAGAGCTAATATTACAAATAGGCTGCTTTCGGATTTGTTAAATAAATACCATATGAATCGCAGGCTTTCACTTTAATAAAAACTTCATTAATGTTTACAAAAGCCACAGCCGCTGACAAAATGTTTTTATTAAGCTAAAAATAATTTAGTCAACTCAATGTACAGATTATATATATTACAACCATCCATAAACAATGTCTGGATGAATTATGCACGGGTAATATACACTAAATAGATTCCTTATCAGTGCTGGCGTTTTCGCAAGGGTGCAGTGAAAACTACCGTGGTTGAGTCCAAATAATGTATTTGCAAAAAATTTAAGGGTTTCAAGTGGCCATTGCCTTGCATATTCTTCATGTGACTTAGAGGCTCATTTATCAATTGCAAAGTCTGTTCCCTGGTTATTCCCTCCTGCATTGTATATTGTACTGAATAGGAAAGTGTCATGTGCTCTGTCAGAAATGTTACTGATGCATTCAACCTTAAGCGCACAATAATTGCTTGTAACAACTTATCAACAACAGGGTTTTGTCATGATTCATTTCTGCACATGGCTGACACTTGATGAGAGGGAACTTTAGCCTACTTCAAATAAAGAAGAGCACTTCTGCCTTTCTGCCACTAGATGGTGTAGAACATAATATAATGTGCGAGTTTTTGGAGCGTCTTTTCTTACCTCTACAGTAGAGCTTATCAAAGTTTTTGAGAAAGTGCCGTAGTAACACAGCAAGTAGGCATAACTGGATTCATTCAATAAACCTACGGGAGGAGTTATGCCCTATATCAGAAAAGCAGTACCCACCACAACTAATTAATGTGCTGTAATTAGGGATGAGCATAGTTGTCAAAATGTATTTTATCATGAAATTAGAGATTTCAGTGAAGCAAAAGCAGAAACTGCTAATTTTGCTCAGTGAGCTGTTTAAGTGAAATTTGCTTTTATCTTCTCCGACTTTTTCTTTATTTAATGGGAGTTTGTAATTTTTGTGTGTTAGGGGGAGGGGTGGATATAGGGTTGTTATGTTTACTAGGCTCTAATAAGGGCCCTTTGATTTCTCCTGTATTGAAATGTATTGTAATTGTACTATCTGCCCTAACATTGTAAAGTGCTGCACAAACTGCTGGCGCTATACAAATCCTGTATTATAAAAATCATATTAATAATAATTAAATTTACTGTACTTTGTATTTGTGTGTATTGTTATTTGTGTACTGTTGCTTTTTTTTTGTTGCAATAACATAAAGTAATATTAGCCAATTTTTGAAAGGAGCTTCCATAACACCCAGGAGACATCACACCTTTAAAAAGCACCTCAAAAAAACATCAGTGTATTTTACCACAACCTCCATAAAGCGAAGTTCCGCCGAAAAAAAAATTAAATTAAAGTCAGCAGCTACAAATACTGCAGCTACTGATATTTAATATTAGGACACTTACCTGTCCTGGGTGCCCGCGATGTCGGCACCCGAAGCCGATCTTGTCCCTCGGCTCTTGGGTGGAGGTGCCAAAATCTTTGGTAAGGGAATCCGGCAGTGAAGCCTTGTGGCTTCACTGCCTGGTTCCCTACTGCGCATGCGTGAGTCACGCTGCACGATCCCACTGGTCCCTGCTGTCTTCTGGGACCTGTGTGTCTCCCAGAAGACAGCGGGGGGAGGGGGGGCGAAGTAGGTGCCGGACGTGGCGTGCCCGGAAGTGGGAGCAAATACCTGGATTACACAGGTATCTACTCTCTCCTCCCCCCTGAAAGGTGCCAAATGTGACATCCGAGGGGGGGGGGGCGATTCCGAAAAGCGGAAGTAAAATTTTTGGGTGGAACTACACTTTAATTGTGCTGAAATATTAGTAAATGGATGCTCTCAGTTTTGCTCATCCTGTGTTTTAATGGCCTGCCTTCAATGAATTCTGATTTGTAGATAGATATATTGCTGCTTGCATTGTTTATTAAATCTAATACTAACACTTTTTTTTTTTTTCATTTTGGATGGCGTAGGAAGTGGTTATAACCCCTGTCAGGTTTTTTTTTCCCATCTGCGTACCATTGGTAAAATTTCCTATCCTAGACACAACAAGAAATCTCTTCGAAGTGAAAGACATGCCCTCCTTCAGCTGCCACAGAACCAAGTGTCCCCATTAGGAGATTTCCCCTCCATTCCTGCTCTGGAGTCAACTCAAAATTTTGGATTCCTCGCCTCTAGTCCCAGTGACAATGGTCACCAGTATAAACTGAAAGAGTAGGGCCGGCCATACTGTACATGGTTTGACTCTCGGACAGTTCAGCAGGAACCAGCCGAGATTTGTACCGTTAATGGGCAGACTGAATGTACTAAAGCTAATCGGTTGACCAGCTTGGGTACAACCAGCCTGCCGGATTCTCCTGCAATTATCGCTAGTGGCTGCTATAGCTGCTAACGATAATCCATGTCTTCTCCTGGCAGGGATGGCTTCCCCCAACTGAGCTTTTTCATGCTTCAGTGTGCACGAGGCCTTATAGGCGTTTGACATTTGGCATTTTCAGCTAGTAAATGCACCTCTATGTTAGCGTCCATGCACAGGCGTATTAGAGGCTAAAAAAAAACATAACCAGTGCGTTCAGGAGAGGAGATTTGGGCAAAAAAAAATCTGGACTTGCCTAAACGCATTTTAACGCGTCTAAAAGCTTTAGTGCCAATGGAATTCATAAATTCTCAAACACTTGACACACCTAAATGCCTATGTAAAAGGGAACTCCAGGTGCATTTTTTAAACATTTTTTTCCTGCCAGGAATAAAAGGTGTTCAGAGGTGAAAGTCAAATTCCTTATGTGCATGATCCCTAAATCTCCCTAAACAGGACCTAGACAGCATTTAAATCCTGACAATCCAATTCAATAATTGTTTTATTCAATTTTTTCAACTTTTTTTTCTTTTTTTGTAAGATTATTTTTCTTTTTTTAAGATCTTTTTAATATCCTATCAGAGTGACACTGTGCTACTATCGGAGAGGGGAATGATCAGGGTTTTTTTTTTTTTTTGATAATCACTGTTATAAGCAATAGTTTTAGCTGTCATGAATGGCTTTCATTCCTTACAGCTTTTGATCTGTTATTGGCTACAGCTAATCACATGGCACAGGGTGCTGTGATTCACCCAGGTACCATGTGATAGCTGTGGGCCAATCACAGTATCACAGTACTAAGCAAACATTCATCAATTGAAGCCATTGATGACTGTTTTGCTGACATTCTAATCATGTGATCACTACCACCAATCATAGTGATCATATGATACCCCGACCGCTCACAGCGGACACAGCTGCCAACCTGCTGGAATAAATGTACTGTGGCAGGCAGTGGTGGAACATTCATAAGGGTTCTAGGCTTTAATAGACTCTAATAGGTGTCCAAAAAGGTACATGCTTAGCGCTCGCAGTTCACTGCAGTTCAGCTGTGTTAGAAAGCGAATGAATATTCACTTTCCCAACACTGAACTGCCTCCTAACACTAAACGCCTATCGGACGCCCAATCATAGGAGAGGGTGGGAGTAGAGAAGGTCATCGAGGAGCACGGAAGACACCACACTGCGTCCGCTGGCGGACGGGGGGCACAGTGGCAGCATTCGATGGGCACAGTGGGAGCATTTGATAGGCACAGTGGAAGTATTTGATGGGTACAGTGGGAACATTTGATGGCACAGTGGGAGCATTTGATGGCACAGTGGGAGCATTTGATGGCACAGTGGGAGAATTTGATGGGCATAGTGAGAGCATTTAATGGGGCACAGTAAGAGCATTTGATGGGCACAGTGGAAGTATTTGATGGGCACAGTGGGAGCATTTGATGGGGCACACTGGGAGCATTTGATGGCACAGTGGGAGCATTTGTTGGGTACAGTGGTAGCATTTGATGGGGCACAGTAAGAGCATTTGATGGGCACAGTGGAAGTATTTGATGGGCACAGTGGGAGCATTTAATGGGGCACAGTGGGAGCATTTGATGGGGCACAGTGGAAGCGTTTGATGGCACAGTGGCTGCGTTTGATGGGCACAGTGGCTGCGTTTGATGGGCAGAGTGGCGGCGTTTGATGGCACAGTGGTTGCGTTTGATGGCACAGTGGCTGCCTTTGATGGCACAGTGGTTGCGTTTGATGGCACAGTGGTTGCGTTTGATGGCACAGTGGTTGCGTTTGATGGGTTTTTTTTTCATAATGTTTCAGTTTGTTTGCGCCCCCCCAAAAATTTGGAGCAGCAGCCGCCACTGGTGAAAGTGGTTAAGATACTTGCCAGGCTTTATACAAATGTATAAAGTCTGAAGAAGGGATCTCTGTTGCCCCGAAAGCGTTAACTAACAAAGCTTATCACTCCAAACTTTCTACATACATATTGTAAAGGAAATCAAATTGTTTAAGTAATTTTATAAACAAGCCGTTTTTTTATCTTTTAACCTTTGCCTATTTAAGCTGGTGCTAAAATCACTGTCACAGGTTTCTGTTTCAGAATGAGTCCTTTCTCTTGCAGAGTTGTGTATCCCTATCCTGTGTGCATCACTAGAAATACACAGCCCCAAAAAACCTACAATGGCAAGGTACTCTCTTGTTCTTCCCTCCTCCTCCCCCCTCGCTTCAAGCTCCAAGACTGACTCCAGACTGCACTGTCCACTGTCAATATTTTCCAGTGAAGACTGGAGATTCAGGGAAGCAGCACAGAGGGCAGAAGCCAGCAGCATTGAAATGTGTAAACTGCTGGCTGGAGAAAGAATTGAAATAAATAGTTAACCCGGGGAATGTTTTTTTTTTTTTTTGGTGTGCTCAATACATACCTCCCAACCGTCCTAGATTTTGAGGGACTGTCCCTGATTTGGAACAAAGTCCCTCTGTCCCTCATTCCTCCTCATTTGTCCCTCATTTTGGTCTGATCTATATAGTTGTATATAAAATACACTATTTATCAAAAAGTGTTTTTCCCAGTGCTAATCCTTTCATCCAATTTCTAAATTGCTACATTTGTAAATTCCAAAAACCAGTATAAAGGAATAGTAGTGGTAAAAAAGCACTTCTGGGTCTAATCAATAATTTTTTTGTACAATTCTCCTTTAAGGGATCGGCGTGGCAGGGGGTTTGTCCTATGTTTACATACTTTTGCCAACAGGTGTCCCTCATTCCCATTTTAGAAAGTTGGGAGGTATGTCAATGTGTTACATTAAAAAATGCTGAGGACTTAATATTGCATTAATGTTTTACTAACCTTACTGCTATGTATAATTTGTAATTGTGTATGGACCTGGTGACAGCCATATTAGCTCATTACATATGCACGCTCGACGTATTGTTTTGGAGTTCAACACAATGGTTGTGCACAAGTGTGTGTGATTAGACTGACTCATAAAAAACAATACATTTTTGTCGCTGATATTTTATCACACTGTGGGGGGGATTTACTAAGACTGGAGCACTGATCTGGTGCAGCTGTGCATGGTAGCCAGTCAGCTTCTAACTTGAGCTAATTCAGTTGGGCTTTGGCAATAAATCTTGGAAGCTGATTGGTTTCTATGCAGAGCTGCATCAGATTTTGGACTCTCTAGTTTTAGTAAATAACCCCCTCTATCTATCTATTTACTACAATAACTCAAGGCAAGGGGAAAATTTGTAAAAAGTATGAACGTCATATCAAATGTTACAATAGAGTAAACAATGCAATAGTATCTCAAAGTTTGCATTAAAAAACATCATACTTTCCCTTAGATGTTTGCCTTTCAGTCTATAAACTAGGTCTTTTGTAAACTTTAGTATATCTGGCCATGTTTACAAACATAGGGTCCCCTAGCCCAGCCGGGTCGTTATTTTCAGCTGAGCTTACCAGCCATCCATACAAATTAAACATCTGACAACATACACTAGATCTGGTGACCAGTGGCAGCCCATAATGCAGGGTGCACGGGCGCCGCCCCCCATATCCATACATCAGGCCCCCTAATCTACATGCAGGGTGCCGGACGCATTGGATTCCAATGTTTTTTTTTTCTTTTAGAAGCATGTGATTAGAGCCAGAGGCTCTAATAGGCTTCAAAAAAGGGTGGGATCGGTTGTCCACCCAGTTGTGTGGCAATAGCGAATATTAATTATTCCCGATTCTCCTTCCGGCCAATCAGGAAGCGGGTCCTGAGACCCGTCACCAGATTTGCTGAGAGGAGGAGCGATTCTATTGGCTGCCGAGGATGCCACCGTAAAGGTAAAGCACCAGAAGGAGGATATACAGGGTGATGCTGCCGCCCAGTGCCTGAGACCTAGATGGGGTAAGTGCAGGGACTGCCCGAGCGACTGGGGGGTGCCTGTGACCCGACCGACAGCCGGGGGGGGGTGTCAGTGGGTGGATTTTTTTTCCAGACAGCGATTGGCTTCGATAATGAAAGTGGTCTGAGGAGCTAATTAGCAGCCGGATTGCTTTCAGAAGCAGTGGGAGAGGTGGCCTCTCCCCTCCCACTGCTGGACGGCGTTTCTCTGGCTTACTGTTTTTACTGGTGTGCTTTGGAATTGATCCGACGGTTTGTGATGCTGGCCATAGAGGTGAACAGAGACCAGATTGTCTATGATTACCTCTATGATCTTGGTGGACTGGAGCAAAGTAATTTGCGGTCTAGGGCGGAAGTAAAGTAAAGTAAGTTTTTAAAGCAAAGGATCACTTTTTTAAATCTTTTGCTTTTAACCACTTGGCGCCCACGCTATAGCCGAATGACGGCTACAGAGCGGACCCCAAATGCCGGGAGGACTTCAATAGACATCCTCCCCTTCACACGCTCCCCCGTGCCCTTGCAGGGCGCACGCGCTGTGATCACTCGAGTCACTGAGACTCGGGTGATCACAGATCCGAGTAAGGGTCCGGTCCCGGCCCCCTACCACTTGATCAGCTGTCAGCCAATGACAGCTGATCACGTGATGTAAACAAAAGCCGGTAATCGTTTTTTTTCTCCTTATGCTATCAGAGAAAAAAGCCGATCACTGGCTTATGTAAAAGGGACATCTGTCCTGAAGAGGAAGGAGGCACATCTGCCTCCTCTGTGCCGCAAGTAACCCCTGCCAGTACCCCCTGCTAGTGCCACCTGCAAGTGCCCACAGTGTCCACCAGTGCCACCTATCAATGCCCATGAGTGCCACCTATCAATGCCCACCAGTGCCACCTATCAATGCCCACCAGTGCCACCTAGAAGTGTTGCCTATCAGTGCCCATTACTGCCACCCATCATTACCCATTACTGCCACCCATCAGTGCCCATCACTGCCACCCATAAGTGCCCATCACTGCCACCCATCAGTGCCCATCACTGCCAGCTATCAGTGCCATCTATCAATCCCACCTTTTAGTGCCACTTATCAGTGCCCGCCAGTGCCACCTATCAATGTCCTTCAATGCCACCCATCAGTGCCACCTCTCAGTGCCCACCAGTGCCACCTATCAGTGCCCACCAGTGCCGCCTATCAGTGCCCACCAGTGCCGCCTATCAGTGCCCACCAGTGCAGCCCATCGGTGCCCATCAGTGCAGCCCATCAGTGTCTATTAGTGCAGCCCATCAGTGCCCATCAGTGCATCAGCGTACATCAGTGAAGGAGAAAAATTACCCATTTTCAAAATTTTATAACAAAATATAAAAAAATATATTTATTAAAAAAAATCTGTATTTAATTTTTTTTTAACAAAAAATTAAAATCGCAGAGGTGATCAAATACCACCAAAAGAAAGCTCTATTTGTGGGGAAAAAAATATAAAAATTTCATTTGGGTACAGTTTTGTATGACTGCGCAATTGTCATTCAAAGTGCGTCAGCGCTGAAAACTGAAAATTGGTCTGGGCAGGAGGGGGTTTTAAGTGCCCAGTAAGCAAGTGGTTAAAGGTAGAGGAGAGATCTGGGGTCTTTTAGACCCTAGATCTCTCCATAAAGAGGACCTGTCATTCCTTATTTCTATTACAAGGGATGTTTCCATTCCTTGTAATAGGAAAAAAAGAAAAATTATAAGGACAGTGTAAAAAAAAGAAAAAAGAAAAAGAAATTTAAAGCGTCCCAATGCCTCTGTGCTTGCACGCAGAAAAAAAATCATTATTATTTTTATTATTATTATTTTTTTTTTTTTTTTTTTACTAGTAATGGCGGCGATTTGCGATTTTTTTTATTGGGACTGCGACATTATGGCAGACACATCGGACACTTTTGACACATTTTTGGCGCCATTCACATTTATACTGCGATCAGTGCTATAAATATGCACTAACTACTGTATAAATGTGACTGGCATTGAAGGGGTTAACACTAGGGGGTGAGGAAGGGGTTAAATGTGTAGCCTGGGTGTGTTCTAACTGTGGGGGGAGGGGGGGTGACTGGGGGAGGTAACCGATCTGTGTCCCTATGTACAAGAGACACAGATCGGTCTCCTCTGTCCCCTGACAGGACGTGGAGCTCTGTGTTTACACACAGAGCTCCACGTCCCTGCTCTGTCACTGCTGATCGTGGGTGCCTGGCGGACATCGCGACCGCCAGGCACGCGCATCGGCATCTCGGGGACGCGCCGGGCGCGCGCGCCACCGCCGGCGCGCTCGCGCGCCCCCCAGTGGCCGGAGGAATCCAGGACGTCAATTGACGTCCTGTTGAGTTTCCAGAGCCACTGTGAAGCCGTCATTTTACATGCGGCGGTATTCTAGTGGTTAAGAAGTGGTTAAAAGCGCCCGTGTTGTGTATACACCACTCCCTCACCACTCCAAAGATGCTGCTTGCAGGACTTTTTCCCCTTCCCGTAAGCGCACTGTCCCAGTGTGAATGCACCTGGGCTTTCACACTAGGAAAGCATGAGAGGCAGTTTTCAAGTGCTTTACAGGTGCTAATTTTAGCGCTAAAATGCCTGAAAACTGCCCCAGTGTGATAGTAGCCTAAGTATCGTAGTTTGTCTCCATGTTAGGTATCTATTTACTTGGTGTAACATCGTATTTTTTACCAAAAAATTGGCATATATATTGTGTTTTTTTGCATTAGTATTTATGAAAGTTTATCTTTTGCAAAAAAAACATTTGAAAAAATGTTGCGCAATTACTTGTTAGCTCATAGATACAAATAAAAATAAAAAATAATAATACAAGTAATCATAGTCAGATTTATATATAGGGATTTAATAGCAGGGTTAAATGTTAATATTACCTGGCTTTAACACCTCCAAATCATAAATGTATTTACAGCATGGGGTACTGTTGGTGTAAGTTTTATGATCCTTGTATTTGTTGTCTTGAACATAAAAGCATTGTATTACTTAAAAATGTTACTAGACCTTGGGGACTGGATGAATTATGTTCTCATAAATTCTACTCAATATATAAAGACTAATGCACCTCCTACAGTAGTTTATAAGAATATTAGGAATCAGCGAGGAGTTTCATAACCATAAAAAACACAGCACCACACTTGAAATAATCTGCTTTAGGTCAATGGAAGTCAAAACTGGCTTATATTTTTTATAAATTACTCGACCAGGTGTATTCTTCTGTATAAAATATATAGAGGAATAGACTGAGGCCTTGTACTCACGACCGGATCTGTGCGCTGGAAACTGTCTGCCCGACAGTTTCCGGCGTACAAGGCTGATTTGTGTTTTGTTCCGCTGGCGTGTACACACCAGCGGACCAAATTCCCGTCGTACCGGAACGCGTGCACGTAAACTACGTACGACGTCACTATAAAGGGGAAGACCAAAGTTAATGGCGCCGCCCTCTGTTCCTCTTTTGCTAGTTACGGGTTTGCTCGTGTTAGTGAAGGTTTGGTTAGAGCTGATTCGCGCTTCTCGGTCTCCAGGCTTTGACAGCGTGTATTCACGGGTTCAGTGCGTGTGCTTGCGGTAACGTAGTTGTCATTCGGCTATAGGCAAGCAGGTTGTTTCTGCTTTAGCAGTTGCATCCTGTGCGCTCGTATCTGTTTGTCACGCGTTTGTCGCAGGTAGTGCTGGATTTGCGAGTGCTTTCTGTTTCAGTGTGTTCTTGACTGACCAGCCGGCCGGTTTGAAGCCATGATGGAGCAGCAGCGTCAATTTTCGCGAGTTGGTGCTGTTTATGGGATGGCTGCTGGATATGTTCATTTGTCCAGTACTTTGGCCAGAAACAGGGGGCGGAGGCGTTTCTGGACCAAGAATTGGTTGCGCCAGCGTGACCAGTTCTCACATATGCCTCTGCTTAGGGAACTCCAGGAGAATAATCCTAATGACTTTAGGAATTTTCTCCGCATGACGGACCCCGTATTCAACCGTCTGCTGGATCTTCTGTCCCCCTATATCACGAGGCAGGACACTGTGATGCGCCAAGCCATCACGGCCGAGCAGAGGCTTATTGCCACGTTGCGGTACCTGGCGACTGGGAGGAGCCTGCAGGACCTCAAGTTCTCGACAGGCATCTCTCCGCAGGCGCTTGGGGTCATCATACCGGACACGTGTGCTGCCATCATCAAAGTTATGCATGAGGAGTATATTAAGGTAAGTTTCCTGGCTCTAATAATGTGGCCAACTAACTATTTTTATATTTTCCCAGATATGCTGTGTGTTTAACTAACGTTACCTTTTCTCCCTATGCATGTTGATATCAGCTTTACCTGTTTTATTCTTGGCCTACCTGCATATTTGTCCCTTACCCAATATTAACCTGTCCAGCATGCTATCCTAGGGACAAACCCACCTTGCCATTTTTTAAAACAGGACTTTTTGGTTTTTGTGTCCCCCCCCCCCTTCAAACTTTTATTGTCCCCATCAGAGGGCTGTGGAGTCTCTTAATGAAGTGGCCCTATATATTTCATTTCCCAAATTCTCCATGCACATTTTTCTAATGCAATTTTAATACTGTGAACTGTCACAAGGATGCTTGTAGGATGTTTTTGTTACAAAGTACTAAATCTCTTTTTTGGTTTGTCCCCACAGCTACCCTCCACACCACAGGAATGGCAGTCTGTGGCTTCCCAATTTGCCCAGCGGTGTGATTTTCCAAACTGCGGTGGAGCAATAGATGGGAAACACGTCCGCATTGTGCCCCCACCCCACTCGGGGTCCTACTATTATAACTACAAGGGTTATCATAGTATTGTGTTGATGGCGGTGGTGTCGGCACAGTATGAGTTTCTATATGTGGACGTGGGGAAGAACGGCCGGATGTCTGATGGGGGAGTGTTCGCACGGACTGATTTCTATGATCGTCTCCAAGCTGGTGGTCTGGCATTGCCACCAGATGAAGATAATGTGGAAGGACTTCCGTTTGTGTTCCTAGCGGACGAGGCTTTCGGGCTTGGTCCTCACCTCATGCGGCCTTTTCCCCAGAGGACCCTCACCTCAGAGAGGAGTGTGTTTAATTTTCGGTTGGCCAGGGCTCGGAGGGTAGTCGAGAATGCCTTTGGGATACTCACCAACCGGTTCCGCCTGTTCAGGACATCGATACATCTGGCGGAATATAAATTGGACACCGTTGTATTTGCCTGTTGCATTTTGCACAACTTTTTACGCAGGCACTCCCAGACGTACCTACCCGACATCGGTTCTGAGGCAAGACTACCCTCAGATCCCCTTCCCGGGCTGGACACTGGTTGCGCTGGCTTGGCCCCCCAATCAGCTCGTGAGGTACGCGACAAATATGTTGAGTACTTCATGGGTCGGGGGGCCATTGCTATGCCAGATCATATTTCTTTCTAATTCGGCCCCCAAAGAAAGGAATATTCTCAAAATTAATAAATAATTAGACCATTGGACTTTATACAGTTGTTTGTCATTAATGCTTTTACTCTTTTTCTCTGTCTTCCTGGTTCTCTAACTAACTTCTTAAATTGTAATGCATAATTGATTTCTCCACTTTTAGTAACTAACCACATTTTGCACAGTATTCACTCATCTACAAACAGGGTATTGAGTCTAGAAATAAGAATCAACTCCATTTGTAAATTTTGAGGTCAAGTATTTTAATTTTTGCTTGTTCATGACCCCAAAAATTATTTTATATTTTTTTCATTACTCCCTGCTTTTGTACTTAGGAGTCAAAAAAAATTTTTTTAATTTTTTTTTTGTTTTCAGGTAATTCAACCAAAAATATTATGCAGATTATACATTTATTAACAAGTTCACTTTTTTTTTTATCAAATATAGTTAGATTTATTGTTTACATATATATATAGATATATATAGATTATATTTGGTGGGGTGTTTAGCGCCTTAATGTTTTTTTGGGGCATATTTTTTAGGCACAAAAAACAATAATTTTTTTAATAATTTGTTTTTTATTTTGGTGTGTTTTTCTCAAACTAAATTTTTAGGTGTGAATTTGGAGTCAAATCTCTACTTCACTAAATTCAGTGATTAGAGAGATTTATAATTCTATATATATATTTTTAAAAAAATTTTCCGTTGTTTATTCTTTATGGTCTAAACTTTATAGTATCCCAAAATGTTCAACATGGTCAAAAAGTAACAAAATCCAAATCCAAAAATATAAAACCTCACAACAGCAGTCAGTCATGGTGTGCTTTCACACTGGAACACGCCAAAATTGGAAGATACACACATTCAGTGCAAACTCGCCAAATGTCATTGGTTCAACAGACAAATGGCCACATGTGCTATCTGACATCATGGGTGATCAATGTCTGTGTTTTGTGGGAGCAAACCCTTCCTCTCAACTACTTGAGGATGGAGGAGGGGGTTGGACCCACAAAGCACAGACATTAGATATTCTGTGATGGCAGATAGCACATGTTGGCACACTGTGTGTGTATCTTCAAATTTTGGCGTATTCATTATTCAAACTGTAAAAATGTTTGTGGGGGCGGGGGATGGGCGGGGGGTGTTTCAGTCTTTGACACGGCCCATCATGTCAATAATGTTCTTAAAATTAGATTCGATGACCATCATTCTTTGCCGCATATTGTCCATTTCCGTGCTGCATTCCAAAAGCACATTTGTTACATTCTGTTCCATGAGAAACATCCTTTCACGCATATTGTGCATTTCAGTGCTGCACTCCATTACCTGCTGAATAATTATAGCAGCACTTGCACGTGAAAATATTGGCACACCATCCTCCTCCCCTAAAACCAACAAAAAAAAAGGCATTTACAACATTATTTTTCGATGAGGCCTATCTACATATGTTTTTTTGAATCAAGCTAGGGTGACACTGACCTGATGGGCTTCTCCTTTCCACCTCTTCGACATCTTCTATCACTCCTCCTTCTTCCACCACCTCCCCATCATCTTCAATCACTCCTCCTTCTTCCACCACTTCCCCATCATCTTGGACTCCTCCTTCATCCATCAATCCACCTTCTTTCAATTCGCCAAATTGTTCTTCCGCCACTTGCCCTTCATCTGCTATGACTTCTAAGTCCAAAATTACTTCTTCCTCCTCTCTTCCTTCCTCCTTTCTTCCTTCCTCCTCTCCTTCCACATCCTCCTCTCCTTCCACATCCTCTTCTCCTTCCACATCCTCCTCTCCTTCCACATCCTCTTCTCCTTCCACATCCTCTTCTCCTTCCACATCCTCCTCCTCCTCCACATGTTGAGATGGCAGATTTTGGCCTTGTCTGGCCCTCTCTGCCTCCTCCAAATGCTGGCGACTTCTTTCCCCTGAAATAAACCAAAAAAAATGTAGACTCATCAGCACACAGATATTGGAGAGCATAAATCGCACACATTGCTTAGAAGATGCTTTCATTTAGTTACTTTTATCTTTCACCAAACCTACATTTTGCAATTACTTCTATATGGCAAGCTCTGATCCTGCCCCTTTTTAGCAAAGTGACACACATGGATGTCCCCCCTAAACTGTATTTCTGGGAGACCCTACCAAAACCCATTTTTGATTTGGGGAGACACAGGTGCTCTGCATTGCAGATGTGAAAACATCTGCTTTATTACCACTGTTTTTAGAATGAATCCTGTTTGCCTTTCCCATTCTCATACTTTTTTTTTCTAGAACTAGCTTTTACACAATGTTTACAAACAAAGTTTTTGGCCAGTGAGCCATGTCCAGGTGTGTTGTTCCTGGAATAACCGAGCCTTTCTGATAAACTATGTGATGTTACGTTGTTTACTAAGAACACTGTTTGTAAATATGTAGTTATTTATGTCCTAAAAAATAAATGACAACATGTCTTTAAAATTACAAGCAGGCCAAGGAGGCAGATGGTGAAATATACATGGCAACACATTATTGCAGACAATCACCCCCCCCCCAACCCCAATATATATTTACTTACTTTTACGCAGAATTTTAAGTATTTTCTTCATCTGATGTGGCTCCCTCAATTTTAAGTCTGACCATCGTTTCCTCAGCTGTTCCTTGGACCTGGTGATCCCAAACATCCTCTGCATTCTCCTCGCCACCTTGTCCATAATATGTGCCTTTCGGCGGTTAGGGGTCTTGTATGGCCCTAATTCACCATCATAGTCCTTCTTTCGCATGATGTAAACTAACTCCACCATTTCCTGGAACCGCATATTAGTGGCTTTATATCTTCTTTTCCTTGATCGGGACGTCCCTGCCTCTGTCCCTTCACTTGTGGCATGAGAGCATCGTGCCCGCTCGTGTGACATCGCCATCTTTCCTTTCCCACAGAGATTATGGGCGTGGAAAAGATGAATTCTTACGCCATGGGCGGAGAAGAGGGCGGCGTTTAATACATACGCGGAGTGTAGAGAATGCAAACAACGTGTTTACGTCCGTTACGCGGAGAATCTTCGAGCGCATCCAGAACATACACAGTTAACGCCATATTTCCTAAACTCATTGATTAGGGGCCTCGCAAAGGTGACGAGGGCGGGGTTTCATAAATACGCGGAGTGTTTAAAAGGTTTACGCCGTGATTACGCATCTTACGCGGTAATTAGGCGAGCGTGAGAAACGAGGAGCGAGAGACAGGAAGGTAAGGAAATTAAAAATGTGATCAGCAGAGGCCTTGAAAATGTAGACACATGGGATGGGGGTTTGGGCTG
Source organism: Rana temporaria (assembly GCF_905171775.1). Classification (NCBI taxonomy): domain Eukaryota; kingdom Metazoa; phylum Chordata; class Amphibia; order Anura; family Ranidae; genus Rana; species Rana temporaria. The sequence continues at coordinate 96,731,425 of NC_053493.1, forward strand.
TTGGTTGCACCCTTTTTAAGCTATTCTGTCTATGGGGTACCACAATGTTATTTTGGTATCCAAATGCTTTTGGACACCTCACAAAATAGAGATGTGAACAATGCTGTACCTCATTGACAAGTTTTTGAATGGTGTATTCAGATCAGGCAAAGTATTGTTCAAGTGTTGGTTGTACAGAGGTCATTAGGAAGTGTCTTTTATGTCATCCATTGTCAGGGGCATGAGATTTACACATGAAATAGTGCCTAGATGAAAACTGTCATTTGTAAGCATTGTTTAATTTTATATATTTTAAATATTTACTGCAATGTGAACAATGGCTCTGCATCTAGCAAATCAATGTTTGGTACAAGCAATGCGGCCGAGCTGCCAATCATTGTTTAAACAAGAGAGACTGTGTTTGGAATTAGATATAGGTAATAAATTTGAAGACACATATTAGATCAAGGTCAACGCTGATCCTTTGGAATATTGATTTTTCTGTGGTTTATGTTTTTGTAATCTAGACTCAAAAAGAAAAAAGATTTAGCAAAAATTACAATGGACCTCCTACAAAGCAAGGAATCTATAGAGGCCTTACTTCAAAAATACCAGGACACGCCCATCCTGTGGAATTCAAAGCACTCTTTATATTGCAATAAAGAGGTACGAGCGGCAGCACTAGAAGAGCTAGCAAATTATATGCAAACTTGGGTGCCAGGATGCACTGCCAACATGGTGAAGGATAAACTTGCCAACCTCAGAAGCACATACAGGAGAGCATACAAAGCTAATAAAAGCCAAAAATCGGGAGCAGCAGCAAGACAAGCAAAGGAACCCAAACTGTGGTATTATAAACAGATGGCTTTTTTGCGGGACGAAATGGAAGGCAGGAAAACGATGTCCAGTCTTTCTTCCAACCTTTCCTCCATGCTACCTTCCAGCGGACCTTCCCCAGATGACCACAGCCCTGCAGAGTCGGAGGAAGAGGGCCTGGCTGACAGAGATGCAGATCTGCCACCCTTCGATGAGGAGGTATAGTAGTTTCCTCTATATTTCTGGCGTAAATAATTCTTGGTGGATTAATGATTAGATATTGTAAAAAAAAAACCAAGCTGGGAAAAAGCAAACAAAAAGGTGTACAGACAAATAGGTGTCAGGGATGACAACTGCAGGGGTCAGAAGTAGAGTGTATTCAAGTAATAATGAACAGAAAATACTAAACGAAAAACATGAAAATGAGTGTGGTTTTATTTAGCGAAATTGTAAAAAAATTCCTTTTTTTTCCACACAGGAAGAAGAGATCAGCCAGGAGGTGGCAGATCCTCAGGTGTCTGTCAGCCAGGAGGAGGCCGGGGTCAGTGGCAGCCAGGAGGAGGCCGGGGTCAGTGGCAGCCAGGAGGAGGCCGGGGTCAGTGGCAGCCAGGAGGAGGCTGGGCCCAGTGGCCTGCAGCAGGTCCACCCGGCCAGGAGAACCACCACCAGCCAGTCTTCTCCCCCCCAGGTGAGGCCATCAGGCCGAAGGAGGCAGTTGAGGCCTGTGGAGGAGGCAAGCCTCCGCATGATCCAGGAGGCAAGCGCCATCATGAGGGCCCCCCTCAACCCCACAGAGGCCTTCAGTGCCTCATTGGCCCATGATTTAAATGAAGGGGAGGAGGACCAGAGAAGACTGGCAAAGGCCCTGATGAACCAGGTCCTTTGGTGGATGCAGAGGGGCCTGCTGACCCCAGACACTGGGCTATGTGACCCGGCCCGGCTTGCGGAACACCATCCTCCTGCTGCCACATCAACCCCACCTGCAAGACCCCGTGTTCGATCCGCTGGAAGGCTGCCTGGAGGGAAGGCTGGAAAGAGGAGGAAACGTTGATTTTCTGCCTTCCATTTCCTTCCACATAAAGGACATCTTGTTTGTACTACCACAGTTTGGGTTCCTTTGTTTGTGTGCTGCTGCTTCATATTTTTGTGTTTGGCTCCTGAGGCTTGGAAGTTTATCCTTCACCATGTTGGAAATGCAAGTTTGCATATAGTTTGCTATCTATTCTAGTGCTGCCGTTCTTTTTATTTTTTGTGATGACATTTGCCTGAATAAAAGGCTTTTTGCTATCATTTGAAAACATGTCTATTGTTTGATATACTGTGGGGATTATTAGGCAGCAAACCTTTAATAAATATACAATGGGTAATTTACAAAGGACACACTCCTTGGGGGGGGGGGGGGGACATTTGGTGTGCCAACATGGTTTAATATTCTCTAATGAAACACCAAAAAAAAAAAAAAAAAAAAAAAAAAAAAAAAAAAAAAAATAGTTTAAATGGTGACATAACTAGAAACAAAAAAAAAAAAAAAAAAAAATGCACATTCCTTTACAAAAATGACTACTCTAAATTATGGAGGACCACCAACCAAAACACACGTCTGGCATAGAAAACATTATTAAAGGATTACATCACAAGCAAGAAATGTGACATTTTAGTATGGGACAACTCTAATGAAATTGCATCAGCAAGAGAACGGGGTTATTCTAGCAAGAGAAGAATTAATAAAACGAGGCTTTAAAATGTGGTTTAGTGCGCCTTTTTAAGACATTGTTCTCTTGCTAGAATAAAAGGTTTCTAATGACGAATGTGCCATATCCCAAAGAAACGCGAGTTTTACCTGAACGAGCGCTCCCGTCTCCTCATTTGGACTGAGCATGCGCGTGGTTTTTGTACGCTGCTTTTGTGTACAGACGAACGAACATGTCTGACGGACACGATTCCAGCAGACTGTTTTAAAGCAAGACCAGGAAACAGTTGTTCGTTGGAAAACGGTCTGGCCGACGATTGTTTGCTGGAATTCTGTACGTTACTGCCTACACACGAACGAACATGTCCGCTGAAACTGGTCCGCGGACCAGTTTCAGCAGACATGTTTGGTCGTGAGTACGAGGCCTTACAGAAACATCTAGCTATAAATTAAATTATAATATATAATATGTTGCAGATTACCACTCCATAGATATGTTTTCTTTATATTTCAAGCGATTTTCATTTATTTTTCATCTGGTATTTTCTCCTGCCGATAACACATTTCTGTCCTAGGATGACAACACCCACATATTGTAATGTATTGACGGTGGAATGGCATTGTCACCCTGAGACAGAAAGTTTGTTAAAATTAAATATGCTAGAAAAAAATAAAAATAAATGTTTAAATGTTAATGTTAAAAAAAAATTATTATGTTAGTCCTCATTCACACCAATGCAATTTGTCATGCAATTTGACAGTTCAAAATCGCATGAGAAGTCCCACCCTATTTGCAGCAATGGAACCATTCAAATCGTTGCAACTCAAGTGGCAGCGACCTTGAAAAAGTTCCTGCATGACTTTCCTGCAATTACATTGCGACTTTCATTGACTTCTGTTAAATTAAGTGACAAGCCGCAATTAAATCACACATCCAAATGGCACTGATCCGCGGCTTTAAAATCGCTCTGAAGTAGCGCGATTTCAAAGAAGCACTGGAGTGAGCCAGGGCTTAGAGAAGTTGGCAGAGATAATAACCCTTCTTTATTTTTTAGGTCAGCACAGGCAGTATGGGAAGTTAGGGTTCACTTGATTTTTGTCAGAATCAACAGGTATTTTTGTACTTGTCTTAGGCCTCGTACACACGGCCGAGGAACTCGACGTGCCAAACACATCGAGGTCCTCGGCCAGTTCAGCCCTGAAGCCGCCGAGGAGCTCGGCGGGCCGAGAGCTCCCATAGAACAACGAGGAAATAGAGAACATGTTCTCTATTTCCTCGTCGAGCTCCTCGTCGGCTTCCTCGGCCGAAAGTGTACACACGACCAGTTTCCTCGGCAGAATTCAGCCAGAAACTCGGTCGGAAGCTGAATTCTGCCGAGGAAACTGGTCGTGTGTACGGGGCCTAACAGATAAAACAAAACAAGTTCAATGGTATATACAGTGGATCTGGAAAGAATTCACAGCTCTTTACTTTTTCCACCGTTTGTTATGTTACAGCCTTATTCCACAATTACTGTATTTATCGGCATATACTGTAACACGCACAGGCGTATAACATACACCTTCATTTTAAAAGGGAATGTTTCAGGAAAAAAACGTAAATTTTAAATAAAGAACTTTGAAGCAAAATAAGGGTCAGTGCCCATAATCTGCAGCCTCGCCGCTGCCCATCAATGCAGCCTGATCAATGCCCATCTGCAGCCTCACCATTGTCTATCAATGCAGCCTGATCAATGCCTATCTGCAGCCTCACCATTGCCATGAATGCAGCCTGAGCAAAACCCATCTCACCTCAGATTACTGCTGACTCAGAGGGGACAGGAAGGGGGCGGGATGAGCGCTGTCAGAGAATATCCTGTCTACTCAGTGGCCTCTTTAATACAGTCCCGCCTCCTGGACTGACTTCTATGATAGACAGGCCCAGTAGACATTTTTTTTTATCAGGCCATTCGATAGTACCATTATAGACTCAACTGTCAATTATTTTATTTTTTCAATATAGAGCATAGCAAGCAAACATGAATGTGCTTGGGTACAATATCAGAGATAACAATAAACAGTATAAACTGTCAACAGACAATAGAGGCAAGATAGCAAGTCAGGTGGGTAAAACACTTTGTACAATCAAGGCTTAAGCATGTAAAGACTCAGGCTTCGTACACACGACCGAGGAACTCATCGTAAATGAAACATTGTTTTCCTCGACGAGTTCCTTGTTAGGCTTGTCGAGAATCTTGACAAGCTTTCTTTGCATACACACTGTCAAGACCAAATCTCGTCGTTCTCAAACGCTGTGACGTTCAACACGTACGACGGCAGGGGAAGTTCGATTCCACTGGCACAACCCTTGGGGCTGCTTTTGCTAATCCCATGTTACTGCCTGTTAAGTAAAAGTTTGGTAAGAGACGATTTGCACTTTTCAGTCTGTTACATCGTGACAAATGTGCTATCTCCATTACAAACGCTACTTTTACTGAAGGTGCGCTCCCGTCTCATACTTTATTCTGAGCATTCGCGGGTTTCTAAGCATACACACAAACGTGTTTCTCGTCGAAAACCAGCCCGATGAGGAACATGACGAGGAAATTGAGACTCCCGTCGAGGAAAAAGAGAACTTGTTCTCTTTTTTTCTCGTCAAGTTCCTTGACAGTTTTCTAGATGAAAAACATAGACACAACCGTTTTCCTCGGCAAAAAAGCTCTGCCACCAAGTTTCTTGATGGATTCTGTCGAGGAAAACGGTCATGTGTACGGGGCCTCAGAGGCCCAGATAGAAGAGGAGGTGCAATGTCTACTGTGTGGCAGTAGACAACAAAATGACATTACATACAAATAGGAGAGTGCTAATAGACCCCAAAGCATTGGGGAGGGAGAAGTAAGGCCTCAAAAGTTCTGGGGGCACAATCAGAGGCGTATCTATTGAAAATAGCGCCTATGGCAAGCACTGAAACTGCGCCCCTGTCAAAACATTTGAAACCTTTCAGATAACCAGGGACAGGGAGGGATGCAGTGCAACGAGGACAGAGAGGGACACTGGGGACCTCTGGCGGCTGGTGCTAAATATTTTTGGGGGGCGCAAACAAACTGAAAAAAAAAATCAATTGCAGCCACTGTGCCCATTAAAAGCAACCACTGTGCCATCAATGGCCAGTCATCGGCCGTCATGGGCCGCCTGTCACTCCCCTCCCCAGGCCAAGTAGCAATATTAGCAATTGTTGTGCTGGCACCGCGCTTCAGCAGGCCGGCCGCGACGCCGGGAGCTACATTAGTGAGGGAGGCGGCAGCAGGAGGCCGGGTGTTTTTTTTTTGGTCTGGGGTAGCTTTTTGCCGCCCCCCTCCCCATGGCGCCCATGGCACTTGCCATGGTTGCCATACCCTAGATACGCCACTGGGCACAATACAGGGTCTAACGAGACTGCTTTGGGCTATATGGACGTAAGTAAAGAGAAATATCATCTGTTGTCTGGCTAGAAGGAAGTCAGATGTAGAGCTGGAAGCAAATTTAAAAGAGGATTAAACAAATTTCATATTAAAACCCTGAAGAATTTCTTTTGATTGCCATGCTAATCTTTTGAATTCTATGTTTGATCTCAGGATGTACATTACAATAAGTATTATTTTTTCCCAAAAGAAAACCACATTCACACATAAAGCATCCTCTTTTAGAAAAAGTGCATGCTTTTAAGACTAACCAATGAGTAGTTAAGTCCATAATTAAAACCAAAGTCCAAAGTTTGAAGAAATGCAAAAATAGCAATTTAAGTTTAGTTTGTAAATTGACATAAATAAAAATGTCCAGAGGAGATATGAACATATGCTGAAGGTGAAAGGAACTCAGACATTACTTAATTTTGATGCCAATTTAATTAACAATCAGGATGTCAAAACTGGATGCAAAATGACAGCAATTACAACATTATCTATCATAATATTTATGCAGCTATAGTGTTCTTTTTTCCCTAAAACAAATGATGGGCTCTTGGAGCTGCCAGACAGGCAGTTACTGAATCTTCTCTTCTTTGTTAATTAAGTTCCATGCATAACTAGACTGTGCCAAATTCTTACACAATGGTCTGAGCCTTGGACAATTGTCTTGTCATGTTAGAAAGATTTACTAAGGGCATGATCAAAACTATGTGAAGAATAACGAGGGAATTTTGTGCCTTTGATTTACCCGTTAATGACTCCCATCCATCAAGAAACCCCCCAAAATACAGGCCACACACTATTTATAATGATGCATCAATTTTCAAGTTTATGCTTTCTGTGCATGAACAGAAAATACCATAAAATGTAACTGTAGCCATTAGCAATAAGTCTTAAACCCCATACACACGATTGGATATTCTGACATTTGTCCGATGGACGTGTTTTGTCGGATAATCCGACCATCTGTATGCTCCATCGGACAATTGTTGTCGGAATTTCCGACAACAAAAGTTGGATGGTCATGCTCTCAAATTGTCTGACAACAAATGTGTTCCGTCGGATTATCCGATAGTGTGTACACAAATCCATCAGACTAAAATCCAAAGTACAAACACGCATGCTCCGCACCAATGCTAACCATCAGACAACATTCGCAGAAGTTGCCCAAAGGGTGGCACTAAAGAGCTAAAAAAAACGTTGTTTCATGAATGTTGGCTAAAAAAGTTCTGCCATCTGTGTGCAGAACAAGTTCACGGGCAACACCCTTTGGACAAAAATCCTCAAATTTGTCCAAAGGAAGTCTGATCGTTTGTACTAGGCCTTAAGCCTCGTACACACGGCCGAGGAACTCGACGTGCCAAACACATCGAGTTCCTCGGCCAGTTCAGCACTGAAGCCGCCGAGGAGCTCGGCGGGACGAGTTCTCCCATAGAACAACGAGGAAATAGAGAACATGTTCTCTATTTCCTCGCCGAGCTCCTCGTCGGCTTCCTCGGCCGAAAGTGTACACACGGCCAGTTTCCTCGGCAGAATTCAGCCAGAAACTCGGTCGGAAGCTGAATTCTGCCGAGGAAACTGGTCGTGTGTACGAGGCCTTAGGCTCCATGCACAATAGGCTTAAAAAAAACTGTTTCTTAGGCATAAAAAACGCTCATACAAAGTTTTTTTTTGTACATAGTTTAGTCAAGTTTAGGAGAGTTTTGCGTTTTTTTTTCTGCCAGAAAGCTCCAATCAGGAACGCACACCAGAATGTTTTTTTCCTGCCTCTAAATGTTGATCTTAAAATATGCCTGTAATTGTGCTACTGTATATGGACACATAGAGTAACACTGAGCGTTTTTTAACACTTGAAATACCTGGTTGATCCTGTCTAACTATACCCTCCCACCTGTACGCTGATTACGATATATCAGGGCTGCTGAGCCCTGACACTGGTCACCTGTATGTGCCTCCGTCATCCACAGCCTGCTATCTGTCTATTCTGTTCCCTCTCCCCCTCCCCTCTCTGCCTGCCAGTTTGTGACAGTCCCAGCCCCCACAACTCTTACTGCTCAAATAACTTTTACATCTTCATACCATCCCCTCTGTGTTCTAATCTTGTGTGCGCCTGTGTGAGTGATCTCCTCTCCAGAGTGATGTCAGTGGGGGTATTTTGGCCTTGCCCACTGCATTTATCAGACGGGGAAAGAAGAAAGCTAGCCGATCATGTGATCGTTCAGAAGAGCTCTAAAATGGGGTATATCAAACTTTTTTTGTTATAAATCACTCACACAGGGGCACATAGGATTAGAACACAGAGGGGATGGTATGAAGATGTGAAAGTGGCTTAACAACCACTTTAATGGTCAGGTATCAAAGTGAACTAATTTTCATGCCTAAACAGGGGAACTTTAATTTCAATTGGCTGCCCTACTCATGAGAAACATTGGGAAAGACATCCCTGACTCTTTTGAAAAAAACACGTTGCACAGGACTTTGTGTCTGCTAAAATTCAAGATGTTTCGGTGTTGGCAAAGCATGCGATTTTGTGCGCATTCCCGACATGCAGAGTTGTAAAGCTAACCTTAATGCTGGACCCAGCAGCAGTTTATACTCACTCTCCCTTTGTTCATCTGCCACTCTGTCTGTATGCTATACCTAGAGAAATATCTAATACTAGCAAAGATATATGTTCTATACTTGTGGCCATTTATGAAAAATAATGCCTAGATAAGGCTGGTTATATTACAAATTCTGGACAAGGCTGGTTATATTACAAACTCTGGACAAGGCTGGGTATGATACAAACTCTGGACAAGGCTGGTTATATGACACACTGAACAACATTTGAGTATGATCCCTTTAGTGAAAAAAAAAGTGATTGTTACTATCCTTGTAATTAGCTCTTCCCTGACCTATACTTTTCTTATAGCATTTTATATACTTCTCCTCAGGGCAACAAGTTGGGTTTCACAAAGCAAAGAGAGGGACAGTAAGTGGGAAAGACAGTTAGTGCCCAAACAGAAAAGCAAAAAAAAATAACTATAACTATGCTCACAGTATACTGTATGTGAAATGCATATGGGAGACAACACATAGCTATATTGCCGGCTATAAGCACAGATATCTATAGAAAAAAATGGTATAGCCTGTCAGCTAATCATATTCCCAGTTTTAAAAACCTTATTTGCTGTCTTCAATGTGCCACTTAAATCTGCACGAAAGCCTAGTGCCCCGTACACACGATCAGAATTTCCGATGGCCTAAAATCCGATGGAATTTTTCATCAGAATTCCGTTCAATGTATGGGCTAGCTGGTTGTACATAAGTCGATCTATTAATCAACTTGTGTACAACCAGCCTGTTAGGTTTCTCCCCAAAAATCAGTGCCACTGGCTATAGCCGACAACACTGATCATAGTTTTCTTCCTGCAGGGGCCATCCATATCAAAAGTGTGGATGAAGGAATTAGTTCATTTTTTTCAACCCACTGGTTGAACAAAAAAACAAACGAATCATGTACAATATGGCCTCCCAAACAGCCATGGTCATAGTAGGTGCTGAAGGAAGGGCACATTGACATTCACTTGGTGATCAATGACAGTGGATTGCCAAACACAGCATTAAACAGCAACAACTTATCATGAAAATCTGTCCTGTCCCCCTATCAAGTGAAAAAATACACAAAAGGCTACACTCTGTGAAAGAAAGACAAACATTTTTTTTTATCAAAATGTTCTCGTTTATAGGAACTGCCAAAATAGTATCAGTTGGTCAAAACAAAATTATATACCGATGCAAGAACTAAATGCTGCTTTTTGAAAAGAGAATGTATGATATACTGTACCCAGGTACGCTAAGAATTCTGACAAATACCAGAATTGCCAAATCATGTACCAGTGTATGATCCACAGGGCCGCCATCAGGGGGGTACAGGCAGTACACCTGTAAGGGGCCTGGAGGTCCCCAGGGGCCCGGACGGCAACCCCCTTTAAAAAAAAAATCCCCTTTTTTTTATTTATTTTTTTATTAAAAAATATATATTTTTTAAAAGATATTTTTATTCTATTTTTTATTAAAGGGGGCAATTTTTTTTTTTTTAGAGGTCCGGAGGTCCCCAGGGGCCCGAAGGCCTCCAGGGCCCCGGATGGAAACCCCCCTTTTTTTATTTATTTTTTATAAAAATATATATATTTTTTCTAATATATTTTTATTTTATTTTTTATTAAAGGGAAAAAAAATTTTTTTAGGGGTACGGGGGGCCCGGAGATCCCCAGGGCCCCGGATGACAACCCTCCTTTTTTTATATAAAAAATATTTTTTTTTATATATTTTTTTATTTATTTTATATATATATATATATATATATATATATATATACAGTATATATATACACATATATATGTATATATATTTATTATTATTATTGTTATTATTATTAAAGGGCCCAGAGGTCCCCAGGGCCCCGGATGGCAACCCCCCTTTTTTTATAATTTTTTTTTTTTTTTAATAATTTATATATATATATATATATATATATATATATATATATATATATATATATATATATACATATATATTTTTATTATTAAAGGGCCCAGAGGTCCCCAGGGCCCCATGTGGCAAACCCCCTTTTTTTATTTGTTATAAATGTTTATTTTTTCATTTTTGTTTATATATATTTTTTTTTTTATTAAAACATATATATATATATATATATATATATATATATATATATATATATATATATATATATATATATATATATATATATTTATTAAAGGGCCCAGAGGTTTCTTTTTTCTATTATTATTATTATTATTATTATTATTATTATTAAAGGGCCCAGAGGTCCCGGATGGCAACCCCCCTTTTTTTTTATAAAAAACAAAACAAAAACAAAATTTGTATATATATTTATATATATTTATTTATTTTTTTATTAAAGGGCCCAGAGGTCCCCAGGGCCCCGGATGGCTACCCTCCTTTATATATATTTATCTTTATTCCTTCTTTTTTTGTAAAGGGCCCCACCGCTTCTCAATCCGCAACCCCCCCCGCTTCTCAATTTCAGACGGCAGCACCCCCCCCCCCGGTTCTCTGCTCCAGGGGGCCCATGCCTGAAGCTGTGTAAGGGGCCCCATAATTCCTGATGGCTGCCCTGATGATCAATAATAGTAATTTTAGACTGGTACACAATCAATTAACCTCCTGGGCGGTGTTCCCGAGTCTGACTCGGGGTGAGATTTTTGGGCTAGGATCGGTAACCCCGAGTCAGACTCGGGCTCGCCTCGCTGGATGTACAGGGAGTTTTACTTACCTTGTCCCTGGATCCAGCGATGCCACCGCGCTGTGTGAGCGAGCAGGACCTCGCTCGATTCACACAGTGCCTCCGTGTGACGCCGATCTCCGTTCCCTGCGACGTTACGACGCACGGGGACGGAGAACGGCGCCAAATTCAAAAAAGTAAACAAACACATTACATACAGTATACTGTAATCTTATAGATTACAGTACTGTATGTAAAAAAAACACACCCCCCTTGTCCCTAGTGGTCTGTCCTGTGTCATGCATGTCATTTTATATAATAAAAACGTTTCTTTCTCCCTGCAAACTGTAGATTGTCCATAGCAACCAAAAGTGTCCCTTTATGTCAAAAATAGTTTTAGATCAGCTAAAAAACAGCGATAATAAATTATAATCACTTGCAGAATTGTGCGATAGCGATTTGTGGGGAAATTCGTCATAAAAAAAAAAAAATAATGACAGCAACAATTCTGCAACTGAGCAAATTTCAGTGATTTTGATTTGATTACATTATTGAATAATTTTTATTATAATTATATTATTATTTGTTATAATTATTTATAATTATTTATTATATTATAATTTATAATTTTGTTTTTAAAAAAATGTCATACCCGGGATGCCTATTAGAAGCTTGTTTGGTCAGATTTAAGTGAGTTATTTCTAAAAATGACAGACCTACAATATAAAACGCCAAATTTCCTTGCAAATAATGGTACCGCTTTCAGCATGTTTTTTCTGAAAGAATCATACCGCCAGGGAGGTTAAAGGAGCCTTTAAATAATATTCTTTAAACAGATATGGGCAAATAGCCTTTTCTCACTATCATTTTTTTTTTTACTTTAATTATAAAACTTTATAAGTTATTACTACCAGTAATACGTTTAGGCTCCATTAATCTACCAATATACGGCAAAATAAAAAATATAGTATTATTTTCAGGGTCTTCATATGTACAATCTGGAGGAAAGGGGGGACATGAATGAAACATGATTGAAACCTTGAAATACATTACGGGGGTGACTAAGGTTCAGGAGGGCAGCATTTTCAATATGAAGCTAGCATCATCTACACAGAGAAATGACTTCAAACTAGCGGGAGGACCATGCAAAACTAATCTTAGAAAGTATTATTTTACTGAAAGTGGTTGTAAACCCTTACAGCCCACTTTTACCTACAGGTAAGCGTAAAATTAGGCTTACCTGTAGGTACTGGAAAAATCTCCTAAACCTGCACGGATTAGGAGATATTTACCATATACGCTTGCGCCAACGTCATTGGCGCATGTGCACTAAAGAAAGGGGCCAAACCAAGCTCGGGGGTGATGTCACGTGACTCTGGCCAGTCAGAGAGCCGGAGTCCACGGCCCTAGGAAGGAAGAGGGGTGAAGATGGACGTGGCCACCAGCGGTGACATCACGGACATTGTGGACTTCGTTTTCAGGTAAGTGGCACATAATGGACTAGTAAGCGATGCATACTAGCCCATTATGCTTTTACTTTGCTGGGGAATAAAGAGGAAGTAAAACCCATCAGTGTTAACTTCCTCTTGAATGGGTAGGTGATGCTTGGATGCATGGAAGTTTGGAACAAACTTCCAGCAGAAGTAGTGAGTCAGTCAACAGTAGGTGGATTCAAACATGCTTGTTTCAAACATAGATCTATACGCTACTCTTTTTACTATAATTTAATTTAATTTTTTTAAAGGAACAAATAAAAAAAATGAAATGACCAGTGTTATAAATAGACATATATTACAAACAAGCAATCGATCATCTGTTTTATATGCATTACTGAATGCCCTATAGTTTGTTTATTTGATTTCTAACACAAATAGTTTTGCAGATCCTCAGCAGATAGCAGAGGATGGTAAACAAAATTAGCTTGGGGATAACTGAGTAGATGGCGCTGATGGATCGGGGATTATTGGAGAAGCACACTGTGGCGACACAAAATGTCATTGTTAATACACCGTAATTAATGGAAGTTTTATTGTGGGATCTAACCGCATGACAGTGTACATGGGAAAACTATGTGAGGTTGCTGTTACTTTATTGTAGGAAGCGAGTTACTTTGAAGATTGTGCAGTCATATTTCATAAATCATAGTCATGGCGGTATTAAAGGGAACACCACGAACAGAAGCTGACATGTTGTCCATAATGAACATTTGCTGGTTTCTAAAGTGTTTATCAAGTACATTCCTTTTATCAAAGTACATTCCTTTGGCTTACCTTAGCCAAAGCAAAATAAGAGTACTGAAAACTATACTAGTAAACTATGACCTGTCCACATTCAGCTATGATCCATGTATATATCACACATTATATTGTCAAAAGTATCAGGACGCCTGATTTTACACGCACATGAACTTTAAACACTTTACATACTGGCAATTGACAAAAGACGGCCACAAGGTGGCTCTCAATTGCCGGGAGGACTTCTATGGACGTTCTCCGCTCCTCCATCCACTGGGGGGCGCCGCATCACTGAAGTGCGCGAAGCTGCGATGTCCGTCAGGTACCCGCGATCGGCGGATACACAGACAAGGACGTGGATCTGTGTGTGTAAACACACAGATCCACGTCCTGTCAGGGAGAGGAGACCGATGCTGTGTCCCTTGTACATAGGGACACAGATCGGTCACCTCCCCCAGTCAGTCCCCTTCCCCCACAATTAGAAACACTATGCAGGGCACACATTTAACCCCTTCCTCTCCCCCTAGTGTTAACCCCTTCCCTTCCAGTCACATTTATATAGTAAATATCCTATTTATAGCACTGGTCGCTGTATAAATGTGAATGGTCCCAAAAATGTGTCAAAAGTGTCCTGCTATGAATTGTAACAAGTTTGACGATTGTTGGTCGATCTGGCCCAAACACATTTAATTGGGTAACTATTATTCATTTGCTGTACTTCTGTGTATTGGTACTGTGCATATCACCATCTTTGGTTTTGTTCATTGTATACCTGAAAACTTTTCAATAAAGACTATTGATTAAAAAAAAAAAAAAAAGTGTCCGATGTGTCCTCTGTAATGTCGCAGTCCCAATAAAAATCAGATCGCCGCCAGTACTAGTAAAAAAATAAACATAAAAAAATCATAATTCTGTCCCCTATTTTGTAGGCGCTATAACTTTTGCGCAAACCAGTCGCTTATTGCGATTTTTTTTAAACAAAAATACGCAGAAGAATACGTATCGGCCTAAACTGAGAAAAAAAATATATTTTTTTTAAAAACAATTTGGATATTTCTTATAGCAAAAAGTAAAACATATTGTGTTTTTTTTCAAAATTTTCGTTCTTTTTTTATTTATAGCGCAAAAAATAAAAACCGCAGAGGTGATCAAATACCACCAAAAGAAAGCTCTATTTGTGGGGAAAAAAGGATGTCAATTTTGTTTGGGAGCCACGTCGCACGACCGCGCAAATGTCAGTTAAAGCGATGCAGTGCCGGAAGCTGAAATTTCACCTGGGCAGGAAGGGGGTATGTGTGCCCAGTAAGCAAGTGGTTAATGGCATCCCAGTCTTATGCCTTGTACACACGATCGGTATTTTACGTCGGGATAAACTCTGAGGCCCCGTACACACGACCGAGTTTCTCGGCAGAATTCAGCCAGAAACTCGGTTCAGAGCTGAATTCTGCCGAGAAACCCGGCCGTGTGTACACTTTCGGCCGAGGAAGCCGACGAGGACCTCGGCGAGGAAATAGAGAACATGTTCGGTCGTGTGTACGGGGCCTGACGGATTTTTCAGATGGAATTCCGTTCAAGCTATCTTGCATACACACTGTCACAGCAAATTCGGACCGTCAAGAACGCAGTGACGTACAACACAATGACGATCCGAGAAAAATGAAGTTCAATGCTTCAGAGCATGCGTCGACTTGGTTCTGAGCATGCATGTTTTTCTCTCCGTTGGAGTTCCATACAGACGAACAGAATTTCTGATAGAATTTTTTTTCCATCGGAAAAAAAGAGAACATGTTCTTTTTCTAAGTCTGTCGGAATTTCCAAAGGAAAAACTTAGATGGGGCACACACACGGTCGGAATATCCGATGAAAAAATTCCGTCTGACTTTTTTCATCCGAAATTCCGATCGTGTATACGCGGCATAAGTCTGTAGGGTTAAATATTGTGCATTGTTGGCCCACCCCTTGCAGCTATAACAGCTCTTCTGGGAATGCTATCCACAAGGTTTAGGAGTGTGTCTGTGGGAATGTTTGACCATGCTTTCAGAAGCGCATTTGTGAGGTTAAGCACTGATGTTGGATGAGAAGGCCTGGCTCGCATCTAATTCATCCCAAAGGTGTTCTATCCAGATGAGGTCAGGACTCTGTGCAGGTCAGTCAAGTTCCTCTACCCCAAATTTGCTCATCTATGTCTTTATGAACCATGCTTTGTGCACTGGTTCAAATCATTTGGTGGAGGTGGGATTATGGTGTGGGGTTGTTTTTTTAGGGTTGGGCTTGGCCCCTTAGTTCCAGTGAAGGGAACTCCTAGGGCATCCGCATACCAAGACATTTTTGACAATTTAATGCTCCAAACTTTATGGGAACAGTTTGGTGATAGCCCCTTCCTATTCCAACATGACTGTGCACCAGTGCACAAAGCAAGGTCCATAAAGACGTGGACTTAGCAGGGGTGGTGGAAATCGAAATTTAAGTGCAATAATTCACATCATAATAGTAACCAAAACATATCAAATTATGTATAACAATCTAAAAAATAAAAATTTCAAAGTGCTAGTGGTCAAACATTCCCATAGACACACTCTTAAACCTTATGGACAGCCTTCCCAGGAGAGTTAAAGCTCTTTTAGCTGCAAAGGGTGGGCCAACTCAATATTGAACCCTACAGACTAAGACTGGGATGACATTAAAAATCATGCATGTGTAAAGGCAGGCGTCCCAATACTTTAGGTAACATAGTGTATATTTGTAAACTAAAACCTCTGTTTTTATCTCAAATTCTTAAACAGTGTGATTAGATTTTTTTGCTTGCTTGTAAAAGTCGTACACACGACCGAGGAACTTGTCATAATTGAAACATCTTTTTCCTCGACGAGTTCCTTGTTAGGCTTGTGGAGAAACTTGACAAGCTTTCTTTGCGTACACACAGTCAAGACCAAATCTCCTCGTTCTCAAACGCGGTAACGTACAACACATACGATGGCAGGGGAAGTTCGATTCCACTGGCACAACCCTTGGGGCTGCTTTTGCTAATCTCATGTTACTGCGTGTTAGGTAAAAGTTTGGTAAGAGACGATTTGCACTTTTCAGTCTGTTACAGTGTGACAAATGGGTTATCTCCATTACAAGCGCTACTTTTACCGAAGGTGCGCTCCCGTCTCATACTTTATTCTGAGCATGCGCAGGTTTCTGAGCATACACACGAATGAGTTTCTCGTCGAAAACCAGCCCGACGAGGAACACGACGAGGAAATTGAGACTCCCGTCGAGGAAAAGGAGAACTTGTTCTCTTTTTTCCTCGTCGAGTTCCTCGACAGTTTTCTCGATGAAAAGCATACACAAGATCGTTTTCCTCTGCAAAAAAGCTCTGCCACCAAGTTTCTTGATGGATTCTGTCGATGAAAACGGTCATGTGTACGAGGCCGTAGTGTGTCAGGAAAATATTTTTGATTGCTTTGTGCAAAGCCATTCAGTGTACACCCTACATTTAACCCCTGTTCACACTGGTGCAACTTGTCATGTGATTGACAGTTCCAAATCGCTTGACAAGTCAAACCCTATAGTAGGCAATAGAACTGTTCAAATCGGTGCAGCTTCGACTTTGTGATGTCGCACCGATATGAAAAAAGGTTCCTGAACTACTTTTTGTGGTTTCAGGTGTGACTTAGACATCTGTACGTGAAGTCGCAGAGATGTCAGGCAAGTTGCACCTGAAATCGTATTGACCTGCGGCTTTGAAATTCTGCTACTTCAAGTGATGTAGATTGATTATAAAATTGCATTCAGTGTGAACGGGAGCTAAAAGCTGATTGTAAACTGGGAGGTTTCTGTTTTTATTTAACCTGTGTTGTGTCCATGTATAATCTGGTGTAGCTCAGCTTCCAGGTTTTTTTTTCAACGCATAAATGAACACGCTGAAGTTAGAAGCTGATTGGCTACCATGCACAGCTACACCAGATTTTGCACTCTCTAGTTTAATAAATAACCCTATAGCATAGTCAAAATTTAATCAATGTCATATTTCCAAAAATATTGAAAATTCTAATTAAATCCAAAAAATAAATACATAGGGGTAGATTCAGAGAGAAGATACGACGGTGTATCTCCAGATGCGCCGTTGTATCTCTGAGTGTGCGGGGTCGTATCTATGCGCCTGATTCATAGAATCAGTTACGCATAGATTTCCCTAAGATCCGACCGGCGTAAGTGTCTTACACCGACGTATCTTAGGCTGCATTTTTACGCTGGCCGCTAGGTGGCGGTTCCGTATATTTACGCGAGGAATATGCAAATGAGCTAGATACGCCGATTCAGAAACGTACGTCCGGCCGGCGCATTTTTTACGTTGTTTACGTTAGGCTTTTTTCGGCGTATAGTTACCCCTGCTATATGAGGCGTATCCTATGTTAAGTATGCCCGTCGTTCCCGCGTCGAGTTTTGAAAATTTTACATCGTTTGCATAAGTCGTTCGCGAATAGGGCTGGACGTAATTTACGTTCACGTCGAAAGCAATGACGTTTTGCGGCGGAATTTCGAGCATGCGCACTGGGATTTTTTCACGAACTACGCATTCGCCGTTCGTAAAAAACGTCAAATACGCAGGGTCACAGTTAATATACATAAAACACGCCCACATCATCCACATTTGAATTAGGCGGGCTTACGCCGACACAGATACATTACACCGCCGTAACTAAGGGCGCAAGTTGTTTCTGAATACAGAACTTGCGCCCTAAATTACGGCGGTGTAACGTAAGATACGTTACGCCGGGCGGATAGATAGACCATTCTATCTGAATCTAGCCCATAGTTGCTGAATATGGCAATAAAAAAAAACGTGTCTACATACACTGGATAATATTCACTCCAACTTATTATTTATGGAAGGGTCAAGAAATGTTTTGTACTTGTAACCACTCTCAGGTTCTTTCAGTCCAGGTTCACACTGATGCAAATCTGATGCGATTTCACTGTGCGATTTCACTGTGCAATTTCTGTTGTGACAGGTGTGAATTTAATGCAATTTTTGAGGGAACAGGGCATAACTGGAGATTACATTTGCATTACACCGGTACTAAACACGCACAGGAACCTTTTTTTAACCCGATCAAAATTGCACAGCATCGATGTGAACAGCCCTTCATAGAAAGCATTGTATTTTCAGGTGGCATGCAAATCTATCAATTTCAGATCACATCAGATTCACATCAGTGTGAACTGGGCTTCAAGGTAGATTGACACCACAGCATGCACGCTAGCGCATATGCCCTGTGTTGTGTTTTTGTGTGCGCTGTCTGTACACACATTTCTTTCTTTTTATAACATACACCACGCCACATTGCATAACTTGCTGCAGTGAGCAAAAATGCGGCGTGCAGGTGTGATTTATGTCTATGAAGTTCACGCTGAGGGCCATTTTAAAATCTTTCAGCTGAACTCACTTGATTTCAAACCGGCATTTCAGTCCAACTTCGGGGGTGATTTGACAGACATCTGTGCGGGTTCATGCACAGATGTCTATTCAAATCACACTTGAAGTGGCTAAAAGTAGTGCAGGAACTACTTTTGGAAATTGGTTCAGTGCCGTAAAGTTGGCATCACACCGGTTGGGATGCTGCCGTTGCCGGCAATAGGTGGCAATTTGACATGTAAAATTGCATGTCTCAAAACTACCCGATGTGAACGTTGGCTCAGACTCTATTGATAAATGTGTAAATCCTCCCTTTCTGATGCTTCTGGACTAGCCTGCTTAGGGCCAGGATAGACTTTCCTGGTGAACCTCTTCTGTTTACCCTGAGCCAGGCCAGTGCCCTCTATAGGCACAAACATGCATGTTTACTAAAAGATGTTTCATAAGAAAGACTGCTTGGCTGCTGGGAAAATATCTCAAGTTAGCTATAGTATCCTTGCATTTCTGGCTCTGTTATGCCCCATACACACGTGACACGATCGGAAAAAGTCAGACGGAAATTCCGACCGTGTGTATGCCCCATCGGAGTAATTACATCGGAAATTCTGATGAATTCCATCAGATTTTAGATAGAGAACATGTTCTCTTTTACTCTGATGGAATTATGTCGGAATTCCGATGTGATTTTGGTCGGACAAAGGTCCGATCTTATGTACAGGGCTTTAGTGTAACAATGTACATAGTAATACATGATTCCACTTGTCCAGTCTCAGATCAATGTGCAAAAAAAACATGATTAAAATTATTATTAGGAATAATTAAAAAATATATTATTATCCTGACATCCCTTTTTCAGTTTTTGAAAGAATAGTGAAGAATTAGGACCCCTGTCAAGTTATTATTGCTGCATTTGTCCCTGTTAGATGATCTCTCCCTCTCTATTAGTCCTGGTGACCATTGTTACAGACAGAAAGCGATGATCACTTTTATTTGAGCGGGCCCCCCCCCTCCAGCTATGCTCCGGTCATCTCTGCCACTTACTGGAGCCAATGGTAGCAGTGGAGATGATCGTGTCCTCCCCCCTGACAGGCCTGGAGCCGAGTGAGGGAAAGATGGCCCCCACTCGGCTCCATAACATTGGCTGATGGAAGCAAAGTTAAACGTCACTTCCGCCCAATGGTCTTAAAGGGGAAACTTTTTTGGGGGGAATTTTTTTTTTTTTTTTTTAAATGTAAATGTGTAATCTTTTTGATCTCACATTTAAGAGGTATAGTCATGCTTTTTCCTATTACAAGGGATGTCTACATTCCTTGTATTAGGAATAAAAGTAACCCACATTTTTATTTTATTTTTTAAGGACAGTGTAAAAATAAAAAAATAAAAAGTAAAATAAAACATAAAAAAGTGCCTCGTCCCGCCAAACACACGGGCAAAAGCGAATGCATACGTAACTCGTGCCCGCATATGAAAACAGTGTTCAATCCACACATGTAAGGTATCGCCACCATCATTAGAGCGAGAGCAATAATTGTCCCCTGTAACTCAAAACTGGCAACCTGTGGACATTTTATAACATCGCTTATGGAGATTTTTAAGGGTCAAAGTTTGTCACTATTCCAAGAGCGGGCGCAATTTTGAAGCACGACATGTTGGGTATCAAGTTACTCAGCGTAACATTATCTTTCACACTATAGAAAAAAAAAAATGGGACAACTTTACTGTTGTCTTATTTTTTAAGTCCAAAAAATAATAATTTTCCCCAAAAATTACGCTTGTAAGACTGCTGCACAAATACGGTGTGACATAAAGTATTGCAACGACCGCCATTTTATTCTCTAGGGCGGGCATCACTAAATGGCGGACCGCGGTCCGGTTCCGGACCCAGTGGCCATTCTATCCGGACCGCAGCCCCGCCAAGTAGTTTCCCGTGTGTCCTCTGTCACCGGCTCGCTCGCCCGCCTGCCGCTGCGGATGCCGCTATATACACAGCATGGCAGGCGCGGCAGGTGCGGCAGGTCCGTGCCTTCTCTCACATCGCTGCACTCCCCCCTCCCCACACTGCCTGTCTTAATCACACAGGACACGGAGCGCGACTGCTCTGGACAAAGGGCGGGACTTTTTAAGTTAAAAAGTGGGTGATTGGTTGCTAGGCAGCGGGGGCGGTCCCAGCAATAAATCACTCACTTTTAATGGGCAAAGTCCCGCCCATTGTCCAGAGCGGCCATGCTTCGTTTCCTGTGTGATTAAGGTAGGATTCTGTGGGGAGGGGTGAGTGCAATGCAATGTAGGACAGGACAGGACAGGTCTGGTCTGTGATGGGGAGTCTGATGTGTCAGGACCCGTCTGTGATGGGGGTTTGTGATGGGGGGGTCATCCTGTGATAGGTCAGGACCAGTTTGTGATTTGGGGGGGTCAGTCTGTGATAGGGGGTCTGTGATTTGGGGGTAAGTCTGTTATGGGTCAGGACCAGTTTGTGATGGGGGTGAGGTCAGCCTGTGATGGGGTGGTCTGTGATGGGTCAGAACCAGTTTGTCATTTGGGGGGGTCAGTCTGTTATAGGGGGTCTGTTATGGGTCAGGACCAGTTTGTGATGGGGGGGGGGTCAGCCTGTGATGGGTCAGGACCAGTTTGTGATGGGGGGGGGTCAGCCTGTGATAGGGGGCCTGTGATGGGTCAGGACCAGTTTGTGATATGGGGGGGGGGTCAGCCTGTGATAGGGGGTCTGTGACGGGTGAGAACCAGTTTGTGATTTGGGGGGGTCAGTCTGTGATAAGGGGTCTGTGATTTGGGGGTCAGTCTGTTCTAGGGGTCTGTTATGGGTAGGCAGGACCAGTTTGTGATGGGGGGTCAGTCTGTGATGAGTCAGGTCAGTCTGTGATAGGGGGTCTGTGATTTGGGGGGTCAGTCTGTGATGGGGAGTCTGATGTGTCAGGACCAGTTTGTGATGGGGGGGTCAGTCTGTGATAGGGGGTCTGTGATGTGTCAGGACCAGTTTGTGATGGGGGGTTTGTGATGGGGGGCAGTCTGTGATAGGGGGTCTGTGATGGGTCAGGACCAGTTTGTGATTTGGGGGGTCAGTCTGTGATGGGGGTCTGTGATGGGTCACGTCAGTCTGTGATGGGGGGGTCAGTCTGTGATAGGGGGTCTGTGATTTGGGGGGTCAGTCTGTAATAGGGGGTTGGGGATTTGGGGGGTCAGTCTGTGATAGGGGGTCTGTGATAGGGGGTCTGTGATAGGGGGTCTGTGATAGGGGGTCTGTGATAAGGGGTCTGTGATAAGGGGTCTGTGATAAGGGGTCTGTGATAAGGGGTCAGGACCAGTTTGTGATGGGGGAGTCAGTCTGTGATGGGTCAGGTCAGTCTGTGATGGGGGGGGATTAGGCTGTAATGAGGGGTCTGTGATTTGGGCGGTCAGTCTGTGATGGGGGGGGGGGGGGTCTGTGATGTGTCAGTCTCTGCAAGGGCAATAGAAAACAATTGTTTTCTATGTGTCCTGTTCACACTGCAACAGCGCCCCTGCGTACTGAGCAGTGTGTTGCAAAATGCATTCTGTTTCTATGCACCGCAATTGAACTGTGGTGCATAAAAATTAATAAAAGGTATTTTTACATTTCAATAAAGTTGAAAGAAAAAAAAGTGCGACGTGTGTGGGTCATAAAGGTGTGTGCATGTGTGTGGTGGTGGTGGGGCGCTGTGCTGGGAGGTTGTCAAGTGGAGGATATCATGTGGCGTCATAGCATCAATTTGGCATTCGGACCTCCGCTGGAAGAATTTTCTTCCGACTGGACCCCCGTGAATTTTAATTCAGTACCCCTGCTCTAGGGTGTCTGACAATATATATATATAATGTTTGGGGAATCTAACTAATTTTCTAGCAAAAAAAAATGATTTTAACCTGTAAGCAACAAGTGTCAAAAAGAGACTTGGGGGCAGATCCACAAAGATCTGCCCCAGCGCAGCGTATCTGAGATACGCTACGCCGCCGTAACTTACTTTTTTTGGTTTGAATCCTGGAAGAATTTGCGCCGTAAGTTACGGCGGCGTAGTGTATCTCTTGCGGCGTAATGGCGCCTAATTCAAATCGGCGAGTAGGGGGGCGTGTTTAATTTAAATGAATCGCGTCCCTGCGCCGAACAAACTGCGCATGCGCCCTCCCTAAATTTCCCACCGTGCATTGCGCTAAATGACGTCGCAAGGACGTCATTGTTTTGACGTGGACGTAAATTACGTCCATCCCGATTCACGGACGACTTACGCAAACGGAAAAAAAAATCTAATTAAACGCGGGAACAACGGCCATACTTAACATAGCAGGTTTAACTATATGCCACGAAACAGCAGCTTTAACTATGCGCCGGAAAAAGCTGACTAGAGACGACGTAAAAGAATGCGACGGCCGCTCGTATGTTCGTGGATCGTCGGAAATAGCTAATTTGCATACTCGACGCGGATTACGACGGGAACGCCACCCAGCGGACGCCGAAGAATTGCATCTTAGATCCGAAGGCCTACGAAGACGTACGCCTGTCGGATCTAACCCAGATGCCGTCGTATCTTGTTTTGAGGATTCAAAACAAAGATACGACGTGGGAAATTTGAAAGAACGCCGGTGTATCAGTAGACAGTAATCGCTTTGTGGATCTGCCCCTTGGTCCTTAAGTGGTTAAGCTTGTAAGTTTAGGTTAAATTGGGTACAGTGAAGTTTCTGTACAGATACCTATGTACTAATGTAGCCAACGTATTATCTTACATTTGACCAAATATCTCACAGAATACTGCTTTTGTGATGTGGTCTTAGGTGACCTCTCTAGTATCCACCACTTGTGAAAATAATTTCTAATGATTACCATCTTCTTTGAAAGGGAAACTAAAACATAACATAAAATACATCATTGGGTACTAGTGGGCATCTTATAATAATTGTTCATTAGCCAGGCTTTACATTGGACTTAAGCCAAATCCTAAGGCATGCATAAACAGACTTTTAAGTTGATTCCTGTTATTAGGTTCAGTTTGCAAATGCGATTGTGTTTCACTGACAAAGTCATTTATTACTGACTGTGAAGACAATTTCTGTAAGAGATAGACCTTTGGGTAGCACAAGTAGTACTGATGAGAATGCCAAAAGTTCCTTCATAGCATTTATCAAACAAAAGGAGCATTCAGACCATTGTTCCACAAAACAGTGTTGTGGTGTAACTTACCTTGCTGAGAATATATATGACATCACCGTGTTTAAAGGACAGTTCATCTGGTTGATCTCCCATGCAATCCCATAATCCTCTATAATAGTTCACATAATCTGTCTCTTTACCTGGACAAAAAATAGAGACAAAAATAAGATTCAGATAACAGAAACCTACAAACTGAAGATATCAGAGTAAACGTAATACAACGGCAGGCCTATAAAGTGCATATCCAGCTTTTCTGACTATAGACAGAAATACGTACAGTCCCCTACCATGTAGCCTTTGATGCTTGAACAAGCAATCACCAGAGGCGTGCTTTGTTTTTCTATTTTCACTACAGGGTCAATTTAGGGGAAATGTATTGTGGTTTCAGCTGTTAAATAATACTTTTATAATTTTGGGGGATTTTTTTGATAAATTGGAACTCATTTTACAAAGCATGTTAAACTTTCCAATATTAACCTTCCTGCATGTTGGGATGAACCCTGTGTATAACTGACTAAGCCAGACAGTCCTGAGTGTCCCTGTTGTCTGACTCATTATACAGTATGCATAATGTGATTTTCATGCTATTCGGGTTCATTGTTATTTTAACTTTACTACCTGGCTAAACATTTTAGTACTGAACATCAGAATGACATTTTTATATATATATATATATATATATATATATAATTTTTTTTTATTATTATTTATTTGTTCTCTATGAATATGTTGCATTTTCTATGCCGAACAGTGTGTAGAAAAATAAGCAATAGTAGTAGAGAAATAGAAGTCTACTGGATACATTTTAGACAACTACATGATGAACAAATATTTAAGATTTAAAGTGAATCTGTCACTTTTTTGGCAAATTCTTTTGTTAGCCCCTCGTCCCACTGATTCTTCCATTGTCTGTGTTCCCCTACCACCCTGAACTTACACAAGGTTAAAGTGTTACTAAACCCAGAACGCTGCATTCACCATATCTGGTCTCCATACCTCTCAACGAATGAAGGCTTTGCCCCGGAGTGGAGCCAAGTGTTGGGACAAGTTCCAGCACTTGGCTCCAGTGGCTTGCTAACAAGCATGCACTAACGTGGGCACCAGTAACACCTGCCTTGTGGCTTGTGCGGTGTGTCTGACTCCCTGCCCTCCATCCTACTGACCCCTGTACCCTTCCCTTCTGACCCACTCTCTTCTGTCCTGCTGCCCCTGTACCCTGACCTACTGATCCCCAGTCTTCCATCCTGCTGACTCCTTTACACTGCCCTACTGATCCCTGTCTTTTGCCCCGATAACCCCTGTTCTCCACCCAGACGACCCCTGTCTTCTGCCCTGATAACCCCTGATCTCCACTCAGCTGACCCCTGTCTGGGTTTTGTTTAACCACGCTCCGTGTGCCCCTCCCGCTGCTCAGCATTCCGCCACACCCACATTTTGCACTGTGCGTGCTACAAATCACTTCCTCCCTCAACTGTCAAAAGTTAGGAGGTATGTTCTCTCCCACAGTTACTATCAGTGTTTAACCGAGTACTGGTTTAAAGCTTGTAGGAGGAGTTTTCATTCTCCTCTCACTGTCCTATGAGACTGCATGACCCCTGACCTTCTGCCTGGACAGTGCTGATTAGCCCTGTGCCGATCACATGCACCCTCCTACATGCACCCACACCAATCTGAGCACATGTGCAGAGTCCCCCCAAGACTCTGTACTATCAGAAGATGGATTGAGGATTCTGGAAGAAGGCGAGGAAAACAAGATCAAACAGCCTGCTTACTGCATATACAGACTGATTTTACTGTTATGGGTTTAGTAACCCTTTAATGACCTTCTCCTCTCCTTCATGTGACAGTATTCAGGCTTGGCGATTGGCCACAAAAACACTACAACCTTGGAGGAAGCACCCTCATATCCATAAATACCAGGGTTCCTACAAGTAAATGGAGCAGTAGGGGAGCAACCTGAACACAAGTATCAGGAGAAGGGGGGAGAAGGCATAGCAAGACAACCTATCACTTTACCCTGAATAGACCTTTCATTTTTCCAAGAGTACACTATATTACCAAATGTATTGGACCTTGACAGGCACATGAACCTTATTGGCATCCCAGTCTTAGTCCATAGGGTTCAATATTAAGTTGGCCCACCTTTTGTAGCCATAACAGCTTCAACACTTCTGGGAAGGCTGGCCACAAGGTTTAGGAGTGTGTCTATGGAAATGTTTGACCATTCTACCAGAAGCGTATTTTTGAGGTCAGGCACTGATGTGGATGAGAAGAGCTGGCTCGCAGTTCTCCGTTTTAATTCCTCCCAAAGGTCAAGTTCTTCCACCCCAAACTCGCTCATCCATGTCTTTATGGACCTTTCTCTTAAGAGGAGTTATGTAAATATCAAAATGCCTTAATGGGTGGCTGTCAGACTGGAAAAGTGGGTGTTTCTAGACTGCTCTAGGTAAAACCCACTAATACTGAGCCTTCATGATTGAAAGACCCGGAATCCAATGAATGAAAAGCGTGTGCGAGGGACAGTAAGGCTGGAGAGAAAAAGGCTAGAACAGTGGTCATCAACCCTGTCCTCAGGGCCCCCTAACAGGCCAGGCTTTATGTATTACCTTGGGGAGATGCAGAATAGAATACTGCAATCACTGAGCAGCAAATGATAGCACCTGTGATGTATTTTAGTTATCTTGCAAACCTGGACTGTTAGTGGGCCCCTAGGATAGGGTTGATGACCACTTGGCTAGAAGATGCTGGATTTCCTACAGCCCAGGAAATAACAGAGGAAGATATAGTGTGAAACGCGTCAGCTGTCCAAGGTTTGATTGATGTGGCTTGTAGTGCTGTTCCTATTTTAAATAAAGGCAACCATTGTTTAAGAGTGTGGCTGTCCAGAAATACAGTACATCCTTGCTATTCCAGCCCAGGAAAAAAAATAGACCTTATCTGACTTGTTGAAGCTTCTGATGCACACTGTAAGCTTCTCACAGCATGCAGCAAAATCACAGTAAGCAAGAGATAATTCTGTTCAACTGATCAAGACTGGAATTAGGCTGTACACTCTCCTATTTAGTAAATGGCAGTCAGTCATGGGATGGGATGTAGAGGAGTCTGGTGAATGTAATGTCAATTAAAAAAACACACATAGTAAATAAGGTAGTGACACCTACATTCCTAAAAGTAAAATATGTTAAATTCAGACTGATTTTATATGTTTGGGTGTATACATTTATGAAAGTACAGAAGAAACTATTTACTAGCATGCCATAAAAAGCAATCGTAGTTTTATATTCATAAACTGTAATAGGCAATTCATTTTTGGGCCACATCCCATGTAAAGACAACAGACAATCAACGTTTGCTTGCAAGCATAACGTTGCAATAGCGGAGTGACAATGGATGTAGTGCTAAAACTGCCATACACACCATTAACTGATTGATGGCTTAGCACGCATTCTCTCACAGGCAGAATAATGTATGGATCTGCTCATGCTTGCTATCCCACTGGCGCAATCAGAAATCAGCATGAAAAATACCATTATGCTATTTTTGTGACAAGAATAGAAAATGTACAGTTTGGATTAACATGGACTGCAATGTGTTAATTTTAAAGTGGGGGGAATGGCATTAATTTGAAAAATTATCCACATGCCAAATATTTTGACAAGATACCATGTGTTTGACAATGGCAATCTGCATGTAAATGGCATCGTTTGATGTTGATGGAAGCATAAATACAGACAAGATTCTATCGCCAATCTAAGGTTGTTATATGATCTTTGAACAGCAGGCCCCGTGGATTCCGCGGCACTTTACAACCAAAATTTACATATCATTAGCAAATTTTCAACAAAATGCTCTGCTCAAGAATTTAATTAAAAATGTTTTAATATGCCAAAAAATGCTGCGTCCAGGTTGAATAAGAATACCAGTAACTGAAAATAGAAGAAGGAACTCTTATTCTTAGATTAAAAAAGGTATTTATGTTCTGAAAAAATTTAAGCAGTACATTATTAGGACACAGCACAGTGCTGGATTAGTAACAAGAGGTTGTGATTTATAGTGGTTCCTGCTATTGGGGTACAAGTACATAGTACATACGGCACCTACCAAGAGGAAGTGAAAAGTCACTTATTTCATTAAAACCTTCATCTGTATCTGTAACTATACATTTAACCACTTGTCCTCCAAAAGATCCACCCCCCTTCATGACCAGGCAATTTTTTACGATATGGCACTGCGATACTTAACAGACAATTGCACAGTTTATGCAAGGCTGTACCCAAATGGAATATTTTTCCCCCACAAATATAGCTTTCTTTTGGTGGTATTTGGAAACCACTGTGGTTTTTATTTTTTAAAAGAAATAAAGAAAAAGAAAAAAGACAATTTTGAAAAAAAAATACTATCTTTTTTTACATTCAACTACCGGTATAAAATATATGCAATAAAAAAAATTCAAAAATAAAATGTCTTTATAAATTTAGGCCACTATGTATTCTGCTACATATTTTTGTTTTAAAAAATACCAATAAGCATATTTTGATTGGTCTGTGCAAAACTTATAGCGTCTACAAACTATGCAATATAGACTGTAATTTGTATTTATTTATTTAGTTTATACTAGTAATGGTGGTAATCAGCGACTTATAGTGGGGCTGCAATATTGCAGCGGACAATCTGACACTTTTGCCAGTTTGTGGGAACCAGTGACACTAATACAGTGATCAGTGCTAAAAATATGCACTGTCACTGTACTTATGACACATGGCTGGGAAGGGATTAAACATCTAGGGTGATCAAAGGGTTAAAAGTGTCAGTGTTTATTTGTACTATATGTGGTGCTTTTACTAAGGGATGTGATGGATTGTGCAGGGAAAGAAAATCCATCACATCCAGGACAGAGCTCTGCCTTGTCTTACAGTAAGATCACATGGTATGCATTGTGTACGAGACCCTTGCTCGCTCGGTTACGCTCTCCCAACACTCCTCTGCTACTATTGGATCAGATTGCAGATCGCAACGTCTGATGGTTCGGTCATCCAAGGCTCCGGGATCCGAACTACAGCTATGTGCCGTTCGGAATCCATTAGAACAAACACCAGGCAGGCTGTATGTAAGTTCAAACAGGAAGACTTTTATTGGAAGCACACAACACACTTTTATACAGAATTTGGAACATACCGCCCCCAAAAACCGCTTTCCTATTGGTCAATTGTAAAGTACATGTAGTTCTCCTTCAGGTCCTCTTAGTCATGCAAATGAGGACTTGAAAATGAGTCAGCAGTGATTGGTCCGATAGCTTGAATAGAAGGACTGCTATGTGTAATGAGACAGAAGCCCCAGGGGGCAATCAATGTATACAATAGCCAGACACAGAACAATGGAGCCGTCTGGAGCCTTAAGACAGAGCAGAAGACCCCCCCCCCACTGTGTAACAGATTTCAAGGAGGAACACTTCCGCATTCCATGACACATTATACCCCAAATTTCACAAAAATATTTGGACTATTCAAACTTTCATTCGGATCTCGCTGGAAGGAAGGTAAGGTCGTCCCTTTCAATATGGAAGGCAGGGAAAGATAAATATACAGTGCCTTGAAAAAGTATTTATACCCCTTAAAATGTTTCATATTCTGTCCCCTTACAACCAAAAACATAAATGTATTTTAATAAAATTTTATGTGATACACACACACAAAGTAGCACATAATTGTAAAGTGGAAGGAAAATGATAAATGGTTTTCCAAATTTTTCGCAAATAATTATGTGAAAAGTGTGGCCTGCCTTTGTATTCAGCCCCCCTGAGTCAATACTTTGTAAAACCACTTTCCACTGCAAATACAGCTGCATTCCCTTTTTAGGAATGTCTCTACAAGCTTTGCACATCTAGAGAGTGACATTTTTGCCCATTCTTCTTTGCAAAATAGCAAGTTTTAAAGTCTTGACACAGATTCTTAAAGCGGAGGTTCACCCATACCTTACACATTTTCCCCTTAGATTCCTGCTCGTTTTGTCTAGGGGAATCGGCTATTTGTTTTAAAATATGATCCGTACTTACCCGTTTACGAGATGCATCTTCTCCGCCGCTTCCGGGTATGGGCTGCGGGACTGGGCGTTCCTTCTTGATTGACAGTCTTCCGAGAGGCTTCCGACGGTCGCATCCATCGCGTCATGATTTTCCGAAAGAAGCCGAACGTCGGTGCGCAGGCGCAGTATAGAGCCGCACCGACGTTCGGCTTCTTTCGGCTACGAGTGACGCGATGGATGCGACCGTCGGAAGCCTCTCGGAAGACTGTCAATCAAGAAGGAACGGCCACTCCCGAAGACCCATACCCGGAAGCGACGGAAGAAGATGCATCTCGAAAACGGGTAAGTACGGATCATATTTTAAAACAAATAGCCGATTCCCCTAGACAAAACGAGCAGGAATCTAAGGGAAAAAAAAAAGGAATTGGGTGAACTCCCGCTTTAATTGGATTTAGGTCTGGACTTTGACTGGACCATTCTAACACATGAATATGCTTTGATCTAAACCATTCCATTGTAGCTCTGACTGTATGTTTAGGGTCGTTGACCTGGTGAAAGGTGAACCTCCACCCCAGTCTCAAATCTTTGGCAGACTCTAAGGCTGCGTACACATGGTCGATCCATCCGATGAGAATGGTCTGACGGACCGTTTTCATTGGTTCACCGCTGAGGCAGACTGATGGTCTGATGTGCGTACACACCATAGTTTCCAAAACCGATCGGGTCAGAACGCGGTGACGTAAAACACACGACGTGCTGAAAAAAACGAAGTTCAATGCTTCCAAGCATGCGTCGACTTGATTCTGAGCATGTGTGGGTTTTGAACCGATGCTTTTGCGTACTAACCATCGGTTTTGACCTATAGGTCAGCCGTCCATCGGTTCGATTTTAAAGCAAGTTCTCCTTTTTTGGACCGAAGGACAACAGACCGATAGGGCGTACACACGGTCGGTTTGGACCGATGAAACTGAACTTTAGTCCGTTTTCATCGGTTTGGATCGACCGTGTGTACGCGGCCTAACAGGTTTTCTTCTAAGATTGCCTTGTATTTGGCTCCATCCATCTTCCCATCAACTTTGACCAGCTTCCCTTTCCCTGCTGTAGAAAAACATCCCCACAACATGATGCTGCCACCACCATGTTTCACGGTGGGGATGGTGTGTTCGGGAAGATGTGTAGTGTTAGTTTTCTGCCACACATAATGTATTGCTTTTGAGCTAAAAAATTCAATTTTGGTCTCATCTGACCATAGCACCTTCTTCCACATGTTTGCTGTGTCCCCCACATGGCTTTTTGCAAACTGCAAACTGGACTCTTCTTATGGCTTTCTTTCAACAATGGCTTTCTTCTTGCCACTCTTCAATAAAGGCCAGATGTGTGGAGACTTGGAAATGTAGTTGCTGTAGATCTGAGGGGACATACAAGGAAAATAAAAAACAGCATGTCCTTAGTCTGCTTGTCTTCAGCAAACTGTTTGCTGGTTTTCTTGGGCATTATCTTTAGAAGAGGCTTCCTTATGGGATGACAGCCATAGATTAATGCAGACCAATTTGATGCAGTGTGCGGCGTATGGTCTGAGCCCTGACAGGCTGCCCCCCCCTGCAGCACTCATACATCTATTTACCAAAGACAACCTTTGGATATGACGCTGAGCATGTGCACTCAACTACTTTGGTCAACCATGACAAGGCCTGTCCTGTTAGACCACTGTATGGTTTTGGTCACCGTGCTGCAGCTCAGTTTCAGGGTATTGGCAATCTTCTTATAGCCTAGGCCATCTTTATGTAGAGCGACAACTCTTTTTTTTCAGATCCTCAGAGAGTTCTTTACCATGAGGTGCCTTGCTAAACTTCCAGTAACTAATATAAGAGAGTAAGAGCGATAACACCAAATTTAACACACCTGCTCCCTATTCACACCTGAGACCTTGTAACACTAACGAGCCACATGACGCCAGGAGGGAAAATGGCTAATTGGGCCCAATTTGGACATTTTCACTTAGGGGTGTACTCGCTTTTGTTGCCAGCGGTTTAGACATTAATGGTTGTGTGTTGAGTTATTTTGAGGGGACAGCAAATCTTCACTGTTATACAAGCTGTACACTCACTACTTTACATTGTAGCAAAGTGTCATTTCCTCAGTGTTATCACATGAAAAGATGTAATAAAATAACTACAAAAAATGTGAGGGGTGTACTCACTTTTGTGAGATAATGTATATCATCATCATTAATATCTTTTTTTCTTTCTTTCTTTTTTTAATGTGATCACATATCCTATGTTCTCATCTGCATAATGGGCTTAGAAAGCTGGGGGTGGAAACTGCAGGGGGGCATGTCAGCAGGAGGCAGCAAAACAGCAGGACACTGATCTTCCTAGTAAAACATTGCATTTATCTCTGTAATGTGATCTCTCTGCAATAAACAAACCTTTGGATGGTTATTGTTGATCCATGGTGTGCTGGCGAATATGTACACTTGCTTGATGTTTCCAGGACTCAGCTGGTAATCGCTGCAGCCCCCACCATTTTTTGAGCCTTGTTTTCCAGGAACGTGGTGATATCGGAATATAGATAAGACTCAACATACACATGGACATTACCTAGAGCGATCTGCATTAGAATGGCTGCCTAGGAAAGCCCATTCCTAAATCCACCTAGTAGTTCCGACGTGAGCATGCGCACTGGGATGCGTCCATGGGTCGGCGCATGCGCAGTTGGTGATTCGTATCTGTCTGGCGCTCGGCCCATCATTTGCATGGGGTCACGCCTCATTTGCATGGCTCACGCCCACTTCCACATACGCCAGCTTGCGCCTAGGAAACCCAGCGCAGTTTTGGCAGCACTGGCTTTGTGAATCCAGTGCTTGCCTCTCTGCGCTGCTTCGGCGTAGCGTAAAGGAGATACGCTACGGCGGCATTAAATATGCGCCGCTGTATGTGAATCCGAGCCATAGTGTTTGTTTGCTTGAAGAAGTCCCCAACAGGAACGATATTATTTTCCTTTTTGTTTCTCCCATCCCACGTTTTTTTGTAGTATGACTGACTCTGGGGGGAATGAAAATGTTAGTCAGTTTAGACTAGGTTCCTGTGGACTCCATTACCGAAAAAAGAGGATTCTTCTTATCAATATGTTTCACATCCTGGTACAGACTTTAGTGCACTTGCTTGATCGGAACGCTTTTGCTAGAGGGTAGTGTTCTGCAACTTTCTGCCTGAAGAGACTTGTTAGGGGGCTTTTGCAGTTTCCAATGCCTAACACTTAGCTTTTTTTTTTGGATGCTCCTAGGGGAGGAAGGAAGCTTTGCCTTCGTTTTAAAAGGTGCAGCCTCATTCATCCTTAGTGACTGTAAATAACGTAATATTTGTGTGTGTTCTCTTGTTTCTGTTTTTCAGGTCCTGAGGATCACCTGTCAAGGCTGTCGGAGAATGGGCAGACTATATAGTTAGACATAGTTATGTCAGATGTATCATATTGTGAAGCTAAAAAAAGTTATATACTTTCATATTGTTTTATCTCTTCTTTGTTCTACACTACTTTACTGTTAAACAGATCCAGGTAGGTGTTCAGGATTTTTTTTCCAAGCACTGGAGGATAGTGTCTATTTGACAGGGGGAGTGTGTAGCGCCTGGCTACTTTCAGAGCCAGTGCTATGTTAAATTTAGGGGAAGGATTCAGAGAAATAGCTCTGAGTTCTTCTGATCATTTAAACTTGGGTCTCTGCTCTAGCTTAGCTGTGCTGTGGGCTGACCTTCTGGCCAGCGATTCCAGTCACCCTGGACATCAGGGGGCAGCAGTGTGGTCAAGTGCTCTGAGTGCCACTCCTTAGCGGCCAGTTGATCTTTCCGCTGTGCATGCTGGGGAGGGGTATAAAGGGGGCAGACGCCATTACCTCAAGGTTCTTCTATTTGGGTAGCAATTCCACGACACCCCCGGGGGTGTGCGTGGGCAGCAGTGTTCCTGGTTCCAGGACCACGTTGGCCCAGAGCGATTGGTCCACTGGGTGGGCCCAGTAATCAACTGGGTCCCCGGTCTGGAGGGGGTCCCGAGCTGTCTGTCCAATTGGAGGAATCCGACCGGTGAGGAGTCTGTCCGGGAGATACCTAGCACGAGGCTGGTGTCCTAGGAGAGGCCTGTCCATTCATCGGGGACCACCTGAGTTCTGACAGGCTGGATGTTGGTCGCCTGTTGGCTGCTGACTGTGCGGGGCTACCTGAAGGAGATCCGGGTGCTGAATCTGCTGGAAAAGGATTCCGGACCATAATTGTCTCCAGTCTTATAGGAGGGTCTGTGGCAGAGACGTAACAAGATGTCCGCTTGCCCCCTTCTCATGTATCCTTATGGTGGAGGAGTATAGGGTGTAGCAAGATGGCGGTGACGGAAATTCTGACAGGTTGCCAAATCTGATGAAACACTGGCCCCTCCTGTCAACCATGATCTGCCTAAAATTGCTTAGAGAAGCATGAATCCCTGTGGTAACATCAATGGGTCTAAAATAAAGTATATACTGAAAGCAAAAAAGGTTATTTCAAATTTTTAAATGTCATTAGGATGTTGAGGAAAGGGGTGGATCCAGGGAAGGCAAAATGTAAATTGATTAAACTAAAACATTGGAAAGGTAAAACCATTCAGCACCAAGAATATGCATGGTCTGGTGTTCATAACTAGAGAAATAAGGCAGAAATAGCATTGAAATAAGGTACAAGAACTTGCACTTCTCACAGAGGGAGTTAGATGGTTATCTTCGTTCTGACTAGCACAAAAAAAAAGTAAAACCATTTTCAAGTGTTGTAGTTTTTCACACAATATTTGTACAATTATTTAGGTATCCTGCAGTGGTGAAATACTGTACAGTATGATGTGCTTACTTCCTTTCTAAAAAAGCACACTGTGAACCTAAACACTTACAGCAACCTGTTTCTGCTTTCCTGTGTGGACCATGAAATCAGCCCTTTGTTTCCTGTCCACATGTCATACTAGGAAGAGAACGGAAAGGGACTTCCTGATCATGGTCTCCATGTCCACCCTGCTCCTGACAGGAGGAGAGGGGTGATGTATATGGCACGTACAGCTGACAGGGTGACCCAGACTACATTTCCTTTCAGGACACAGTTAAGATACAACCACTATGCTTATGCTGTGCAGAGGTGCTAAGTCCTGATAAGAAGCACATCGTCTTCAGTGTCGGTGTCATGTATTATCTGGTTTATTTAAACTAAAATATGCTTCCTTCCAGCAGAACCTAACTTTGCATTAGCTTAGGTTACTATGATTCTACAAGCCCCAAGAAAACCACTGGACACAGCTGAATAACCCATGTAAGAATGGGTTTACTTGCAAAAGTATTGG
Source organism: Rana temporaria (assembly GCF_905171775.1). Lineage (NCBI taxonomy): Eukaryota > Metazoa > Chordata > Amphibia > Anura > Ranidae > Rana > Rana temporaria. Next base: position 96,766,764 of record NC_053493.1, read on the forward strand.
TTGTTCTTTGTTCACTGTGATTTACACACCTTTGACACAAAGGAAAGCAGTACAACACAAATGACACTACTTTTTCTTGAGTCACACACAGCCTTTGCTTTAGGGGTGTCTCTTATCTAACTCTGCATTAGAGGAGTAAAGTGTAAATCACAAGATTGGGGAACAGAATAAAATCCTCTTACGCAGGTAAAACACATCACATATAGCATAAACTTGATCATACACTTGTAGATTTTGGAAATAACATTCATACTAACCTTTGTACAAAACATTTCAGTACATTCAATGACATGGTAACTGCCTTTTGAAAGTACTTTACATTTTCATTTGTTTCTAACATTCTTGTTTGGAGCAAATATACTTCTCCAAATGAAAACCACATACGTTTTCAGAAAGTCATTTGTTCGAGAGAATTTTTTCATCCTGCGCCTTTGAATTTTCAAATCATTGCAGTTGAAAATGAACGTCATTTTGACCCCACTAACAATTAGAAAATTGAATGAATGTTCTTTAAAAAAAAAATTCTGGCAAGCTTGAGTAACTCAGCTTAGTGTGAAAGAGAGAGTTAAGCCTCGTACACACGATTGAACATCAAACAAACTTTCCCTTGGATTTTTGACCGAAGGAAGTTGTCCGGCCACACCTATAGCATACACACGCTCCGACTTTTTCGGCCAAATACACAAACGTAGTGACGTTTCAACGTACTGACGAGAGTTTAAAAGAGGAAGTTCAATTCTCCGACGTCACCCTATGGGCTCCTTCTGCTAATCGAGAGTTAGTAGAGGTTTCGTCTGTGTGCATTCGCGATTTTCAGTTTCGTGCAATTGTGTTCGTTTCTGAACGTCCATTCGTCAAGCAGATCCACAAAAACATATACAAATACGTTTAATTCATATAACCAAAATACACTAATCCAAAGTGAAGACATTTGCTTTTACTCCATCAGTATCACCAGCAAAGCAGCTTTTAGTATTATCACATTATAAAGAAGAAGAGAATGTGCGCTTCTTTTCTGGATTTCAGAACTTGCCGCGTCACGAATGTGCTCTTTCTTTCAAATACGATTGCTAGTTTTACCAGACAGAATGCTTCCGGCTGGTCTTTGCTTCTGAGCATGCGCATTTGTACTTTGTACAAAAGTCAGATTGCTTGCTGTACACACGGTCGGACTAGGCACCATCGGACTCATGTTGACGTAAAGTTTGTCCGTTTGCAGACCAAACTTTTTGTCAGATGAAACCTGAAAAAGTTTGTCCGATAGGAGCATACACACGGTCGGACTATTTTAAAAACTTGCTCATTTGTTGGCAAAAAGTCCGACCGTGTGTGGGGGCCTTTAGGCTGCCCATACATTCAACCGTTCAACTAGTGGGCTGGAAAAAAAATGGTCAGATTCTTCCATCCACACATTCAACTTGTGTTATTATATTCAGACCGCGGGGAGCCTGAATACAATGATTAGTATTGCTGTATTTAACCAGCAGGAAAAACCTGACAGGCTGGCTTGATATATTGACTTGTGTACAACCAGCTAGCCCATACATTGATTGAAATTCATTCAGTCCCTCATGAACCGGTTGAATTTCAATCCATATATAGCTTGCTAAATTTTCCATACTGGGTATAGAAAAGAATCACCCCATTTAAAATAATCACATGTTGTTGCTTTGCAGCCTGAAATTAAGACAGACACAGTGAAAAATATAAAACCAACATGTCAGAAAAAAGCATTCAAAAACAGAGTTGTTGAGTTGGAAAAAAGGATTACAATTACTTGTAAACTCAATCAGGTGTAGCTAATTACCTTCGCAATAGCACACAAGGACATTTGACTTTCAACTGTGATCAGCTGTGGTCATTTTGATTAGCTCAGTATGGAAAGAGCTTTGCTGGAGCATGCCAGTCCCTGGCAGTGCAACTGAAGCAAACAATCAACTATGGATGACAAGGCACTGTCAAAAGATCTCACGGAAAAAGTTGTGGACAGGCACAAGTCAGGAGATGGATACGGAAAAAAAAATCAAAGGCGTTATCAATGTCTAGAAGCACAGTGAAGTCTATTATTAAGAAGTGGAAGGTATTTGGTGGTACACCACAGACCCTCCCTGGATCAAAGATTCTCCAAACTGGATGAAAGAGCCAGGAAGAAACTGGTCAAAGAAGCTACCAAGAAGACTAGAGCAACTCTGAAGCAGTTGTAGGAATTTATTACAGAGTGCACATTCAAAACATAAATAAACTACTAAAAGTATAGTCCCAGAGAAATGTTCCAAGATAAGTCAGGATGAGGAGTCCCACATGCCTTGAAAGTGATGCCAGACAGGATAGAGCAGGTGTCACCAGCCAAATTGCAAAACTGTGGTTACCAGAGATCGTGTGATCCCCTAGTTAAGAGTGGTCATGGTCAATCTGTGCTTCCTTTACAATAGCCAAGCCAGAGCTGCAGAACGTTTGGATATCCTCCCTGTCGGCAGATAGGATGGCACCAAGGAAATAGTCAGAAGAATACCAGCGGTATAGCCCTCAGTATGCAATCTTGCTTCCTGGGGGAACGACCTTTCGGTGTTCACATGCCTTTTTTACCTATGTGAGTGTTACTCTGTTTTATTAAATCGGTTTTAAACATTATCACACTATGTGGACTGCCTTTTTCATTACATGCCTGGTGACCTGGAGTTATCCCATTGGGGGAGTTGCATACTGAGGGCTATACCTCTGGTATAGGCCTGCCTATTTCCTTGGTGCCATCCTGTCTGCCAACAGGGGAGGATATCCAAACTGTCTGGAGCTCTGGCTTGGCTATTATAAAGGAAGAGCAGATTGACCACTCTAAACTAGGGGATTACATGATCTCTGGTAAGCGCAGTTTTGCGATTTGGCTGGTGACACCTGCTCTATCCTGCCTCTCATCACTTTCACGGCATGTGAGACTACTCATCTTGACATATCTTTGAACATTTCTCTGGGACTATACTTTTAGTAGTTTCATTATGTTTTGAATACCACAAACATGTTCACTACATGTTTTTTCATTTTTTTCAACTTAGCGTTGCACTATTTGTTTTGTATTTTTATGTATGTCGAGTATCTGGACATTGTGCACTGCAGCTGTATTTTTCTAGATTTTTCATTATTTGCGCAGATTAATTCTGTTTTTTGTATTAAAGAGTGGCCATTGTAAATTAGCCACAAATGTGGCTTGTATGGGAGGATTGCAAGAAAAAAGGCGCTCCTCAAGTAGCCACATACAGTCACGACTGAGCTTTGCTAAAACGCACCTTGAAGATTCTAAGGGCACACAGAAAAAGGTGTCAGATGAGACTAAAACTTTATTATTTTCCCCAACACCAAACAATATGTCTGGCAGGAATCCAATACAGCTCACCATCCAAGTAACACCACTCCTACAGTAAAGCATGGATGAGGTAATATCCTGTTGGGGGTGTATCTTTGCAGCAGGGACTGGAGCACTTTTCAGGATAGAAGTAAAAATGGATGTGGCAAAATACAGTCAAATTCTTGAGGAAAATCTGCTGCCCTCTGCCAGAAAGTTGTCAATGAGAAGAAGGTTTACCTTCCAACATGACCATGACCCAAAGCACACAGCAAAATTGACCACACAATGTTTGAAGGTGATACAGGTGAATGTGCTTGCATGGCCAAGTCATAGCCCAGACTTAAACACCAATTACCCATTAGCCAGGGAGAGCGTCCATGCTGTCTTGAGACAGCACGGACGCTCTCCCTGGGGACACACGGCGTTCTAACTTCATTCTGCTAGATTCATTGCCAGAATTTGTTTTAAATCCGGAACGTTTTGTATTACTTTCCTGGCTGAATTCTTCCGCCCCTCTGTGCCCCAGTAATTATGAACTAATTCATTACCCCGATGAATCCGTTCTGTTAATATCCCCCTCCTTGCGCCAAAGAAGGCATTACCAGGCCCCGTGCTTGATCCTTGTGACCAATCTAGTATCCTCCTGAAGAATCGGTATCACCGCGAAACCGGTCAAGGTCACTGGCTTTTTTCACTAAGACACAGTTGGTTCTGTTTTCTGATGTGCAATGTGGGGCCTGTCCCAAAATGTTTTTATACTGTATTCATTTTATGTTAAATAAACATTGTAATTTTTTACTACCTTGTCCTTCATCGGTGCCGTGAAAATCCCAAACCAAAAATCCCCTTGTCTTCCCCCCACTTCCCTTGAATTTTGAGTTTAAATGCCGCCGGTTTCAAGCAGCCACCAGCATCATTATAACTTGATTCTACTGTTTACAACATCCTGCAGTTGTCTAACCTTCTTCCACACCTTTTGCATCAGGACATACCATATTTTCCGGTGTATAAGGCGACCCCCTAATTTTACAGTTTTTTAAGATTTTTTGCCTGTACTCACTGTATAAGACGACTCCCCTTCCTAAGCTTCCGATGCTTCTTATTTCTTCATCTGGAGCCACATTCTTCTTCATTATTGCTGGAGCTGGAGCCATATTCTTCTTCCTTCTTGTTGGAACTGGAGCCAATCATGGCGAGCAATGTATTCTATTAATAAATGCAAAGCCTGCTTGGATTGGCAGAGGCTGTAACATCATCAGCCCACGCCTCTCTGACTCTCAAGGCCAATCCGAGCAGGCTACTGTATGTATCCTGCTCGGATTGGCAGAGGTTGTTGCTCCAATCCAAGCAGGCTCTGTATTCATCTGAATACATCACTCACCCGGATTGGCTAAGTGGTATATACTGTATGTAGCCAAAGCTATATACAGTATTACCGCACATCCAGCAGGCATCCGAGCAGCTGACCAGATAAGACGACCCCTGCCAGTTTTTTTAAGTGTAAAAGGTAGTCTTATATGCCAGCAAATACAGTATGTAGGGAAAAGTCATCTTTTACCCCTGTTACATGACACATAAAGGCCTTAATTGAATCAATATTCCCCCTTGCCTCTACAAGCTCCAAGGACATAGCTTGGGCAATATGCTGCAGTTGGGCCGCCAGATAGTAAAGCCGTGGGTTAGGTAAGACCAGGCCTCCCGCATCTATGGATTTTTGCAGTTGTTTCAACTTGACCCCTGGGGGTCTGTTGAGCCATAAAAAGGACCAAAATATGGAATTGATGATGCTAAATATTTTAAGAGGAACAACCATGGGGGTGTTATGTAAAATATAAAAGAAGCTGTGGCAAAAAATCAAAGATTCACTTTGCCTACCAGACCCGTCACCATCAAATTTAACTGAAGTTGAGCAGTTTTGCAAAGAAGAATGGGCAAACATTGCAAAGTCTTGATGTGCAAAGTTAGAAGAGACATATACCAACAGACTAAAGGCTGTAATCAAAGCAAAAGTTGGTTCAACAAAAATACTGACAAGAGAGCGATCCTTTTTTCAACTGTGACTCTGTTTTAGGCTCCATTCACACCTAGGCGTTTTTACGCCTGTAGCGCGACGCGCACAAACGCCAGAGGGACGAAAAGTAATGAAAGGCAATGGGGATGGTTCACATCTGAACGCCTAAACGCCTGTAGCCTGTAGCCTGTAGCTCAAAAAAGTTCCGGACCCTTTTTTGTCGCTCCTAGCGCGCGATATGCGCGTATTTGAGCGTTTTTTTTTACATTGAAGTCAATGTAAAACGCCTGATACGCGCGTATTGCGCGTAAACACGCGCTTGTACAAGCGTTTTGACGCCTGTGTTGCTGAAATCCCAGGAAGAGGAATAAAAAATTCCTAGGAGAGCAACAAGTGATGTCAGGGATGATCATTTTTCTTATTGGCTAATATGGAAAAAGACAAAGTACAAAAACGTCGAACGCCACTGTGCGAAAACGCGCGCATACGCGCGCAAACGCGCATATACGCGCGACAAAAACGTCGGTAAAAATCGCCTGTAAAAACGCCTGTACGCCCTACGCCTAGGTGTGAATGTAGATTTTTTTTCTTTTTTTACATGTTGCTGTTATATCTTTCACTTGGATGTTATATGTTGCATACGTTGCACTGAGTAAATACAGCTGGATAAAACACAAACTGTGTCTGTCTTCATTTCAGGATGCAAAACAACAAAATGTGATTATTTTAAGGGGGTGAATGTTTTCTATACCCACTGTATATATGATCTAACTGTTTTCCAATGCACAATACCATAATATTGCTAGGCATCACTGACACATGTTACTGTGTTCATCATTATGCTGAATGACCATTACGCAACACTTTAAATGTCACCTCTGTGACCAATAATACGCTTTACTTGTAAGAAAAGCCCCACCTCTCCAGTATGGACATTAGGGAAGCTGAAAAAGGGTAGAGATCCTTATGCTGTTTCTTCCATCAATGTCAACACTGGAGAACTATAGGCCATGAGGTAGGATAAATTCCCGTTCCAATACCAGCCAAAGGGGGTCTCATTGGAGACAAAATTATTTTATTATAGGACAGACCTAAAATTTTGTCAAACCCATGAACTCTACAACACTGTTCCTATGGCTCTGGGGAATTTTTCAGGTTTTTAGGCAAACTCTCCTATTATAGTTTGAGTGTGACAGGCTCTTTAAATAAAAATATTTTCTTTTCGGTCTAGTTGGTTTACTTGAAGACTTTTGCAGCCTGGATAATACGGTAGACTTCTGTTGCGGACCTCTCTATGTCTAGGTGTTTATTCTTCTCATTTCCATGCTATGGTTGTACCAGGAGTCGGGCTTCTCTTCTCTAATTCGATTGTTCTCCGCTATAATCATATTCAATGAAGATATGCATGGCCAACATTTAAACAGGCTGCAGATCAATTAGTGGTCTTAGGTTTATCTGATTTTTATCAAAGAAGACAGACCTGCAGGTCGATTGTCAGAGCCTGTGTCAAGTTGACCTTTTCACAGATGTCTACATTGCCAGTCCCTTGGGTTACTTGTTGTCCCCTGTCAGCCTTTGAATGGCAGAAGTCTGTTCTGTTCAAGCACAAAGTATACACAGATGTCTATATTACATTCTCATAGGTGTGACAGCAACTGCATGTTGTATCTATAAACTGTCCTTTAGCTGTGACACTTCCTCAATGATGATAAGCTAATTTATGCAACTAAATCTCCTTTGTGCAGAAATGAAAGCTAATTGAGTCATTACAAAGTAATTCAGGAAGGAATGCCTAGTATAAACTGGCTTACTTTAGAAATCCTTCTCAAGTGTGTTTCCTGCATCCTAAATGGTTCTAAGTAGCTTAGCTGCCACTGAACATCTAGCCCAAAACAGACAACAGACAACTTTTCGAGATGTGAATAAATAACACCGACAAATTAACACAACAGTAATTACCTGAGACATTGCTTGGAGGAGTCTGGCTTATGGGTGCCTTGAGAGGTTTTTGGATCTCAGTTACGATCTGTTGACTTTCGTCCTCTGAAATAAAGATTGTTTGATTTTACAAGTTACAACTTTTGTTCATAATTGGAAATGTGTGATGCTATCATGTCAGACATAAATAACGCAAGTTGAGAAAATGCAAATGTCAAAATAACTGAACTGGAATAACATGCTAACACTTACAAAATAATTTTAAGTTGTTTACCGTTGTTTGAGGAGTACAATACTTGGCTTCCTCTGCACCAATCTATACAATAGAGGGGAAGTAGGCAACACAACAGGTACATGGACAAACTTCTGCTACGCAAACATTTTCACAGCAACCTGCCAACATGACTTAATCTGTTACTCTCACAGTGACATATTCACTGATTTCCTCTATCCCATCAATCTTTGGCCTTTCTTGGGAAATTGTCAGTGAGATTGACAACTTTCACAAATGGAACCCACATAACTTTTTTTATGTTGCTTCAAGGAGGCACATCTCTGGTCACTTAGAATCAATGGGATGTAGATAATGATGATAGCAAGTCACATGCCTTTAAAAACAAAAGACACAAGCAGCACATGACAATGGATTGAAGCTGTCTAATCCTTCCTTCTGTGACTTTATACTTCTCTAGGTATATGCATTCAAAAGTGCACACTGTGGAAGCGTTTTATAGTCATGTGTTATGAGCTATGTACAGTGCCCTAAAAAATAAAATTTTCTCCTTCACTGATGTGAACAGTCTTTTTTCGTTTGTTTAGCAAACAAAAAAAAAAAAAGAAAGCTCTATCTATGTTAAAAAATATATAATTTATTTTTTTGGGGGGTACAGTGTTGCATGACTGCGCAATTGTCATTCAAAGTGCGACAGCCCTAAAAGCTGAAAATTGGCCTGGGCAGGAAGGGGGTGAAAGTGCCCTGTATTACCACTGGGCTGTTTTTTGCTAAGCAAATTAAAAAAGACTGAAAATTTTGAGTGTGCACAGTGTGTTCTCCCCATGCAAGGGCCAGAATCGGCAGAAGTCAATTCACAGAGCCCCATTCACCAGGGAACCAGTGAACCAATGAATTATCAACTCAGGTGATATATATTTTGACCCGCTCTCTACAATATAATTTTTAATATTTTTTTGCGGCCCTCATATCTACAAGCTTGACCCTGGGTGGACCCCTGTCATTTGGCTGCATCACACCACAGCCTTTTTTTTCGGCTGGCTGCATGTCCCTTCCTCCCCTCCCGTGTTATGGATTAGGTACTCCATGCCTCTTGTTATGACCGTGTCCCAATAGGATTCCTCTGAAGAAGCTGTTGACGAAATGCGCAGTGATCCATTGGTGTTGACTCTGCAGTTGGCCCTCCTACATATGGAAGATCATTATATATTTATGTTTCACTCGACTAGTGATTGATTTGTGGGCCAATTTGCACAGGTTTCTCTGTATAATTTGTCTGTGGTTTCCTTTTATATATGGGAAAGATACATATCTTGATAGCATGCGCATACTTTAAAATGTTTTTATGATGATGTTTGATATTTTTCCAAAATGTGAATTTTATACATTTGTGAGCACTTTTTTCCAACTTGGAAACATAGTGGTTACCTCTAAAGTTAACCCCTCCTCTTCCTTTAGTATTTACTATTGTGATTAGCTGTAATTGGCCACAGCTAATCACATGGTACAGATGGGCTGTGATTGGTCCTGTCCGTACCTTGTGATCACTGTGACCAATCACAGGGATAAACACAATAGTACACAATGAATGGCATGAACGGAAGCCATTCATTGTGCCGAATTGTCATGTAATCTGCTGTGATTGGTCACAGATTGGTCACAGCGATAACATTATTATTAATATTATACAGGATTTATATAGCGCCAACAGTTTGCGCAGTGTTTTAAAACATAGAGGGGGTACAGTACAATTACAATACAGTTTAATTCAGAAGAAATAGGAGGCCCCTGCTCATGAAGCTTACAATCTAAAGGGAGGGGGAGTTGGTACAAAAGGCAATAGCTGCAGGGGATGATCTGATGGAGGTGACTCCGGTACAGTTCTTAGGTGGAGATGGGGTAGGTTTCCCTGAATAAGTGAGTTTTCAGGGATCACCTAAAGGCAGACATGGTAAGGGCTGACCGGACATACTGGGACAGGGAGTTCCATAGGATGGGAGAGGCTCTGGAGAAGTCCTGGAGGTGAGCATGGGAGGAGGTAACAAGGGAGCTAGAGAACAGGAGGTCCTGGGAGGAGTGGAGAGTACGATTTGGGCAATATCTGCAGATGAGGTTGGTGATGTAGCTGGGGGCGATGTTGTGGATGGCCTTGTATGTGGTATGTTGTGGTTAGCAGCCCTCAAATCTTCCACTCGCCTACTAGCATTTTGCGACTGGAAAATTATGGCTGGCGAGCGTCTGCTGCTTCAGAGCAGGGGGGGGGGGGAGAGCACAGACGACAAGCAGGGTTGAAAGGGAACCGTTCTCTCAGTGATCGCTGAGGAGAAGGGATAGGAGAGCAGGTGGCTGGATCATCAGAGCGGGGAACATCGCTGTAGCAGTTTACATTTGAATTGATGAGTGTCAGTGTTCCCCACACTTCCTGTCACATACAGCCCCACCTCCAGGCCCGGGTACTTTGATAAACAGAACACCCGTCCAATGCCAGGACATGTGACATATATCAAAGCACCCGGGCAGGGAGGCGGGGCTGTATGTGAGGCGAGCGCGGGGAACACTGACACGCAGCAATTCAAATGTAAGCTGTTACAGCAATGTTCCCTGCTCTGATGATCCTCTTCCTGTGATGAGCACAGATTAAGGTTTCATTGATGAGCACAGGTGAGGTTGCATTGATGAGCACAGGTAAGGCTGCATTGATGAGCATAGGTGAAGTTTCACTGATGAGCACATATGAGGCTGCATTGTTGGGCACAGGTGAGGCTGCACTGATGGGCACTGATAAAGTTGTTAATATTTATTTTTATAACTTAATTCTGCATAATTAAGTGTCATTTCATGATATAATTCATGAGGGTGTGTTTAGGGGCGGAATTAGGGGCGGTGCAGAGTAGGGGTTGGATGAAGCCTGGCTAGTAGCTCAGGACTTGAAATTTTGAGCCCTGCGGTTAGTATTTTTAATTTTATATGGCGGAGTAGGGGAAGCCAATGAATAGATTGGCAAAGAAGAGCAGCTATCACTATTTGGTTAGTAAGTTGATCACATGTTATCATTCGGCCGCAGACAGCATCATCAGAGGGCAGTCCGTTGGGGCGGGGCCTACGGACATGATTTCACCATGCACAACTTCTGGTCACGGATCTGATAGTGTTTGCCATACAGGACTATTTGTGGATGCTGTTATAATACAAGACTTTATAAAAACGCACTCCGTTTTTAAAATAATTATTTTTCTTAAATGTTATAGCCCTATGGAGATTGCTTTCTTTTCCATTATGATTATGTGATGGATTTATGAGATCTGCTGTGGGGCTGTGTGATGCTGAGAGATGTCTGGTTGTTGTGAGGCATATAATCTATTGGAGCCATTAACCCTTTGAATGCCATATCATAAAGTTCAGTAAATATTTTAATCTGGTAAGCACAGAGGCACTGTTTTCTTTGGAGTTTTTGGACACTTTTTCAGTGGTCAAAGGTCAGAGCATAACTTCACCTTTATTAACTTTTTTTTTCTATGAAGTACTATATGGACTTTTTTTTTGGGTGAATTCACATTTACATAATTTTGCACAGTTTTATTGATCATGCATGTCTTTGTACTATAGGAATTCCTTTTGTTTTCAATCGCTGCGCAATATATACTGTAATCACACTGTGTTATATTTACAAAATAAGATGTGAAATGCCATGTGCATGGCTGTATGTGTGTGCATTTGTATATGTAGAAACACATAAATATGAACAAGTGAAAATAATAGTACAGCTCTACCATAGAAAAGAAAATATCTGTCAAAATGCACAGATGGTTGTGGTGTTTTTCATTAGATGGTTTCCATGGAAATTGTACTGAAAGTCTGGAAGATTCTTTAAATAAGCAGCTTGTATTTACATGCCTCTCAGCTGCAATGTGGAACTCCTTAACAAATTAACTTATTATTCCACGCACACTGTCCGCGCAGCCAAATGGATACACAAGCTGCTGACAGACAGATAGATAGATAGATAGATAGATAGATAGATAGATAGATAGATAGATAGATAGATAGATAGATAGATAGATAGATAGATAGATAGATAGATAGATAGATAGGGAAATGCATACAGAAAATCCAGCTGTTACATACATTAAATATTTGATAATAGTTTAAATAAAAATTGTGAAATGCAACAACATGACATATGGAAACTACAGCATGGACCTTACCAACAAGTTGCACAGTATACTCAAAACAACAAATTACTGATATTTTATATCTATTTACTCTATATATCTAAACCTGATGAGATTGGTTGCTCTAGATTACTGTTCATGACTTTGTTCATGTAAATATTCACGTTTGTATGTAATGTAGTATTCTATGTAGTATTACTCATTGTTGTATACACATAAATGACTGAACCTGAACTTTCAGAGAGTTTATCTAACAGAAGAATCTGAGGAGCAGAGTACTCCCAACCTGCTTTATCTCACCCTGTGATGGCTACTGTTGTGCATCATTTATTAAACTTACTTGAGCATGAAATGGGACTTGAAAAGGCTTCCACATTCGTATAGTTTATTATGTAGGGTAAATGGTCAAGCAAAAACCACAAAAAAAAGCTTGATGAGATGGTAGGCTAACATAAATAAAGTGTGGATAGACCAGTTTTAAAGATAAATACACTTTTTGTAAACTTTCTGTGCCCCCTGATGACCTACCCTGGCATCTCTGAAGTTCTCACTATGCCAAAATGTTTGCTATGTGGCCGGCTCAGCTCTGCTCAGCCTCTTCTTAAAAACTGTCTGTTGTACTCCCAGCAGACTATGAAATTTCCATTGGTATAAATAGTAGTTATGGTGAGGGTGCATGGTGGGAGCAAGACCCAACAATGAGAAGCCTCAAGAACATGACATGTGGCAATGATCAGGACACATGAAGAGGAGCTTGGCAGTATGGGACCTGTCAGGGATGCTAGGGAAGGACATCAGGAGCCCACTATGGGCAAATACGCTAAAGCCTCGTACACACAATCGGATATCTGATGGATTCAAATCCGATGGATGTTTTCAATGGATATCCAATGAAGCTGACTTTCATCAGTCTTGCCTACACACCATCAGTCAAAAATCCGACCGTGCCAAAATGCGGTGACGTAAAACACTACGACGTGCTGAGAAAAATGAAGTTCAATGCTTCCGAGCATGCGTCGACTTGATTCTGAGCATGCGTGGATTTTTGACCGATGGACTTCCACACAGACGATCGTTTTTTTTTATTGTTTTTTTATCCATAGGAAAAATTTAAAACATGTTCTATTTTTTTTCACAGATGGAAAACAAACCGATGGGGCCCACACACGATCGGTTTGTCCGATGAAAACAGTCCATCGGTCTGTTTTCATCGGACAAACCGATCGTGTGTAGAGGGCTTAAAAGTACATAGTACACTTATAGCTAGATTCAGGTAGCCCCGCGCAACTTTAAGGCAGCGTAGCGTATCGTATTTACGCTACGCCGCCTTAAGTCAGAGAGGCAAGTACTGTATTCTCAAAGTACTTGCCTCCTAACTTACGCCGGCGTAGCGTAAATGCGGCAGGCGCAAGCGCGCCTAATTCAAAATAGGCTGAGGGGGCGTGTTTTATGATAATTTTGTTTGACCTGTGGCCACCCTGGAGGTATGTGAATCGGCTCCATTGAGAGCCAGTCACACTTTCCTGTCATGCGAATTGGATGAGTAGAAACTTACATCCAATTCGCCAAGTGGAAACACAGCCTTAAGGGCCCACTTTTAGTAAAAAGAAAGCAGATAGTGCCGTTAAAACATTTTTATGCACTGCTGAAAACAGTCAGTCCAGTTTCTAATGTTAGATGAAGTTGGTTTTTAGCCATTGCCTTGTATTTTTTAAGATGAATAATGCTGGGGATTTAAAAAAAGAATGGCCTATCTTATAACTAAATGTCTGTATAATATATGGTACAGTAATGCTAATAAACACTTGAAATTCTCCGGAGTAAATCTTAGATAAAGTAAGTGGAAGGAAGAACTTATAATTCAGTAGGTGAGATTTACACATTCATTACCAAACATCAAAACCATTCATTATATTGAATAATGTTCCACTATTCACTCCAAAGAATAAACACTAGATTTACAGCCATGCTTTACACCTAACAGCCGGGATTAAGATTTCCTGATAGATAACCTGGTTAAAGTGTTACGTTTGCATACCACTTTTAAATAAGGTTTATATTATGGCATATTATACATATTATTGACTATTGTCAAACCTAATGCCACAATATTTATTTCAGATTAGGTATGATGGCACTAAGACCCTGCTTTTTTATGTGTACTTAAAGCGGTATTAAAGCCAAAAGAAAAACGTATTATATTGCAGCTTGTGATCGCTGCATTTGTTTTATTTTTACTTTCTTCAATTTTCATCTAATAGACTAACCAGTCTGTTATTTAAAAGAACAGGCTCTCCAGCAGAATGTATCAGTTACGGAGATGAGAGAAATCATTTATCACTGACAGGGGTGCTTACAATGGTAAGCTTTTATTATTTATGTCAAACCTTTATCCCAAAAAGTATTAGCTGGAGTTTGGCTTTGAATCGTTAGTGTATTTAAATCTGCTAGTGTTTCTAACGACCCCCTTCCACCAGACTAGCAATGCTGCTGGCCAAAGGTTTCCCTGTGTTTATTCCTCCTGAGTGGTTGCACTCTAAAGCCCCGTACACACGGTCGGACTTTTGCCCAACCAACTTCAAAATCCGGCACTTTTCGTATTTGTCCGACCGTGTGTACGTTCCATCGGACCAACTTTTTTGGCTTCAATCGGACAAAAAGTTGGGTCTGTGAACGGACCAACTTTCTGTTCCGAAAAGTCCGATTGTGCAAAGTGCGACCGTGTGTACAGAAAACCATCGGACTTTTGGACAAAGTACAAATGCGCATGCTCAGAACCAATGTTAAACTCAACCAACAATAGCAGAAGTTAACCAAAGGGTGGCGGTAAAGAGCAAGTAAAGCCACGTGATGTTGGGAAAGTGTTAGAAACGTTTGCAGAAAAGTCCGAGCGTGTGTATGCTATGGGTGTGATCGGACAAATCAATTAAGACAAAAATCCAAGGGAAATTTTGTTGGATGTCCTACCGTGTGTATGAGCCTTAATACAGTGTTACTGGCCAGATCACCAGGAGAAAACAGAGGAAATAGCCTAAGAAAATAAAAAATTACAACCATCACATCTAAGGATTGGTAAACTGCAATATATATATTTCTGGTTTTAGGGTTAATACTGCTTTAACTGCTTGCCGACCAGCCGCCGCAGTTATACGGCGGCGGGTCGGCTCTGCTGGGCGCGAGCACGTAGCTATACGTCACCTCGCCCATCAGCCAATAGGGGCACGCGCGCGCAGCCGGAGGCGCCCACGCGCACCCCCCGCTCGCCCCCGACTCCCGTGCGCGTGCCTGGCAGGCGCGATCGCCACCGGGCACCCGCGATTGCTCATTATAGAGCGGGGATCGGGAGCTGTGACACAGCTTCGGGTCACTGGTTCCCGCAAATTGTCAAAAATATCAGTTATGCCCTGTACACACGATCGGTTCATCCGATGAATGCGGTCTGATGGATTTTTTCATCAGATATCCGATGAAGCTGACTTTCATCAGTCTTGCCTACACACCATCAGTTAAAAAAACGATCGTGTCAGAACGCGGTGACGTAAAAAACAACGACGTGCTGAGAAAAATGAAGTTCAATGCTTCCAAGAATGCGTCGACTTGATTCTGAGCATGCGTGGATTTTTAAACGATGGACGTGCCCACGGACGATCGTTTTTTTCTATCGTTTTTTTAACCATCAGATAATTTTAAAACAAGTTCCTAGTTTTTTCACCGATGAATAAAAAAAACGATGGGGTTCACACACATTCGGTTCGTCTGATGAAAACGGTCCGTTTTCATCAGACGAACCGAACGCGTGTACGCGGCATTAGTGTCCGATTGTATGCTGTTATATCGCAGTCCCGCTATAAGTTGCTGATCGCCTCCTTTAATAGTATATGAAAAAAAAGAATCCAATATATACCCCATAATTTGGGGATGCTGTAACATTCACGTAAACCAATTAATATACGCTTGTTGGGTTTTTGTTTTTACCAAAAACAGGTAGCAGAATACAAATTGGTCTAAATTTTTTTTAATTTATTGTATATATTTTAAATAAGTAAAAAATATTGTTTTTTTCAAAATTTTCGGTCTTTTTTGTTTATAGCGGGGGGAAAAAAAACGCAGAGGTGTTTTAAATACTACCAAAATAAATCTCTATTTGTGGGTGAAAAAATACGACATTATTTTATATGGGTTCAGTCTTGCACGACAATTGTCAGCTAAAGTAATGCAGTGTCTTATCGCAAAAAAAGTGGCCTGGTCATGAAGGGGGTAAATCTGGAGGCCAAAAAAAGGAAACACATTTTATATCTGACTGTGTTGCTGACACACTCTGTGTCTGCCTAAACATAGTCGAAAAGACAAGGTATAAGGGAAAATATCTCTCACAAAAGCCAAAATAGCAGTGTAAACCCATCAGGAGATTTAATCCAATAACAAAATAACAAATAACAAAAAAGGGTTTGACAGGACATACACTGTAAGTCAAGTTTGTGTTTCATAGGCTGGTTACAAAGTATTACCAAATAAATGTTTTATAGTACAATTTTTTTTTTTTAAATAGGCCATGATTCTTGTTCTGTACACTTTAATGTCAAATGGTATGTTAAATCATACCAATGTGAACCAGGGCTTAAAGCGGATCTCCACCCTCATTTACACTAGCCCTCCATCTTAGTACCGCTCCAATCTAAGCCTGAATCGGCTATTTACATTTTAATTGTGAAATCTGTACCTTGTATTTGAGCAGTGGTTCCGGTCTGCCCCCCCTCGGGTTTTTGACGGGTTTTTCGGCGTTTCCTGCGCCGCGCTGTGCCTGCTGGGAGCTATTCTCAGAGCTGGTAACATTCGGCTCTTATGAGACATCGCGCGACTTCATTTTGGAGGAAGTGACGCCGATGTCAACAAAGGAAGGGGCAGGCGTTTTAAACTTCTCCATTGCAGCCGTCGGGCACATTCGCCAGTGCGCATGCAGCGGTGGATGCTGGGACAGCATCCACCGCAAATAGGAAGTCGCTCCTTGCTGGATTCGAGCGCCCAAAGCCAAGATGGCCACGGGACGTCAAGGAGAATATAAGTGTTTATTATGGCTGAAATAACAGCGGAGGGGCGGACGAAAACCGTATAGGTGAGTTTAGCACTGCAGTGCTAATACACATTTTAATTTGCAAAAAAAAAAAAAACGATAGAGCCGCGGGAGATCCGCTTTAAAGAAAGAAAGAACATAAGACATAAACATCAACTCTTATCTTTTGATAAGTAAAAAAATATTTAAGTAATATCTCATATTTAGGCCTGTTGAAAAGATTTAGACTAAAGAGTGCTTATACACTTGAAGAAGGATTTTCTAAGGGAATAGCTACCCCTCATCCTATGATCACTCCAAATGCCCAATCACATTTAGGATAACTAAATTATATTAACTCAGAATTTACAGTTATTTGCATAGCTCACAAAATACTTTTGTGAGTGAGTGAGTGAGTGAAAAACGTATATAGCGCTACACATGCGAACTGAATCGCCTCTGGGCGCTTGTTTGAGCACTTCTCCCTTGAGCTCAGAAGATATGGGTTTTGATCTTTCTCCTAAAGGCCAAATGGTTCTCCTCCAACCGAATGGAGGTTGGTAAAGTGTTCCAAAGTCGCGGGCCTTGGACAGCGAATCTTCTTTCTCCTTTGGACTTGTATCTGGTTTTGGGGATGTGGAGTAAATTTTGGTTGGAGGATCGCAGAACGCGATTGGGGTTGTAGGCTTTTATTTTTTCGCATAGGTATCGGGGGGCATTTCCCCAAATACATTTATGCGTTAGACAGAGTGCTTTGAAGGTGATTCTGTCTTTCACTGGTAGCCAGTGAAGGCTTCTCAGTGATGGGGAGATTGATTCCCATGTTTTTTTCCCAGTTACAAGTCGCGCGGCCGTATTCTGAATGACCTGCAGGCGCGTGATTTGGTACTTTGGGAGTCCGAGGTAAAGGGCATTTGCATAGTCCAGTCTGGAGTTAACAATTGTTCCCACCACGACTGCTATGTCTTCTTTAGGAATAAATGGAATAAGTCTGCGTAGTAGGCGTAGCAGATGGTGCGATCCGCTGACTACTGACCCTATTTGTGCGTCCATTGTCATGTTGGTGTCGAAGATGACTCCGAGACTTTTGACTTTGGTGCTAGGGGTGATGATTTTGCCCAGAATGGGCGGAGGTATCCAGGCTGTTGCTGGTTGATTCTTCCGATTGGCGTGAAACAGGAGAAGCTCTGTTTTCGAACCGTTGAGTTGGCATCCAGTTCTCTATCAAAGAGAGACATGTCTCTAGATTGAGATGGTGATCCTTTTTGCTGCAGATGCGAAAATACAATTGTGTGGCATCCGCATCGTGTGCATCGGGTATCACCTTCAATTCTACTCCACTCTCTTCAGTCCTCTGCCAGCCTAAGGCCTCTTGCACATGGGACACCTACAGTATCTCACAAAAGTTAGTACACCTCTCACATTTTTGTAAATATTTTATTATATCTTTTCATGTAACAATACTGAAGAAATTACTAAGTGTACAGCTTGAATAACAGTGTAAATTTGCTGTCCCCTCAAAATAACTCAACACATTTTGGTGGGAATGGGGAGCAGGTGTGTTAAATTTGGTGTTATCGCTCTCACTCTCTCATACTGGTCACTGGAATTTCAACATGGCACCTCATGGCAAAGAACTCTCTGAGTATCTGAAAAAAAGAATTGTTGCTCTACATAAAGATGGTCTAGGCTATAAGAAGATTGCCAAGACCCTGAAACTGAGCTGCAGCACGGTGCCCAAGACCATACAGCGGTTTAACAGGACAGGTTCTGCTCAGAACGGCCTTAATTGCCATAGTCGATCAAAGAAGTTGAGTGCACAAGCTGTACACTCACTACTTTACATTGTAGCAAAGTGTAATTTCTTCAGTATTATCACATGAAAAGATAGAATAAAATATCTACAAAAATGGGAGGGGTGTACTCACTTTTGTGGATACTGTATCCTTATATATCAAAAACAGTCCATACCCATCCACTACTTAATGACCCTGTGATATGTTTATGAAGAAATTGTTTCTGTGTTTTTCTTCTTTCTTGTAACATCCTCCATGAGCTCCCAAACCTCTCCTTTTTCCCTGTGACCCAAATGCAAAGAACTTGGCTGCACCACTCAAGGCATTACAAAACCTCCTGCAGTCTAAAGCACGAAAGCTGTGCCAGTGTTCAAAAAAGCTAATCCAGGCTAGCAGAAGAAAATCAGAAGACATAAGGCAAAAAGACCGTGCACCGGAGGCCCAGACAGTGCCATTATACAGAAAGCTTCAGCCCAAGCAAGTCCCGACTACACTCTTCTGACATGTTTCACCCCCCCCCCCCATGTGGCTCAATCATAGAGATCTCCTTTTCCCTTTACTTCCCTTTGTTTGGAACAAGCAGTACACTTTAATTGCGGTAATGTTTACTGCTCTATGCACACTACCAGCCTCATAGTCTGTAGCCCCTATGTCAGGAGCAGGCAAAGGAGGATGGCCCTATTCCTACATACAGTGGGACCATAGAAAACAAATGTAGCCACCCCCTAACAGAAAGTCAGATCACAGCAGCAAACAAATAAAAAAAAATGAATTTGGAGATTTCGAGAGCAATACTTTTTTAAGTTCAGAATACATACTTGAATTATTTTATTTATTTGTTTTAAACCAGTTTAGCGTAACTTTAATTGAACTTTAAATGTGTTAATGCATATTGTTGACTTTATTTCTGTCATTGGGAGGCTACCTTGTAATAGAGTATCAATAGAAAAAGCAGAACCAGGCACCATTATTTTACAAAAGCATATTACAGTCTTCTATATTGTGGGTCTGGTAAGGACCTTAAAATATTTTTAAACTCTACGGATTATAAAAGCTCTGTACTTTATCCTTGATGAATCATTATATTCCTGTAGTAAAATGTATCACCAGCTCCACAACATGCTGGTTTAAAAATGATCAGTATATAAATAAAGCACGTTTAACTTATTTTTGTATATTTTAGCTGCATGACACGCTGAAATAGAACAGAGCAGAGTGCTTCATCCTCCAAATAGTACAAAAATGTGAAGCATTTACAAGCTGTGCTTAGTTTCAAAATGTAATTCCCTCTATGTACACAGAGACATGGAGATTTACACAGAATAGTTAGGTAAGTGATATAAACTTGGCCCAGTTGAAGGCAATGCATGAGAAGGTAATTTATAGAACATGACTAGCAAGGGACGGTCATCTGACTCTCGTGCACTTTTAAAAACGGAAATACAGTTCTTGGCATCTAATACAGGAAAAGTCTGGCTCCCAGATGCTTCTTTCTATCCCACAATCGCTCAAACATAGTTTACACAACAGATTTTCTGCACTTAGTGCATGGGTGAGCAACAGGCAAAAAGGACAAAAAGAAGTCCATACAGGGGTAGGGTCTAAAACTAACAAACAACTCATCCCATACTATTTTCATTTTAAATTATTAAACTCAGAGGTCAAAAGTTTTAATCAGGGTGTGTTTTAAAAATAATAGTTTTTATTGCTGTTTTCTTTGCCTAAAGTGCGATTTCCAATTAAAAGTGGACAGTCCCTATCTGGTCTAGACCTTTTTTATACAGCAACATCGTCCAACTCCACCGGCCTGTAGCACAACACTGGAATCATTATTCTGCCACTTTTATGTCTTTAATACTAAAATTATACTACAGAAATGAAATAATTCCCCCGATGCCTTAAATGTCTGTCTTTCTGTTTTCCTTATCGTGTCAAGGATAACATTTTAACTTCTAGAATTTGCCTGCAAGGTATTTCGTAATGCTTTATTTACTTTTTATATGGTAGATTATTTTCTCTTAAAGAGGTTGTACAGGCTTAAGGTTTGTGCTGCTCCCCCCACAGCCCCCCTTATACTCACCTGAGCCCCCTCTTGGTCCAGCAAAAGTGCATGAGAGACTCGTCTGTCCCAGGACTCCCTTTCCTCATTGGCTGAGACAGTCATTGGGGTAGGGGGGCAGAGCGGGGGTTGGGCTAAGCCATGAACATATAGAGCAGTGTTTGGGAGCGAGTATGCACCAGTGCCCCCATAACAAGCAGCTTGCTAGTGGTTGCACTGGTCAAGGAGGAGGAGCCAGGAGCATCAGCGGGGGACCTGAGAAGAGGAGGATCAGGGCTGCTCTGTGCAAAATCTTACACAGAACAGACAAGTATAACTTTTTTTGGTTTTTATAAAAAGCTGAACCTTTAATACCACTTTAAGGGTGTTTTTGTCTTCCTCGTTTGTGTTTTTGCCCTTATGGATTTAGCATTATTCCCTCTTGCCTATTAAGATTTTAACCTCTATTTATAAGGGGCCTCAAACCTTTTTTTTTTTTTATATTTACATTATAGGTTTGTTTTGTATACAATCTTCAATTCAAGCGGTGATAAACCCAAAAACAAAAATGTAATAATATTATTATTCAGGATTTGTATAGCACCTTTAAGAAGAAAAAAAAAACAGCTTTCAATGGCTGAATGACAGCTACTGCGGCTAGTGGTGGCTTCTGTATAATTGTTTCCAGACTCTGACTGTGGTGGGCTTCAATAAAATGAAGGCTCCAAGAAAACGAATCAGAAGTGGCAAACCAACCCAGAACAAAGAAAAGGCCCATGGTGAAGTATGTCAAAGTTAAAACGAATTTAATAAAAAAATATGCGCATCAGGGGATTCCTCTGATGAAGGCATGTGACATGACGACACTCGTAAGGGAACATTGCACGTGACCAGAAGTGACGTGAGTCTGTCCCCCCTGCCTGTTTGGATGCAAAATATCACTGCCTGTTTTTATTATATGCATGTAAGCGCATTTTTTTTTATTAAATTTGTTTTAACTTTGACATACTTCACCATGGGCCTTTTTTTTTGTTCTGGGTTGGTTTGCCACTTCTTTTTTTTTTTTGTATAATCTTTATTTGTGAACGGCATTATAGTACAGCACAACACATGTTGTCAGGAGCATTTTGCAGCAAACAATAAGCCGTTCATTTTCCAACATAACATAAAAAACAAATTGACAAATTGACAAATTAGACATTGAGACACAATGAAATGTATAGGCACATCGAGACCCAATTATTCTAAATAATGTCGCTAAGGCCCAGGGGCCGGGCAGCGAGGCAAAAGTGGAGGCCACCCCAACGCATAAAACACAACCAATAAAACTAAATAGAGAAAAAAAAATTCAGGCGTGGGGGTGGAACATCTAAGGTCTCACAGCGGTGGATAGAATGGGCAACCGCCGAGGAAGGGTCAAGGACCGGAGGCCAAACCAGCTGGTCCACTGGACAACAACTAAACAGTAAACAGTATGCCAGATGAGAGGTAGATCGGCCGAGCGCGCACGAGGGAAGGGGGGTCTCCATGGACCTCCGACATACCTTCCCACACGCAACAAATCCGACCGACCCCCACCGTGGTCGACGCGCCCATCCCGAGGTGGCAAAACAAGTGCCCGACCCCAAAGGGGGTCAAGCTGCCCCCCGGCAATGGGACATCGAGTCCGTACAGCCAGCCGGGACCTCCCGCGCTCACCCCTCCCCCGACACATCACCCACCAGGTCACTCAATGTCATTAGATCACTAGGAGAAAAGCGGAAAGGAATAGAGCAGAGAAGACAAGTGAAAGAGAGCGAGAGGGGAAGAGAGAAAGAGAAGAAGAGGAAGAAGAAGAAGAAGTAGGGAGGGGTTAGGATCAGAGTGAACATACCTGAGGTCAAGCGTCCGGCTCCCCCCCGCACCATTTGCCTCCGTCCATCCTGCATTCCGCATCAGCTGAAAAAACAAACCAAGGGAGAAAGGGCCACCCAATGAGGTCCAAGCCATCCGGCCGAGGGCACCGCAGTTAACTACAGGGTCCGAGGTCTTTGCTTAAGTGAGGGGTCTGCTAACTCCAACAATGCCACATCCAGACTGGAAGTGACATATCCCGGGTCCGAGGTGTACGCCGCCCAGGCCGACCAGGTGCCGGAAAACCGCTCCCGGGTATTCCTGCAGGTGGCGATCCAGTCCTCCGCCTCCCGTATCTCACCAACCTTGCGGATCCATTCCTCCCTGCTGGGAACCTGCGGGCGCTTCCAGTATATTGGAAGTAGCCGCTTCGCTGCGTTCAAAAGGTGGGGCAATAGACTGCGCCTGTACTGGCTCGCCGGCAGGGGAGGAATGTGCAACAGAAAGTGGATCGGGGAGAGGGGGACATCCAGGTCTAGAATTGCCTTGATCTGGGACTGTATGTCTAACCAGAAAGGCCTGATCACTGGACAGTCCCACCAGATATGCAGGAGTGTACCTCTGTGGCCACATCCTCTCCAGCACCGGTCCGACGTGGATGGGTAGATCCTAGCTAAATCTGCTGGCACCCGGTACCAACGCGACAACAATTTATAATTGGTTTCCTGGGTCTTGGAGTCAATAGAGCTGGACCTGGTAAATTGGTACAGTTGCGTCAGTTGGCTAGGAGTGAAAGTCAAGTCCAGGTCCCTCTCCCAGGCCCTGACAAAAATGGGTTTCTGTGTAGACGTCGCAGAGCTGAGCAAGCGATAGAGTTCGGAAATCATGTGGGGGATCGGTTCCTCTTCAATAAAGAGGCGTTCAAAGTTTTTAAGTGTGGAGGTGTCCCGAATTGAGTCCCCGTGTGTCGCAAAGAAATGGAGTAATTGTCGGTAACGCCAGAAGTCCATTGGAAAGGTCCCGTGCCGTTCTCTAAGTGTCTCTAGAGGCAAGAGCTTACCGTCTCGCAAGAGTTTACCACAGCTAGCGTTACTATCGTCAACCCACGGACCAAAGAAAGCCGCCTGTTCCCCTGGTGGAAACCACAGGAAGCCACCCAACGGGGCCAATGGGGACACGGGGGGGGCCAGGGCCAGTCGAGCGTTAAGCCGATCCCAGACTTGTAAGGTCTGAGTTGTCAGCGGGGAGGCAAATTCGGACAGCCCTCTATCTCCCCGGGACAGCCACGGGGCATAAGCTAGGTTTCTGCCCGCCATACACTTCTCCAGGGAAACCCAGAGCTTGGAGGCAGTGTGAAAGCGCCAGTTGAGTACCCTCTGGAGGATAATTGCTCTGTGATACCTTTGGATATCTGGTAAGCCCAGGCCTCCTGCCTCTCTCAGACGCGTTAGTAGTCTAAGCGCAATTCGTGGTTTACGGCCGTGCCATATAAATTTCGATATGAGACAGGACACTTGAGTAAAAAATACCCTAGGGAGTGACATAGGTATCATCTGCATGTAAAATAGGATGCGGGGAAGGATATTCATTTTCACCACGGCCAGCCTTCCCAACCAGGTAAAAGCCGTCTTGTTCCAAGTGGCCAGGTCGTTTTTCACTGCGGCTAGCAAGGGGGGGAAATTGGCTGCATATAGGGTGTCAAATCTGTCTGTCAACCGGACTCCTAGATATTTCAGGGATGATTTAGTCCAAGTAAACGGGAAGGCAGCCTGCAGTCGTTCAGCCAGCGAGGGGGGTATTTGAATCGGGAGAATTTCCGATTTTGAGTAGTTAATTTTGAAATTAGAGAGCGTCCCAAAGTGGTTAAGTTCCCGCAACAGATTCGGCAACGAGATCAGGGGCTCCGTCAAGTGGAATAGCACGTCATCGGCGTAGGCCGAGAGCTTATGCTCTGTATGACCCACTGTCAATCCCTTAATATCAATATTAGCCCGTACGGTGCGTAGAAATGGCTCCAGCACCAGGGCAAATAAAATAGGCGACAGAGGGCACCCCTGTCTCGTGCCATTTCTGATCGGGAATCTAGGGGAAAGGAGTCCGTTGACCTTGACTTGTGCACATGGGTCTGAATATAACGCCATGATCCAGGTCAGCATGTGCGTATGGAGGCCCATGGTTTCCAGTACAGCTCGCAAATAAGTCCAATCCACCCGATCAAACGCCTTCTCAGCGTCAGTAGAAAGAATGAGATACGGGGGAGAGTCGGGAGAAGTGCGTGCCCAGTGTATGAGCTGTATAGCTCTAACCGAGTTGTCCCGGGCTTCACGGCCCGAAACAAACCCAGTCTGGTCAGGGTGGACAATGAGCGGGACTAGGTGTTTCAGTCTAGTGGCCAAAATCTTTGCTAAAATTTTTACATCCACATTAAGGAGTGATATGGGCCTATAGCTTTGGGGCAAAGTTGGGTCTTTCCCTTCCTTGGGGATGACTGAGATGTGGGCCAGCAGCGCCTCTCGAGGGATAGCATTCCCATCTGCTATGGAGTTGAAGTAGCTACACATCGACTCCGACAGCAGAGGTAGGAAACGTTTATAATAAGCCTTAGAGAACCCATCGGGGCCAGGGCTCTTACCGTTGGGCAGAGACTTCACTGTTGTCTCTATCTCAGCAGGGGTAATAGGGGATTCCAGTTGGGAGCTTTGCTCATCCGTCAGCGAGGGGAGGCCCGACGCCGCCAAGTAGGCTTGAATTTCCGTCAGTCTCGAGTCAGGGGCCCCCTGGGAGCGTGTCGAGCTTAGGTCATAAAGGTCAGCGTAGAAGTCTTGGAACCCAGAGGCTATTTGGGAGGACCTGACCACGATTGAACCCGAGGGTAAGCACAACTTGTGCACCAGCATTTGCGCACGCTTCTTCCTAAGAGCTCTAGCTAGCATTCGGCCGCATTTATTGCCATGCTCATAATATTTGTGTGACATATAGCGCAATTGTCTACGGGCCTGGCGGTCTAGCAAACGCAAGAATAGCTCCCTTATGTCAGTCAACTCCCGCAGAGCCTCCGGGTCTCCAGTGTGCTTATGTCCCCGTTCCGCCTTTTGAAGAGCCTGTAACACCCTATCAAAATCAGCCTGCCTGGCTTTTTTAAGTCTAGATCCCTGAGAGATCAATTCCCCCCTCACCACTGCCTTATGTCCCTCCCAAACCATCCCCTTGCTCACCCCTTCGGTCGTATTTTCCCTAAAGTAATGAGATAGTACGTCCGCGACGCCCGAGACCGCCACCTCATCGTCTAACAGGGACTCGTTCAACCTCCACGACCAGGTCCCACGGGTCTCCGGCTCAATGGCCAACGTAGTCGTCACGGGGGCATGGTCAGATATAGTGAGATTCCCAATAGACGAAGCTTGAAGCACCTCCAGGGCCAGGTGGTCAACGCAGATTAAGTCAATACGGGTGTATACGTCATGAACCTTCGAATAATAACTATAGTCCCTATCTGAGGGGTGAAGTACACGCCAGCTGTCAAACAGGCGATGGGTCTGCAAGGATTTACGAAAATGCCTAAGAAAGGCGTGTGAGTGGGAGGGGCGTTTATGAGAAATGTCGAGCTGCGGGTCAGGACTGACGTTGAAGTCACCTCCCAAGACCAAAATGCCCTCCCTGAAGTCCGCCAGGCTGTCTAGAGTGCTATCTAGGAAAGAAAGCTGACCCGAATTGGGGGCGTAAACAGTAGCCACAGTGATTTTCTGACCCATGACCGAACCCTTCAGGAAAACGTATCTCCCCAAGGGGTCAGTTCTGCTCCCTGTGACCTGGAAGGGGCAGGATTTGTGTATGGCAATAGCCGTGCCCCTCGATTTTGTGTCCGGTGAGTTACTCAAAAACCATTGATTGTACAGATGGGTGGGCAGTTTGGGCAATGACCTAGGTGTAAAATGCGTTTCCTGTAAAAGGATCACTTGCGCTCCAGAGCGCTTCAGTTCCCACCACAGCTTATTACGTTTACATGGAGAGCAAAGACCTCGGACATTATAAGAGAGTACCTTAAGTGACGCCATCAGAGAGTCCGTCGGCTGGAGGCTGTCTTATCACGTAGACGGGCACGGTGCGGGGAGTGGAACCGGAGGCCGTTCCTGTGAAGAGGACAAAAGGAAGAGAGAAAAAGCAAAAAGGAGAGAAAAGGAAATGGTGAGAGACAGAAAAAACAGCACATATCACATATGGTAACATGGGGGAGAAAACCCCACACCAAAACAACAAGGGGATGAACCCCGGGGGCGGCCTCATAGAGGAGGAGTCCCCGAGGCCCATTCCCATTTCCAAAAAGGAAAAAGTACCTAGGAAGGTACGACCTATGGGGGGAACGTAGGTCAACATCGAGAGGGCAGGACACCAGGGCCGGCCCCCGCACACCACCGCACAGTGAACTTAAAACATTCAATTAGGAGGGGAGACAGAATGCAAACCTCAAAAAAAATAAAATTAAAAAATTAAAAAAAATAAGTGAAAGAGAAATCAAGTCAAGTGGGCAACTAGGATTCCAAGGAAGTCATCAGGGGGGGTCCGGGTCAGGCAAGGGGGGATAAGGCCACAGCGTTACCTCGTCCACAAAGGCGGGTTCAGTTCAGCAGCTCCAATTGTGGCCCCCAACCCCAGCAACAAGGCCTGCATAGTTGCGCAGTGTAACAGTGCCCAAACCCACACCATCAGGACGAGGACGGCCCTCCATGGACCAATCAGGGAAGAAACTACAAAAGTGGCCACAGGTGTGAAAAAAGGCCCCAGAGGAAGGGGCAGTTAGCAACTGGGGAGCAGAAAAAAAAAGGGGGGCACCAGGGTCAAGGGTCCGTTAGTTCCCGGGGGGTTCTGAACCTCGGGGGGAGGTAGTGGAAGGACGTCTTCGGTCACGCCTGCGACCCCGACGGCCAACTGGTGTCCATGGTTGTGGGAGCTGCAGGTGGGGGTGCTCAGACAGTCCCCTCCAGTCAGGAAAATCCACCGGTTCCAGCTCGAGGGTATCCAGGAAGTGCGGGAGGTCATCTTTAGTGCGCAGCGTGGCTTGTTTACCATTCCTGGATGCTTGGAGGTAGAAGGGGAACCCCCAACGGTAGGTTAGACCTGCTTTTTGCAGAGCTTCCAGCAGCGGGCGAAGGGCTCTGCGCTGCATGAGGGTACGTCGTGAGATATCTTGGTAAAAGGATAATTTAGCCCCATCAAAGTCAAAATACTGCCTTCCACGCATCTGTTGCATGATCCTGTCCTTCAGAGTGTACTTGTGGAGCTTGCATATCACATCTCTAGGATTATCAACATCTTGAGAGGGGGGTCTCAGGGCCCTATGTGCGCGGTCAATCTCGATGACCGCAGTTGCAGGCAAACCCAGGATCTCCCTAAACACGTCCACCAGCGTAGGGACAATATCTTTGGGAGCGGTGGCTTCCGGCAGGCCGTGTATGCGAATATTGGCCCTCCTACTGCGGTTCTCAAAGTCATCTAATTGGCAGAGTAAAGCTTCTATTTTCTGGTCTTGGGCACTACACTTGTCCTGCAGCATGGAGATGGCTGGCAAGGCCTCATCCAGTCTCTGCTCCACTGACTCCAATCTAGCCCCCAAGTGATTAGTGTCCGCCTTAAGCTGTGCTATGTCTGCTGTAAACGCTTTCTCCACTCTGGCAGTGAATCTCTCCAGGTCTGCACGTGTGGGGAGAGACCAAATATGGCGTTTCAGGTCTCCATCACTAAGCACATCCACTATGTCAGGGCCCTGATCATGGGATGCGGAGGAACCCGGGGAGGGCGGAGGAGCAGTATCACTCACCAGCTCCGGAGAGTGTATCTGAGAGTCCTGGGGCTGCTGCTGCTCAGCCGCAGCTTTCTGTGCTGCCTTGGAAGCTTTCGTCCCCCTCGGCGTCGGCGCCATCTTGGAGGCTTCAGGGCCCGGTCCGCGGGTGCCGCCAAAGAAGGCTTCTAAGTGTTCCTGCCGGGTCCCGTCCCCCCGCGACTGCTGGGATAATGCCCGCCGACCTTGGGACATCGTCTGCGTAGATGCGGGGGTGATTCGCCCCTCCGTGCTGCTGATAGTAGCGGCGGTGTACGAGGAGCTGAGGCGATGTGCGTCCTCACTCCTCCATAGCCAAGCCACGCCCCGGTTTGCCACTTTTGATTCGTCTTCTTGGAGACTCTATGTGATTAGTTCACCATCCACTGCACTGTCATTTGCATGTGTGTTGTTTTATTCAGCAGCAGACGTTTTTTGGGATTGTTTATTTACACTGCCACCTGTTTTTTTGGTTCCAGTTTGTTTGCAGTTAGCACATTCATTGTATGGTTGTTGTATTTTACACCTGCATCATTTCTTTGAGTTTTCTCAGACCGTTTTCATCAGACGAACCGATCGTGTGTACGCGGCATAACAGGAGCTTTCCTATTACTCTTGCACTATAGGTCTCTTAATTGATTCTCTACCTTCCATGTATTATGTCATTGGTCTCAAAATAAAGATGGATAGCTGAATCATGCCTTGCTCCTCTCAGTAAAAACTATCTAGTCCTCCACATTCTAAACCCTGGTATCAGAGTGACAAACCATTTAGTTGAGACTATCCTGACTACAGATTATTCTATCATTTTTAGAATAAAAAAGGCATAACATTGCCTGTCTAAACCACCCTTCATTACAGTGCTAATCACTACTAGATGGGCTGTTAGAGGGAACAGCAACATCTAGTCTGCCACTTCTGGATTTTGCCCTCACTTGGAAAACTTGTTTGGGTACTCACATAGAAAACTGTTCTAACCAAACTGACATCCTGAGACATCCCTCCGACCAATATATCTTACCAGTTACCTGCCTGCTCTGTAAGCTGGAGACTTCTTTCCATTTTTTTTGTTGATTTTTGCCCTTCCAATTATCTAATGCAAGCATTCATAAGAGCAACATACTGTACTCACAGGCATTCACCGTGGAACTGTTGCCCCAGTTGTTCACATGTGCCGCACAGTACAACAAATAAAATGCCTTGCTGTCCCTCATTATCTAAGTCTCAATATATTTAGATTACTTAGTAGAAGAAAAAAAATGTAAATAAAAAATAAACAGATTTCATTCAAGAAATGCTATTTGATGTCTTCAGTGATAAAAATACAAAAGCCATAGAACTCAAATTAGTAGAAACCTTCCACTAGAGATAATGGAATGAACTAGCTGTGACTTCACAAATTCATTTTGTCAAAACTCCAGCAATATTTAAAGACCTTATGTAATAATAAATAGGAAAAAGCAGGACATGACGAAATTGTGGAGAAATGTGAGCAAAATTACTAAGTCACACATTGATTAATTCCTTAATTCATAAGGTCAGCAAATGACAATTTACTGTTCCTGCAGTCTCATACAGTGAACTTTAGCTTTAGTCTTCTAAATGCATTTGGGGATCGACATACTATACCCTTAATTAACCTCCTTCTTCTGGCAGTGTTTGGATTCTGATCAAGGTTCTGTAATGTAGGCACAATGGAACACAGCATATGCCAATGAGCAGTAGACTAAGGTGGCTAATCTTACTTCTGGAGAATGCAGTGAACATTATAGGACAAGGGTTGCTAGTTAATGTACAATGTTTCCAGGAAGGCTTTAGTGCTAGCAAAAGATGAAAAATCCACTGGTTCATGGAAGTCATTAAATTAAAGTAGTTAGAGACACAAAATTCCCATAAGGACAAATCCTTTTCATTATAATGGCTTATTTGTGCCATTATCTAGAACCAGTATTGTGATGTTCCGACATATAAATACTTTTCTCAAGTATATTGCAAAGGAAGATTATGGTGTTTTTATTTTCTCCTGCTCGTTAAAAGCAGTAGCTTTCCAGGCTGTCATTTTTTAGCACCAATAAACATATAAAAAATACAAATGTACTGGATATATTTCTATATATTAATGTATCTAGAGTTAGTCAATAGAGTGAAATAGTGGAGAGCATTAAAGTGGGAGTAAACTCCCATGTATGATTTTTACCTATAGGTAAGACTATAATAAAGCTTACCTATAGGTATAGTAAATATCTCCTAAATGTGCACTGTTTAGAAGATATTTGCATAAGATGCAGCCAGTGACGTCAACAGCGCATGGGCTCTGAAGGAACCGCATTCCAAGCTGGGTCTGTAACGGGAAGTCCAAGAATCAGGAATACAAAGGCAAAGGGAAAAATAGGAGAGCTGACAATAATCCAGCAATATCCTGCTCACAGCAGCAGATTTAAATAGGCCAGTGGGCACCAGTACCTGTCACTCCATGTGCGCACTATTGCGCATGCGTGTACACCTATTCGCGTCTGCGTGTGCCGGTTCGCAATGTGTGTGCCATCGCGCATGGAAGTTCTCCATAGGCGCCCATGCTGCATATTGGCAACATTGCCAGTTCTTCTGCGGACATTTCCCAAGGGGCAGCCTCTGGATGCCC
Source organism: Rana temporaria (assembly GCF_905171775.1). NCBI lineage: Eukaryota > Metazoa > Chordata > Amphibia > Anura > Ranidae > Rana > Rana temporaria. Next base: position 96,797,630 of record NC_053493.1, read on the forward strand.
AAACGAGCTCATCTTTCAGGATATCTGTTGCGGAATCATTGCAACAGTCTAGGGGCGTGTACATTTCCTGCGGGGTCCCATGAATTTTCCTCTGAGGAATACCCCTTCCATTTAACAAGGAATATAATTTGCCTACCTCTCCTTTGGCAATCCAAGATAGCTTCCACTTGATATTTCGTTTTGTTTCCTACCAAAACTGGAGGAGGTGGAGGAGGTGGCAACACTTCTCTCCCAGGGAATGGGAATGGAATGAGTATGGTTGATTTCAGTAAGGAGAAGTGGAACACCAGGTGGATTCTGTAAGGATTCGATAGGACAAGTTCTAAAGCCACAGGGTTCTCTTCCCTCTTAAACAAACTTTGGCCCTATTTTCCAGGAAGGACAAGAAGGTTTAATATTAACAGAAGAGAGCCATACCTTGTCTCCCACGTTAAAAGCAGGATTACCTATTCTCTTCTTATTATACCATTTCTTAAAGTCTTCTTGGGCCTTCTGCATGGTTTTCTGGAGAGCTTGGTAGTTTGTTTGAATAAAGTTTATACTGTCAGGAATGGTGTTAGGCAGGAACGAGGGGTGAAATCCATAATTAGCCCAAAAGGGCGACTGGTTAGTTGCAGCATGTACAGAGTTGTTATATGCAAATTTGGCACATGGAAGTAAAGAGATCCAGTCATCTTGGGAGAAGGAACAGAAGCACCGCAAGTATTGTTCTAGGGTTTGATTTATTCTCTCCGTTTGACCATTACTCTGTGGCGAAGGAGAGACATACTTTGATTGCCAGGATCTTTCAGAGATTTTTCCAAAATCCAGAAGTGAACTATACCGCTCAGAGACTATATTATCTGTTAGCCTGTGCAGTCTGACTATTTCTTTTATAAAGATGTTTGCTGTGTCCATAGCAGAGGGTGTGCCCATCATGGGCAAAAAGTGTGCCATTTTGGATAGACGGCCCACTGCTACCAAGATGGTCATGAATCTCTCTGATGGGGGCAGGTCTACTATAAAGTAGACATGTGCACAGAAATTTTCTTCATTTTTTTTTTGTTCCGTTTCGTATCGTTCCGTAGGTTCGTTCCCGTTCGTTTTTCGTAAGATGCCCGTTTTCCTGTTCGTTCCCGTTCGTTTTTCGTACGACGTGATTTTTTCGTATTCCGATCGTTTCGTATTTTGGTTACCGTTTTATTTTCGTACATTTTCGTTCGTTATTCTGTTTAATTCATGTTCGTTACTTGTTAGACAATAATTTTCGTGAATTTTTGTCATTTTGTACTTTCGTAAATATATCGCGGGATTCGCGGCACTTTCAACACGCGGCTCATCCATATTAACTATTGTTAAGCCCCATACACTTGGTCAGACTTTTTTAACAACAAACATAAAAACGATCATTTTACCGAACGTTCGTTCGTTTTTAAACTCCATCAGAAAACCATTTTTGGGTTCCAGGTTCAAAAGTCTGGCCAACTGATCTCTCCCTTCAGACGAAAATACACAGAAAAGTTTATTTGGCTCTACTGTACTACTGTACTCAGCACAAAAGAGAAGCTGCTTCACTAACTAACTACACTCACTGTCCATTCAAAAAAACGAAAATGACATCTTATAACAAAAGATTTGCATTCTGTATTTTGAAACCAAATTACGAACAGAAAAAAGGAATTCAGAATACAGAATACAAAACTTGTGTTATAAGATGTCATATGAACATAAAAACAGAAAAAGGATTCAAACAAAATACAGAATGAAAATCTTTTGTTAGATGTCATATGAACATACGACTGAAAATCAAAATACGAACAGAACAAGGATTCAAACAAAATACAGAATGCAAGTCTTTTGTTATAGATGTCATATTCGTTCTTTTGCCGTTTTCGTTTTGTCGTATTTTCGTCGGATCGTCCGTTCGTATTTGCGGTTGTTCGTTATGCGACTCATTCGTAATCCCGTCGTTTTCGTATTTTGGTGCTTAAATTTTTTCGTATGTACACATTATTCTGCGGGTACGAAAATGAAGATTTTCATACGAAAATAACATTCGTACGAACGGGAATGCACATATCTACTATAAAGTCCATAGATATATTTTTCCATGGTTGCTCTGCGACTGGTAGTGTTCTTAATAGACCCACAGATTTGGTGTTGGAGTCCTTGTTGCGTTGGCATTTTATACAAGAGTTCACATACTTCTTACAGTCTGGTTTTAAGGAAGGCCACCATAGGTATCATCGAAAAAGAGCAATTGTCTTATGAAACCCGGAAATGCCGGCAGGTTTATGGTCATGGAACATTTCCAAGGCCTGTAGTCTGGCTTGCTGAGGAACAAAAATGTTGTTCTGGTGCCACAGGAACCCCTTTTGGTTTCTTAGGGCTGATACGACTGGTTCCATGCACTGGAGGGAGGCTTGTTCAATTGATGCCTTCAAATCGAGTTGAATCAGGAGAAGATTCTAAGTTGACAGAATTGTGCCAGGTGTGGTTTCTTCTGGAGTATCCAGAAAGATCCGAGACAGGGCATCGGCCTTTACATTCTTAGATCCCGGGCAGTACAAAATATGAAAGAAGAACAGTGCCCACTGGGCTTGACGAGGTTTCAAACGTCTGGAAGTTCTAAGGTACTCCAGGTTCTTGTGATCTGTGAAAATCATGATAGGATGTGCGACCCCCTCAAGGAGGTTTCTCCATTTGTCCAAAGCCATCTTTATGGCCAATAGCTACCGGAAAGGGCTATGGGATGAAGTAATGCCTTGGGTCCCTGGCATTGTGACAAGATTGCTCCTGTGGCCACCTCTGTGTTGTCAACTTCTAGGACATAGGGCTTAGCGGGGTCGGAATGCTGGAGAACTGGTGCTGAAATTACCAGAATCTTAAGCTCGTCAAAGGCTGCCTGAGCCTCAGGGGATCATTGAAATCAGGCATGCTGACGGATGGGTGCGATGATGGCAGAAAAATTCTTCACAAATATTCTGTAGAAATTTATAAAGCCCGCAAACCTTTAAACACCCTATTTATCCGATGGAGCCAGCCATTCCAGTATAGCTCTCACCTTTTGTGGATCTATGGCAATGCCCTCCTTAGAAATAATAAGCCCCAGGAACTGAATTTACATTTTCTCAAAGTCGTATTTTTATTTTATTCTTTACATAAAATCTGTGCTTCCTCAAGGTGGACAGTACTTTCTTCATATGTATTCTGTGGCTGAAAAAACAAGGATATCGTCAAGGTATACAATGACAAAGTTGTGCAGGTATTCCCGAAAGATATAGTTCACAATGTGCTGGAACATAGCTGGAGCATTATAGTGCCTGAACGGCATCACCAGGTATTCAAAATGCCCAAACCGTGTTCTGAATGCCATCTTCCACTCATCTCCCTCATGAATGCAGACGAGATTGTAACCCCCCCGCAGATCTAATTTAGAGAAGATTCGAGCAGTATGAAACCTTTGAAATAGCTCTGGGATAAGAGGGAGTGAGTAGCGATTCTTGATGGTGATCTTATTTAATTCTCTGTATTCCACAAGGTCTTAGTGTTATATCTTTTTTCTCCATAACAAATATGCCAGCACCTGCAGGAGAGGAGGATGAGTGGATTAACCCTTTTTCATTACTGCATTATTGTATTGCCGTAAAGTTTAAAGTTCTGTTTCCGAGAGAGGAAATATACGGGTCGTTTTGGCCAGTGAGGAGGAAGGGCATCAGCCTTCTTTTTGTCAAAGACATTCAGGAATTCTCGGTAGCCAGATGGTACATGCTGGCTGCTGCTGGGTACCGATTGAACGGTTAAACAACTAGAAAAGTCTCTGTACATAGGAGTAAGGCAATGCTGTTCACAGTATGAAGAGGTAAAGAGGACTTCATTATTGGGCTTTTTGATCTGTGGATTGTGCTCTTGCAGCCAAGGAATTCCTAGAATGACTGAAAACACAGGTGAACACAGGATGTCAAAGCATACCAACTCCCGACGGCAAGAGTCGGTCACGGTGAGGAGGGGTGCAGTCTCTTGTGTGACTAGCCCAGAAATGGGCAGAGATCCATCAGTTAGATGTACATTCAGTTGTTTTTTAGAGACAAAAGGAAATGCCAAGGTTAAGTCCAGAAAACAGCTGCAGGCCCCGAAATAAATGTTTGCTAGGAGCCGAACTCGCAGTACTCTCATTCATCTGTATAACCAAGACCAAGAGCCTGACCTGCATGTTGGTGTGTATACCTACACCAAAACCTTAATGGTTTCCAAGGGTCAATTCACTTTTTGTACCATTACTTCTCTTTATACTGTTTTACTGGATACACCTAAATGTGTAGGTGGTTTATTTTTGTAACAGATTTTATTCTCATTAGTTGTCCAGTGTTTTTGAAAAATTCTAATGTCTTGATGTCCAAGATATTTTCAATGTATTTGGGTCAATATTTTGTGGCAAACAAGGCCCCAGCTAGGTAATACCCAATGCAGAGTGGCTGCAGGGTGCCAAATGCTGGAGCATTTTATACTTTCTTAGGTACTGTGGGCCAAATCTTCAAAGGAGATACGCAGGCGGAACTGCTGTTCAGCCTGCGTATCCCTGTGGCTATCTTTGGAAACGATCCTCAGAAGGATTTTTCCAAAGATAGGCATAAGATCTGACATCTGTAATAGACTTACACTGTCGGATCTTAGGATGCAGTACCGCATCCGCCGCTGGGGGCATTTCGAGTCGAAATGCCGCTTTGCGTATGCAAATGAGTACTTAGGCAGATCCACAAAGCTTTTTAGCTTTGTGTTTTCTGCGTAAGTTACGTTTTGCATGCGTAAAATTAGGGATGCTTTTACAAGGCCTAAACTGTTTAGACCTTGTAAAAACAAACCTTTTTTTCGATCGCCGCGTTTTTTTAAAAATTTCAAATTTTTTTTCCCGGCGCGTATTTTTTTTTTTACCCGACGCAACTTTATTGTCCCGTCGCGATCCACAAAGCCCGTCGTAAAGTACGTTCGCGCGATGCACGTCGGGAAAAATGACGTCACACGCATGCGCCGAACGTCCGGCACGGGAGCGCGCCTCATTTGAATAGGAATCACCCCCTCGATCAGACGACCGCCTTGCGTCGGAGGCACTTAAGTTACACGGCGTGTAATTTCTAGGTAAGTGCTTTGTGGAACGGGCACTTAGGTAGAAATTTAACGCCTGTGTAACTTAACTGCTGAAAGTTAAGTTAGGCAGCTTTTTTGAGGATTTGGCCCCGTGTTTCTGACTACTAGTCTCAGGAGATTTGGAGTGAGATTTGGTGATGTCACTACTTTACTGATTACTGTTCCCTTTGCTGGAGGCTCTAACATTAGGGAAACAAAGCACTTCATGTCTACCAAGATTTTCACCTCCACATAGAGACGCAGAACATGGTATTGCAAGTCATTATCTGGGGAAAATAAAAACATCTGCACGGCTTTAAAGTGGTTGTATACTCCCCCCCACAACTTTATCCCATGTAAATCAGCATAAAAAACCCTAATAAACACTGCTTGTAGATATCTCCTTACTTGCAATGTATTGTAATCCTTTTTGTTCTTTAGAATGACGTCACTGGAGCATGCCCAGATCTCCCCTGATTTACGGCACACTCTGCTTGCTTGTCTGTCTATTATCAGGACTTCCTACTGCACAACACTGAAATCCCACTAGACTGCATAATCACTCAGAGCTTCCTCCTACACCCTATATGACCATGTGTAAACCTGGGCATCGGACTGCATTACTGCAGTCTTATCAGCTGAAACTGGCAAACACTAGATAATCGTCACAAGTAAATACTATGAAATTAAAGTCGGCTATAAGCAGGGAAGCAGGGTTGCCATAGAAACTTTGGATTGAGAAGGAGGCTTGGTTAACAGTACAGGAAGTGCTCAATGTAAGGGCGGAAATAAACTCTACTGTAGACAACACTTAAGATGGCACTGCCTCGCCCCTGGAAACAAGTTTTTTTACATTTTCTTTAAACAGTAAGTAAAATGCAATTTGGGCTGGATTACAGTGGCTGTAGTTTGATAATTACTTAACCACTTAAAGCGGGGGTTCACCCTAAAACAACAATAGAACGTTACATCCAGCATACTGCTGACATCTACAGTATGCTGGATTTTTTTTTTTGTACCGCTGTACTTACGGTTTTATGCTATTTTCATGGAGCTTCCGGGTTCTTGCTCCCCCGGGGAGTAGGCGTTCCTTAGATGATTGACATTCGGGTAAAGCGCATCATCGCCTTCTGAAAATATCCGAGGGGGACTCGGCACTTTACAGCGCATGCGCAGTCAGCTCTACACGGCAGGCGCAGGCGCCGTATAGCGCCGTAAACAGCCGAGTCCCCGTCTGATATTTTCGGAAGGCGATGACGCGCTTTACTTGCACGTCAATCGTCTCCTGGGAGGATCAACACTCACTCCCAGGAGACATTGCGCAGAGCTCCCCGTCGGGGAAAAGGAGCGACATGCCCACTCCCCGCAAGCAAGAAGACCCGGAAGTGCGGCTGAAGTGTACACATTAAAGTGGTAAGTGTACACATTAAAAAAAAAATGACAACGCTACAAGCCTTTATTAAGGCTGGAGATAGGTTAGCGAAAAAGTTAATTTTGAGGGTGAACCTCCGCTTTAAGGACCCCTCACTGTATATATACGTCATTTTTTTAAAGATGGATATCTCGGTAACGGCAGCAGCTGCTGCCACAACCGAGATATCCATCTTTTCAGTGAGCGGTCCTGTAAATGATAACGGTGGTCTCCACAGTGGATTCGCCGCAAGATCACCGTTGTCGGCAGCGGGAGAGGGCCACCCCCTCCCGCCGCTCTCCCTCGCCCTCTGCCGCTTACCGGAGCCGTCGGCAGCAGCGGAGGCGATCGGGTCCTGCTCGGCTGGGATACGAGTGAGGGCAAGATGGCCCCCTCCATAGCATAGCAGGGCGGAAGCGACGTCAAAACGTCACTTTCGCCTATGCTCCTTAAAGGGACATTTTTTTTTTTTTTTGCATTTTAGTCTAAATATGGGATCTGAGGTCCTTTTGACCCCATATCTCATATTTAAGAGGACCTGTCATGCTTTTTTCTATTACAAGGGATGTTTACATTCCTTGTAATAGGAATAAAAGTGACCCATTTAATTTTTCTAATTTTTTTAGAGTAAAAATTAATAAAATAAATAAAAATAAATAAGAAGACAAAAAGCAGAAGCGAACGCATACGTGAGTAGCTCCAGCATATGAAAACGGTGTTCAAACCACACAAGTAAGGTATCACCGCGATCGTTAGAGCGAGAGAAATATTTCTAAGACCTAGACCTTCTCTGTAACTCAAAAGATGCAACCTATATAACATTTTAAACATCGCCTATGGAGATTTTTAAGAGTAAAAGTTTGACGCCATTCCACGAGCGGGGCGCAATTTTGAAGCGTGATATGTTGGGTATTATTTTACTTGGCGTAACATTATCTTTCACAATAAAAAAAAATTGGGCTAACTTTACTGTTGTCTTATTTTTTAATTCAAAAAAGTGATTTTTTTCCAAAAAAAGTGTGCTTGTAAGACCGCTGCACAAATACAGTGAGACAAAAAGTATTGCAATGACCGCCATTTATTCTCTAGGGCAGGGGTCTCCAAACTTTTTACTTCGAGGGCCACATTCTATATTTTACACATATTCGCGGGCCGGAAACATAATTTATAAATAAATCCACAGTAGAAGAAGAATAGAATAGAATTTGACTTACTGCTGACAGCAAGATTGAATGGTGCTCCTCTATTCTTTGCTGGCACCTAAACGCTGGAGCATCATGCAGCGGGGCTAAACTTCCAGCGTGCATGAGGCTTTACATCCGTGTCACCATCATCTGTGTCACCATCAGTCTCTCCATTCATCTGTGTCACCATCATCTGTGTCCCCATCCATCTGTGTCCCCATCAGTCTCTCCATTCATCTGTGTCCTCATCTGTGTCCCCATTCATCTGTGTCCCCATCAGTCTCCCCATCCAACTGTGTCACCATCATCTGTGTCCCCATCAGTCTCCCCATTCATCTGTGTCCCCATCAGTCTCCCCACCCAACTGTGTCACCATCATCTGTGTCCCCATCAGTGTCCCCATCTGTGTCCCCATTCATCTGTGTCCCCATCAGTCTCCCCATCCAACTGTGTCACCATCATCTGTGTTCCCATCAGTCTCCCCATTCATCTGTGTCCCCATCAGTCTCCCCATCCAACTGTGTCACCATCATCTGTGTCCCCATCAGTCTCCCCATTCATCTGTGTCCCCATCAGTCTCCCCATTCATCTGTGTCCCCATCAGTCTCCCCATCCAACTGTGTCACCATCATCTGTGTCCCCATCAGTCTCCCCATTCATCTGTGTCCCCATCAGTCTCCCCATCCATCAGTCTCCCCATTCATCTGTGTCCCCATCAGTCTCCCATTCATCTGTGTCCCCATCAGTCTCCCCATTCATCTGTGTCCCCATCATTTTCCCCATCCATCTGTGTCCCCATCCATCAGTTTCCCCATCCATCTGTGTCCCCATCCATCAGTTTCCCCATCCATCTGTGTCCCCATTCATCTGTGTCCCCATCCACCTGTGTCCCCATCAGTTTCCCCATCCACCTGTGTTCCCCATTCATCTGTGTCCCCATCAGTCTTTCCATTCATCTGTGTCCCCATACATCTGTGTCCCCATCAGTCTTCCCATTCATCTGTGTCCCCATTCATCTGTGTCCCCATCCACCTGTGTCCCCATCAGTTTCCCCATTCATCTGTGTCCCCATCAGTCTTCCCATTCATCTGTGTCCCCATCAGTCTTCCCATTCATCTGTGTCCCCATTTATCTGTGTCCCCATTTATCTGTGTCCCCATTCATCTGTGTCCCCATTCATATGTGTCCCCATCAGTCTTCCCATTCATCTGTGTCCCCATTCATCTGTGTCCCCATCAGTCTCCGCATTCATCTGTGTCCCCATCATCTGTGTCCCCATTCATCTGTGTCCCCATTCATCTGTGTCCCCATCAGTCTTCCCATTCATCTGTGTCCCCATTCATCTGTGTCCCCATCCACCTGTGTCCCCATCAGTTTCCCCATTCATCTGTGTCCCCATCAGTCTTCCCATTCATCTGTGTCCCCATCAGTCTTCCCATTCATCTGTGTCCCCATTCATCTGTGTCCCCATTCATCTGTGTCCCCATTCATCTGTGTCCCCATCAGTCTCCGCATTCATCTGTGTCCCCATCATCTGTGTCCCCATCATCTGTGTCCCCATCATCTGTGTCCCCATCATCTGTGTCCCCATTCATCTGTGTCCCCATCATCTGTGTCCCCATCATCTGTGTCCCCATTCATCTGTGTCCCCATCATCTGTGTCCCCATCCATCTGTGTCCCCATCATCTGTGTCCCCATTCATCTGTGTCCCCATCAGTCTCCGCATTCATCTGTTTCCCCATCAGTATCCCCAAAAATTGGTGTCCCCATTAGAGCCCCCCCATCATTTATCCGAGTCTCCCTGCACATTTGTGTCCCCATCACAGCCCACCCCCGCCTGCATATTTGTGTCACCATTAGAGCCATCAGCCCCCCTCCTCACATGTTTGTGTCCCCATAAGAGCCACCAGCACCCCCACATTTGTGTCCCCATCAAACCCCACAGATATTTGTGTCCCCATCAGAGTCATCACCCCCCCCCCCCACATTTATGTCCCCATCTGAGTCATCACCCCCCCCCCCCATATTTATGTCCCATCAGTCATCAGCCCCCCCCCCCCCATTTATGTCCCCATCAGTCATCAGCCCCCCCCCCACATGTATGTCCCCATCAGAGTCATCACCCCCCCCCACATTTGTGTCCCCATCAGAGTCATCAGCCCCCCAACATTTGTGCCCCCATCAGTCTACAACCCCCCCTCCACGTGTGTCCCCAGCAGAGTCATCAGTCCCCCAAAATTTGTGTCCCCATCAGTATGAAAAATCCCCTCCACGTGTGTCCCCATCAGAGTCATCAGCCCCCAGATGTTTGTGCCCCATCAGCGCCATTCAACCCACCCCCACACAAGTGTATCAGCCCCCCTCCTTGCATGTGTCCAGCGCGTCTCCACTCTCCATCACTGGCTGTGCACTGCAGACCTGCTGCATCTCCCGACTCCCGCCCCGCTGGTATTACACACTCGTTACTGGTTAACAGCGAGGCGGGAGGCGGGAGCAGGGAGGCGGCAACAGGTCTGCCCTAAACACCTCATTGGCTGCTGGGATGCCGTGGTCCCAGCCAGCAGCCAACACACACAGTGAGACGCCGGGAGGGATTGCGGGACCTGCGCTGCATATTGCCTGGGGCGAATATGCAGCGCAGGTTCCACAACTAACAGGGGAACTAAGGATTCACGCTGCGGGCCGGAATAAATGGCCTGGCGGGCCGGATGTGGCCCGCGGGCCGTAGTTTGGAGACCCCTGCTCTAGGGTGTTAGAAAAAAATATATAATGTTTGGGGGTTTTAAGTAATTTTCTAGCAAAAAAAAATGTTTTAATCTTGTAAACACCAAATCTGAAAAACAGGCAACGTCCTTAAGTGGTTGGACTAAATGAAAATAAGCATTTACTTCCTCTTTAAGAGTTTAGTTTCTCTCTGAGATGATAAGACTTGAGAGTAAAATGTTATTTATTACCTGGTAGCACTTCATAAATATCATCAGATTCCTCTTCATGGCTGACAGTCTTTGAGACAGGAGTAGGAACTTCTGGCTGGTTTACATCATCATACAAGTCGCCATCGCTATCTGCAAAAATACGTTTTGTTATGTAAGACAATTAGGAACAAGAACGCCCCATGGTGCTGTACCATTAAAGGTCTTTTTCAAACTCTTGGAAATGGGCTTTCCTGATGAACTCCAAAACCTGCAAGCACTGTGAGGTGGAATACATGCCATCTTCCACGCTAAAGCCGCAGATGTAATGTGTGCAACTGCTCTGGTTGTAATTATAGGGAAAATAAAATATTTTATATACAACCTTGCAAAAGTTTGCTTTAGATACAGGAATTGAGGACTGAAATAATTGGGGCAAAGAAAAGAACAGTTATTACCCACACTAACCAATTTTTCCTTGCAAAGCCAGGACATTTGTTATCAATTACAAGTTGTGTGAATGATGAGGATGACTATTGGGCATGTTCTGATCTGACAGACAAGGTATCTATTCCTCACCGCGTGCTCTACTGCAAAGATGTTTTTATGCTTTTTTTTAGAGCTGCCAAAACATCAAAAATGTTGGAAGTGAAAAATACCTGGTAAATGGTTTATGGGAGTGTGGGATAATTACAACCAATGCTGCGTCTGTAATAATTTCACAATAAAATATCACATGCTAACAGGAGAATAGAGGTTGTTTCTTACCACTCATTAGCATATACATGACACCTCATAGTAGACTTTTTTTTTTAAATTATAAACAGTTATACAGTTCTACATACTGTAAACTATAATACTAATACTATAAACCAGCTTTTTTCAACCAGGGTGCCCAAGCTTTAGGTTTCTTCAGGGGTGCCTTGGCAAAATGCCTATGAATTGCCTTAAATTACCCCAAAATTGTCAACAAGTCAGTGGGTGGATTAAGCCTGCCTTTCTTTCAGTTACATAAAGTCACACATTTTCATTATGCACTATTACAACCAATCAGTTGCCAGCATCCTAACAACCAATTATATCATAGGTTAATAAGAAGGCCCCCAGGCCCAGCCTTGTTTTCACCTCCCCTGCCTTTCTCTGCTGGCACAGGGCTCACATTAGTTGAGTGAATTCATCACACAGGTGATCTATCAGGTTGAGGTCAGGACAGTCAAGTTCCTCCACCCCAAACTCCCTCATCCATGTCGTTATGGACCTTGCTTTGTTCACTGGTCCAAATCATTTGGTGGAGGGGTGATTATGGTGTAGGGTTGTTTTTCAGGGGTTGGGCTTGGCCCCTTAGTTTCAGAAAAGAAAATATTTAAGGAGTCAGCATACAAAGACATTTTAGATAATTTCATGCTCCCAACTTTGTGGGAACAGTTTAGGTATGGTCACTTCCTGTTCCAACATGGGTATTTGATTTTAAATAGAACCCAGGGGAGGGGATACTGTTTTGATATTGGATTAATATGGAGATGTCCTTATCTTTTTTCTAGCCCTGATGAAGGGAGCACTCTTAGACCCCAAAACCTCACTGGCTACTTTTTGGATTGTCCCCCTTACTTTTATTGGAATAAAGTTGTATCTGGGTCTCTTAGTAGTGGTATGGCTAATTGTGTTACATTACACTACAAGCCAAAGAGACTGTGGAGATCCTCTGGTGTGCAGAAGCTGCCTGCCCATCAATAGTTTAGGTTACCAATACCAGTGAGATAACTCAATGGAGCCAGTGCTATTTTTTCACTTACCTCAACTAATCAGTACATTCCTGACATGACTCAATTCATAGCAACATAATATTTTTTTACCAGATCTATAACGTTCATTTTTAAAGCTGCCCTTAAAGCGGCTGTATAGTCCAATTTTTAACTTTTACCTACAGGTAAGCCTATAATAAGGCTTACCTGTAGGTAAAAAAATCTCCTAAACCTGTATGGTTTAGGAGATATTCCCCTCGCAATGAGCCGCTGACTGCAGCGTCGCATTCGCACAGGGGATTTTCGGCTGAAAGCCCAACAGACGCCGGACCTTGGCGGAAAGAAGTCTCCCGCGCATGCATGGGAGTGACGACATTGTGGCTCCAGCTACTTTGCATACTAGCTCATTATGCCTTTTGTCTTACAGGGGTGAAAAAAGAAAATAATAATTCCGAGTGTATACAACCAATTTAAGGTGCACTTAACATATATGCTCCTTTTGGTCTGTTAAATACCATTGGAAGCATTTTTTTTTATATTGTTTTGATACAGTAAGTGCCAAAATATCTGTTAATCCACCCAGAAATTCAGTGAGCTCCAAACATTGTGTGCTCTCTGCCTGTACGGCACTGTTATCAGTTAGCATTGTTTCCCGTTCTCTCTGTTGACCACAGAACATCCCTGTAATTTATAGAAATAAGATGATGGGATGTTCTATAGTCCTAACACACTTCCTGTCATAGCGGAACAATTCTACACTTCCTTAGATACTGAGCTAGCCTGGACAGAAGATTCACAACTGCACTTCTTGCTGTAATTGACCAATTTAATCTTGGGTGCTAGGCAATTGAGAAGATAGTTCTGTTCTATATATTCAAGTAAGAATGTCTGTACACCAAGATATCTTTTATTTAGTCACAATTAGATATATGACATTTTAGGGCCAGGCAGTATTCCCTTCATCAGACAACTGTTACAGATTGATTTTTTTTTAAAGGTGAATTTGTTCTTGAACAAAACATATCTGATGCTATGAGAAAAGTTTGTATAGAACAGTAGCTTTGTGAATGTGTTATGCTGTCTGCACAAACATGGAACAGCATGTCCACTTCCCTCATAGTAGTCAGTGCTAACAGTGTCTGTTGGGTTACTTTTCATAGTGTTCCCCGAGGGTTGGCAATAAGATTCTTCTAGCTAATCCTGAAGATTACAAAGCAACTAGACTCTCTGAATCCTCCCACTAGCAGCCACTACCCAATCCTATTTAACATGATGGGAGGGGTAAAAAGAAAACCAGCTGTCTTTCTCTGTAATACCATATGTATGACAAGGCAGCCAAAGTTATAAATAAGCATCTCCTTCAAATGAATGTTGGGCCACGCTGTAGTCTCATTAGTTTGATAAGTATAAACTGCGCTGTGCTTTGAGTCATATTAAATAGAGATTTTTTTTGTTCTTGATGAAAGTATACCTTTACTGCAAGTAACCTTGTGGTCTTATATATGCACATTAATTTATTATTTTAAATCCATTTATTTCACTTACCTTGTAGATACAGGATTGAATTAACCCATTCTTCTGCCTCTTTTGGGGTTGGTGCTGCAAACTGCAATAGGAAAGCAATGTAAACCACAACTGATTCACCAGTTGAAAAAAAAATATCTAGCATTCATGTCACTCCCGTATGGAAACATTAACAATTCTTCACATGTCTACTGATACTTTTTCGTGCAAGGATGCTTCTTATAATGTACGGTTAATTTTGACAAATTTACGTAATTGGAGCAGAGGATGATGGATTTGAAACTGTGATCAGCAGCTGGCAGCTGTGCAGAAAAAAGCTGCTTCTCTTCATCAATGTCAAAGCCAGAACTGATGAACGAAATTTGCCCTTGACAATTAGAAGACACCCGTGAATATCTTTAGACTGCTGGGTATAGTTTTCTTAAAAATGTACTTGTCAGATTCCAACACATTACCTGACAACTTAATTAAATGATTTTCAAATGCAATTTTAGATCTTTAAAATGTATTAAAGTTACATTCTGTATTGATGCCGGCATGATAGGTCTTTGAAATGTTCTGCTGATAGGCGTGCTTGGCCTTCATTCAGTGATACCCCTGGCGCCCATGTTGTGATGTAGCATTAAAGTTGTACTCAAGGTGTTTGCATTGATAAATCTGTACTGTTCTATCTGGGAATTCTACTTTTTTTTAACAAGTCAAATACTTGGCAGAGCTAGAACACTATGCCAACAACACATGAAACCTTTTAAAAGGAACCTATGCTCTTAAAATGATTCTATTGATATGAACTGATAATGACTTAAAGCTCAATAGTTTAGAAAAGCTCTGGCAGTTGCTTCAAAATTATTGAAACAGTCCCCTAGCGCTATTAATCATACAGATATACAGTTCAGTGCTTGTTCAAAATTAATGCTACACACTTAACTAAAAAGAAAAACTAGTAAGTAAATAAATATATAAATATTACATTTTATACATATTTAATATTAGCTTTATGTTTTTATTGTCATATACATCCCCTTGGGGAGATTTCCCTTCACTTCCTGTCCTATAGACTCAACAGGAAATGAGATGAGATTTTTCCAATGTGAGGGGAATAGGGATATCCTCTCTTAGACAGTTGTCACAAGAATAAGTGTCCTCAGTTAAAGATTTCCTCTCTATTCCTGTTTGGTGGCAAATTAAAAAGGGACAAGGACACATGAAATCCTAACCAAAGGTCCTAACCTTTTCCATTGTCAACCACAACTGATACCACGGACTACGTTCCGACCACCTTTATTATTTCATTACCAATGTGTTTATTTATTATTTCAATTGTTTGTAACTAGCACCCCCTGGGTAATCAATGCGGTTCAAAGCACAGATCGGCGGACCAGTGCTTCCCCTGGTGGGGATGTCCTTTTGGTTCGTCCCCGCTTGCTCCTCCCAGCCTCCGGGCCTCCCGCCCCTTGGAGGGTTTGATCGCACATGCGCAGTTGCGTGGTTTCCGTGTACCTGCGCTGTGCGGGGAAGCTGACCGGGTGACGTCGGACGCCGTTATCCTGGCGGCATGCGGGTGTCCCCTTGGTTGGGGAGCTCATTTAATGGGCGGCAGCCCATGGATGAGCAGCGTGGATCTCAGCCTGGTGCTGAGTGAGGCAGCGATAGCGCTGACATAAGTTGCAGGGCCTTGGGGACTTCTATGAGTGTTTTTGCCATTTGGTCCAAGCATTACCCTGCACTTTCTGTCGCCAACATGGATACCTCCATGGCTGACATCACACTGGTCATTACCAGTGATACTGGACATCGCACCCCCCTATGACCCCCTCGGCCTCTGCACCAAACAGCGCCGGGTACTTTACCTTGGTTATCTGCCTACCCCAGACCAGGAATTATTTTCTCATTTTGTTTTAGCCCCCAAACTATCCACAGTTTTTACTGCTGTGGTAAGTTGTCATCACCAATTATATCTCTATGGTCGAGGCCCTCTTCTCCCAACTTCCCCCCCCTTTATTCCCTATCTCCCCTTCCACTTTGCTTGTACCCCCTTTTCCACCCCCTCCTCCTTCCCCCCCCTCCTCCTCCGCCTCTTTCTCCCTTTTCCGCCCTACATCCCCTACTTGACTCTAGTTCCATATATGGGCCTTAATCAATCAATTATATTCTTCACTTAGAGAATTACGCACTATCCCCCTTGTCCGCCGCTGGGGGAACCAAGTGGGCGGCCCGCCTCCGCATGTGTTTTTACTACCCATTGGGTAAGCTACCAATATTTTTGTTTGATTATTATTTATCTCTTCGCCAAATATTTGATCTGTATGATTGTTCTGTATTTTTTATCTGTAATAAATCTTTTTTTAATCTAATAACCTTTATTGTTTTCTATCAGTACCGAGATAGTCCACAAACTTTTGGGTGGGCATGTCCTTAAGTCTAGCTTCAACAACTATTCTTTTTGCCCCTACTCTTCCTTTTTTCCACATTAACTTGGATGATGGTACGTTTTTAACAATATTACTTTTTTCTTATCTGAGGCTATACTCCCATTTTGTTCACAACTGATACCAAAGTTTTAACTGGAAATCTACTTTCCTTATTGAGGGGCACAAACACAACATAATCTCAAAAATCTCTACTAGATATAAAGGATACAACTGTACTGAGTTAATGAATAACACAAGTAAACCTAAAATATTTTATTTTAGTGAAGCACTAAAAATCGAAGCACAAAAACAAAAAACCTGCAAGTATGCAACTTTCTTACTAAAACATTTTTTTTTTACTACTCACTCTATTTAGTGTTATACTAAGCATATGCTCCCAAATGTATTTCTATTTACTGTGTTCTGTGTGTGTGTGGTTTTTTAATATTTTCTAATTCTTGTTTTGATAAAATATGAATTCTGTATTAATTTGAAACAAACGCCTTTTGTGACCGTAGACACATGGGGTAACAGGTACTATTTATGAAGACAGTTTTCTTGTGTGCACAGAGGCACCAATTCTCTTCTTCCACTGCAAACAGTGCCACTCTGACAATAACCTGCCATTGCTAAGGATTGAGCACTTCTGTGTTCATTCACACACAAAAATGAGACTGATGAACACTGAAGTAATGTTTACCTATCTCCAGGGATGGACTGGCCATAGGGACTACAGGGAGTTTCCCGGTGGGCCGATGGCTCAGTGGGCCGTTTTTTAAAACAGAGATGCTGCTTGGAGGACTTTTTCTAACACCCTGGCAGCACCCCAGTGTGAAAGCACTCAGGCTTTCACACTGGGACTGCAGCGGAAGCGTTTTTCAGTCGCTTTACAGGCGCTATATTTAGCCCAAAGGTGCCTAAAAAACGCCTCAGTGTAAAAAGGGGTCCTACACTTACCCCCTCTCTTTTACACTCACTCTCTTTTTCTTACACTCACCCCCCTCTCTCACCCCCTTTCCCTCAACCCTCCCTCTCTCTCATTCCCCTCTCTCTCTCACCCTCTCATGATATACAATAATGGATGTAGGGGCCTTTTGGTGGGCGTGATTTTTATTTATTGAATTAAAGTGGGCCGGTCTGGATGAAGTCCAGGGCCAAATGTTTGTCCCAGTCCAGCCCTGCCTATCTCCACTGTTGCCACACCAACTCTTACTACCAGTGGTGTCTAGCAGCATGGGGAATGGAATCTAAAACTGAATTTCAATCCATCTATGGCCATTCTCGATAGACAGAAGTCAATCTAATGATTGACTTCTGTTGAACAGGAATGTTGGAATATATTTCTCAATCAGCGGGCTGCAGCACTTCAGTGTATTCAGTCAGAATACAATAGCAAAGCATCCAGTTGTGTGGATAGTGGGGACCTTTTCATTTATTTGTTGTTGATCAGCCCGCTGGCTGACCAAAAAAAGATGTCGCACCTTATGCCCATGTGAAAAAGGAAAAAAACTGCGCTAAACCACAGAAACAAATGTAAAGCAGCCAGCACTCAAACAAACAAAGCAAAACAGGAAAAAAGGATAAATAGTGCAGCGCTGAGGTGTATCAAACATAAATACTTATAATGACATAAGATGGATAATTTAAAATGCAAACAAAGTCCATGTGCGATGACCACACGCTGCAAGATAATGTGATAGTGAGTCTATCAAATGAGCACTCAATCAATATTTGCAGCTAATAAATAAATAAAGTCCATGTGCAGTAATCACAAAGGTTGTTCTTCCGTGTGGCAGCACTAGATAATGAATGTCTAATTACCTGATGGATCACAAAGACATCAAGTATGGACAAAAAAAGGTACTCTTACCATAAGGTGTGGACTCAACTGTTTTACAATTCGCTTGATGGTCTCACAGGACCTGGATTGCTGTGGCAAAGTCCCCCAAGTTGGCGATATGTTCTCAGTCGCTTTCGGTGGGATGGATTCCAAAAGGACAACAGGAACTGAATCATTGGAACTTACAGCTGCAGGATGGATATGGAACGATTCTGACAAGCTCCGAAAAGCAAAAAGAAACAAAAAAAGAGTGCTCCAGATGGTGCAGGTCAAACAAACCGTGACAGGTTTTATTTATAAAAAGTCATATAAAAATGACAAACAAAATAGGATAAAAGTGATCACATGAAATAAAAGCAGTATGGGGTGCTATGAAGCAAACCCGACGCGTTTCGGCTCAGAAAGCCGCCACCAGGGGCATAACCGTCCCCCAACTTGGGGGACTTTGCCGCAGCAATCGAGGTCCTTTGAGACCATCAAGCGCATCAGACTTGCTGTTGTAAAACAGTTGAGTTATGGTAAGAGTACCTTTTTTTGTCCAAACTTGATGTCTTCGTGATCCTATTTTGTTTGTCATTTTCATATGACTTTTTATAAATAAAACCTGTCATGGTTTGTTTGACCTGCACCATCTGGAGCACTCTTTTTTTGTTCCTTTTTGCTTTTCGGAGATTGTCAGAATCACCTTATGGTAAGAGTACATTTTTTTGTCCATACTTGATGTCTTCATGATCCATCAGGCAATTAGACATTCATTATCTAGAACAACCTTTGTGATTACTGCACATGGACTTTATTTATTTATTAGCTGCACATATTGATTGAGTGCTCATTTGATAGACTCACTATCACATTATCTTGCAGCGTGCGGTCATCGCACATGGACTTTCACATCACATCACTGAGTTGTGATTTTTTTGCACCTTATGCATAGCCTTAGGGATCGGTAAGGTGAGGAGCACCCTTATTTAAGTTTAACCTCCCTGGCGGTATGATTATTTCAGATTTTAGGTGCTGAAAGCGGTACAATTATTTTGCATGGAAATTTGGCGTTTTATATTGTAGGCCTGTAATTCTTAGGAATAACTCACTTAAATCTGTCCAAACAAGAGTCTAGTAGACATCCCGGGTATGATAAAGTTTGAAAAACAAAATCATAAAAAATAATATAATAAATAACTAATGTAACTTTAATAAAAATTATTGAATAATGTAATCAAATAAAAAACAATGAAATTTGCTCAGTTGCAGAATTGTCGCTGTCATTACTGTATTATTGTTTGATGACAAATTTCCCCACAAATCGCTATCGCTCAATTCTGCAAGTGATTCTAATTTATTATCACTGTTTTCTAGCTGGTCTAAAACCATTTTTGATGTAAAGGGACACTTTTTGGTTGCTATGGACAATCTCCAGTTTCCAGGCAGAAAGAACAGTTTTTATTATATAAAAGTGCATGCAGGGCACTGGGCAGACCACTGGGGACAAAGGGGGTGTGTATTTTTGTCATACAGTACTGTAATCTATAAGATTACAGTATACTGTATGTATTGTGTGCATTTACTTTTTTGAATTTGGCGCTGATCTCCGGAGCACAGCGGCACACGGACACTGTGTGAATCGAGAGAGGACACAGCTCGCTCACACAGTGGGGAGGCATCACAGGATCCAGGGACAAGGTAAGTAAATCCCTGCCTGTGGACACTGCGAGACGATCCCGAGTCTGACTCGGGGTTACCGCTTTTGGTTCTGAAATTCCACCCCGAGCCAGACTCTGTAATACCGCCAGGGGGGTTAAGGAAGTAATCGCGAGGCTCTGTAGTCACAAAGGTCACTTCTAAAGTGGAGAGGCATACTGTATAAGCTTGTATCAGGGTTTTCTTCACACCAGCAGTGCTGGGCTGCCTTGGTTGCCTTTCCTACTACAGTCTCAATGCATGGACCACTGAAATAGCATAAAGATGACCATAGATGGATTGAAATTTCAATTCATCTATGGCGATCCTGTTTAAGTGCAATCAATCTGCTGATGGACTGCTCACAGACAGGCTTGCTGGAAAACGTTAGTTTAGTCAGCGCTACAGCCAATAGGCAATGAAAAGGTAGAGACATTGAAGTCCATAAGGAATAGAGAAACACATTTCTTGATGCAATGCTATGTAAAATCACATGCCAGCGTGTGTGTTTTATGTGCACACTAACACAAGCACTATAAAGTGAACAAACTCTTAATATTTAAATCCTATATATATTTCATTAGCTACCTTGGAAAGGGTACAATCATGATACTCTGGATAAAAAATTCCATTGTGACATACACTATAGTGTCAAAAGTATTGGGACACCTGCCATTACACGCACATTACTTTAATGGCATCCCAGTCTTAGTCCGTAAGGTTCAATATTGAGTTGGTCCACTTTCTGCAGCTATAACAACTTCAACTCTTCTGGGAAGGTTATTAACAAAGTTTATGAGTCAGTCTATGGGAATGTTTGACCATTGTTTCAGAAGCACATTTGTGAGGTCAGGCACTGATGTTGGACGAGAAGGCCTGGCTCATAGTCTTCGCTCTAATTCATCCCAAAAGTGTTCTATTGGGTTGAGGTCAGGACTCTGTTGAGTTGTCCCACCCTTTGCAGCAATATCAGCTTTTCTAGGAAGGCTGTCGACAATGTTTAGGAGTGTGTCTATGGGAACATATTTGTGAGGTCAGGCACTGATGTTGGTCGAGAAGGCCTGACTCGCATTCTCTGCTCTAATTCTTTGCAAAGGTGTTCTATTGAGGTGAGGTCAGGACTCTGTTTAGGCCAGTCAAGTTCCTCCACCCCAAAATCGCTCATCCATGCCTTTATGGACCTTGCTTTGTGCATTAGTGTGTAGCCATGTTGGAACAGGAAGGGGCTATCCCCAAACTGTTCCCAAAAAGTTGGGACATGAAATTGTCCAAAATACTTGGTATTCTGACACCTTAATGCCACGTACACACGATCAGTTCGTCTGATGAAAACGCTCTGATGGACGTGTGTGGGCCCCATCGGTTTTTTATCCATCAGTCAAAAAACTAGGAACTTGTTTTAAAATTATCTGATAGTTAAAAAAACGATAAAAAAATCACGATCGTCTGTGGGTACGTCCATTGGTTAAAAATCCACGCATGCTCAGAATCAAGTCTTCGCATGCTCGGAAGCATTGAACTTAATTTTTCTCAGCACGTCGTTGTGTTTTACATCACCGCATTGGACACGATCGGCTTTTTAACCAATGGTGTGTAGGCACGACTGATCATCAGTCAGCTTCATCGGATATCTGATGAAAAAAATCCACCAGACCGTTTTCATCAGATGAACTGATCGTGTGTACAGGGCATAAGTTTTCCCTTCACTGGAACAAAGGGCCAAACCCAACCCCTGAAAAACAACCACACACCATAATCCCCCCTCCACCAAATGATTTGGATGAGTGTACAAAATCAGGTCCATAAAGACATGGATAAGGGAGTTTGGGATGGAGGAACTTGACTGGCCTAAACAGAGTCCTGACCTCAACCTGATAGAATATCTTTGGAAAGAAATAGAGCAGAGAATGCGAGCCAGGCCTTCTCGACCAACATCAGTGCCTGACCTCACAAATATGTTACCATAGACACACTCCTAAACATTGTCATTTTTTAAATTGTGTTTATTCAACATTTTGAGTAATACATACAGTACAACACATACAAAACTAGTAACTTCCAACACAGTTGCTGTGTCCCCATCATCTCGTAATAGGGACAACTCAATATTGAGACCTACAGACTAATACCGGGATGTCATAAAAGTTCATCATGTACGTATAGAGTCAGGCATCCAAATACTTTTGACAATATAGTGTAGCAAGCAATAAATATAAAAACTCACATACATATTTTTTGACCATATATGGTTTATATTGGTTTTATAGTTTATCAATAAGTCAGAGTTGGAAAATGTAATCAGAATGTTCTTTTTCCTAATATATACTCATATGCATGAATGCACTGTGCACATGTGGCTGGCAGTTAGTGAGCTGTTTCCACGCAAATGGTCCCCTTTCTCCAGAGTTGGTCTATGAAATAGTCTTATCAACTTAATTTATATGGAGGCATAAAAAGTCCAACCTGATAGACACGTTTATCTGGAGCGAAGATTTCAAAACAGCAATCTTTCTTTGCATCCTTGCGGAGAGTATTATTCATTCTGGCTCTGTATCCTTCCAGAGAAAATTCACCTTTCTGCTGTTTGTCTGCCAAAGATAAAAGCGGAGTAGCACCAAGTTAATTCTCTGGTGGCTGCCTGTGAAATGGCATTTCTGCCTGCAGCTTTTAAGAAATCTCTGTAGAATTACAGTCAACACATTGATGGTAGTCACATGCAGATTTTGAGGCTAGGGAATCATGGATGCCTTAGTTAGACTAAAGCAGCCCAGCTGTTGCTATGTACAGTGCCTATGTAAATAAGCACATTGTCACATTTATTATCAGGCACATTCTTTAAAAATCTGTACACCATAATGTCCAAAACAGAATAAAATACGATAATCTCATACCAAGATACTTGGGGTATGTTTATAAAAAAATATATGTTTCACACCTTGGTGTAACATCTGTGCAGAAGAGTAAAATTAGGGCCAGAAAAAATAATAATTTTATCAGATTGATATATATTTCAAGTCATAACTTTATACAGTACTAGAACAACATGAGTTATGGGTTTAAGGCAAAGCTTACCTTTAAGAGTGTTGAAAAAGGGATTTCTAGCTTTTAAAATATTAATTTCAATCAATCCAAAATTGCCCAAATTACCAAAATATAAAATACATGTTGTGAGTTAAACCAAGCTATAAGAAGGCATAAAATAATGCGTATAGACTTGTTTGTTATTGTAATCTGCAACCTAGGTTCCACCTGGTCAGCTTTGCTGCAGCCACTTTATAACCTCTTTTGCCCATAAACAAAGAGTAATTACTGGTTTGTAAGACATTACATCATCATCATCATTATTACAACTATGACTCTTGACAGATAGTTGCACTGACACTGATATAAAACTTCACATAAAACTACAGAGGGAGACGAGTCTCTGGACATAATAAATAGTAGTCTGGGTAAAGATACTCGCTTAATTCCAAAATATAGGTGAGTAATAGTATGATCAGCTGAATCCTTTTTAGGTTTTAGCAATTGATATGTTCAGGAGGGGATTGGTTAAATTACACATTACATATAAGTTGATATAAACTAGATGCAAAGCCCAAACAGTGTGAATTCATCCAATTTGTTAGATTAAGTTAGCAGTTGAAATATTGCTTTTATAGCTTTTATAGCTGGCCCTTTTTAGCAAGTATAAAATTTGAAAACAAAAATTGTCCTGACAGCCAAGTTGTATTTCTACCCTGTAAACCTTGATTGGGGTTCTAATTTGGGAGACCACCACTAGCTAGTATCTACTTGGATACTTGTATTGAGTGTTTTTTACTTTGAGGGAAATATACAACTCCTTTGAATGGTAGTTACTTGATAAAAATGTGTATTCCAGACAGATCAGTAGCTTTGGTTGACACTAAAGCATAATGGTTGGTAGAACTTCAAGAACTGCAAATACTTGTTTTATTACCTGACCAGTTCAAATATTTAATAAGACAACAAGGAAAGAAGAGACAATGGAACTATGACTGTCTTCCCAGTAGGAGAAACATTTAACTGCATGCTCAAAAATACAAAATGGAAAGCTCTTGCAAACTCTAATGCCGCGTACAGACGATCGGACATTCCGACAACAAAACCGTGGATACATTTCCGACAGATGTTGGCTCAAACTTGTCTTGCATACACACGGTCACACAAATGTTGTCGTAAATTCTGAACGTTAAGAATGCGGTGACGTACAACACGTACAATGGCACTAGAAAGGGCAAGTTCAATACAAGTCTTGTTAGTAGAAGTTTGGTGAGAGACGATTTGCGCTTTTCAGCCTCATGCTTTTCAGTCCGTTACAGCTTGACGAATATGCTATCATTACAAAGGCTAGTTTTACCAGACCGAGAGCTTCCGTCTCATACATAATTCAGAGCATGCATGGAATTTTTTGCATTGGAATTGTCCACACATGGTCAGAATTTACGAGAACGGATTTTATTGTCTGAAAATTTGAGAACCAGCTCTCAAATTTTTGTTGTCAGAAATTCCGACAATAAATGTCCAATGGGGCCTACGCACGGTCGGAATTTCCAACCAAAATCTCCCATCGAACATTTGTTGTCTGAAATTCTGAGCGTGTGCATGCGGAATAACAGTCCAACACAGTATTATAACATGTACACTGTGAATTGTTTTTTTGTTGGCAGATCAATATAGCACAGGGTCATAAACAAAACACTTGGAAATAGAACATATGGGGTTGAGATCATGATGAGAATGAGAAGAACAAAGAAGGAGACTCTAAGTGCAGAATGCCAGCAGTTTATTAAAAAACACTGTTTAAAAAACTCACAAGAAGTGGATGTTTAGTAGGTTCACGATCAAGACATTCCTGGCAGGGTTTCTGTCAGAAGCTGTAAGGGAGAATAGGATCGTAAAGTTAAGATGGCTGCTGCTCTTCTGGGACCACAGTGAAATGCACGCCGTGCATGTGGAACACATGCACCAGAAGTGATGCCAGGAAAGGGGCGGTGACACGTTTCAGAACATGCGTAAAAGGCTCCTTGTACGCATGCTGCAAACGCATCATCGCCCCTTTCCTGACTTCACTTATGGCCCGTGCATTCCACATGCATGGCATGCCTTCCACTCTGGTCCCAGAAGAGCAGTGGCCATCTTGACTATGATCCTATCCTCCTTTACAGCTGCTGGTTGGCACAGGGAGATGGGGAGACATTGACAGGAGCCCCACCAGGAATTACTTAATGATGGGCCTACTAAATGTCCAAGTGTTTTAAACTGTTTTTTTAATGAACGGCTGGCATTC
This sequence comes from Rana temporaria, assembly GCF_905171775.1. Taxonomy (NCBI): domain Eukaryota; kingdom Metazoa; phylum Chordata; class Amphibia; order Anura; family Ranidae; genus Rana; species Rana temporaria. The sequence goes on from NC_053493.1 coordinate 96,822,743, forward strand.
TGTACTTCATTGTTCTTCTCATTTCCTGCTTCTACTCTTTTGAAAAGCTGCTGTAGTGCTATCCTCAGCTATGTTACCCCACTACATTCATACAAGACAGCTCCACCAGGCAGAAGTGCACGATTCCCATATTGTTCATCACAATCAACAAAATACACTCCTTTGCTGACCATAAACTGTAACGTTGGAAATGTGTCTAAATGTTTGACTTGCTGTCTTTGTCTTCTTAACAGGTATCAGATTTTCTCCAAAAGACAGCATATTGTTCAGTGCATAACATTTAGACAATTTCTGTGAATAGACCATGATTAGAAACATGTCTCAGGCATTACCCTCTATGAGGATAAACTGTGAACTCTGGCATTTTGCATTTTTACACAGAGTGTGGAACGTACTAGTGACTTGACTTTTCAAATATAGTATTCAGCTTAAGATGGAAAACACAGATTTAATGAACAACGATTTATATGAACATTTTCAGGAAAGAAAGAACACTTGGATACCCAGTGTGGACATGTAAAGAAAGAATATGCAATTTCATCCTTTCATGGTCAAACAGGAACACTGCGATTTTCTAGACAAAAATCTTGCAAGATTGGACCATTTTAAAGATGGGACCATTTTTCTCTTACTGGGAGTAAGCAGTTGGGGCCAGATTCATAGATAACTGCGGTGGCGTAACGTATCGTCTTTAAGTTACACCGCCGCCAGTTTTCAGTTTCCATTTAAATTAGGCGCGCTCCCGCGCCGAACGTTCTGCGCATGCTCCGTTCGGAATTTTCCCGCAGTGCTTTGCGCGAAATTACGGCGCCCCGACGTGTTTTTGTGAACGGCAACGTGCGTAACGTAATTTCGTATTCCTGGACGTCTTACGCAAAAAAAAAAAAAATTCAAATTCGACGTGGGAATGACGGCCATACTTTAACATGGAGGAGTAATTTTACCCCATGTAAATAGCACTCTTAACTTTACGACACGAAAAACCGGCATAAGAGAATGCGACGAACGCGCGTACCTTCGTGGATCGCCGTAATCAGCTAATTTGCATACCCGACGCTGGAAAACGACGGGAACTCCGGTGTACTTTTTCTGTGAATCTGGCCCTTAGTTTTTTTTTTTTCTTAATATGTACAATAAAATCTTTTTGAACAACATACCTTTGTCACTTCCATAATAGTAGAAGATGGATTTGCTTATGGCACACCAACGTTTTTGCCAGTCAGATGCAAAAAAGTTGTGATCTAAAATGGAAAGAAATAACACAGTTGTAAAGCTGTTGTAAAGAAATGTTCTTTTACAGTATATTTACCAACGTCACCTTTCAGACCATATTTCATGTTACACCCATATTTAGGGTATAACATGAAACCTGGTTAGAGTCCACAGCCCCCATCTTGAAAAGGCCCCCCTTACAGAATTTAGAGGTTTTTCTCCCCACCGGTTAACGGTTAAATTTGAATTTGGCACAGCTGTGTATGGTTCCATCCACACAACCATATCATTTATTCACAGAGTTGTGAAAGAAAAAACTACAAGCCCCATCTTCACTGCAGCAGCAAGACTGTAGCTCTCAATGAAGTACTAATTCAGAGATGTTTGCATCCTCCAGCTCTAGCTGAAGGTCTGTATCTCGGTACGGATCTGAGCTGGAGGAAAAGTCTGCAGGTGCCAGAGAATTATTCTCATAATTCTCTAATCAAAGTTGCAATGATGTGCAGGTTTAAATGCACAAAATAAGAATTGCATATTTTTGCTTTTTGCAATATGGGAGATTTATTATTTTGTTGCAAAAGGTCAAATTCTCCTTTCATTTGTCTACATATGAAAATAGACACCTGCATGTCATGTTAAAGAAAGCATTGCTTTGTGCAGGTAGGTGCAAGTTATCCCTTGTCTAGTAGGTGGCACTGTGGCATTTTACAGATATAGTGAAGTCTGTTAGGGTAATTGTCCTCTCATTTACTCCATCAATGTTACATAGTTACATATAAATACATATTAGGTGAGGTTGAAAAAAGACACAAGTCCATCAAGTCCAATCTATGTGTGTAATTTTATGTCAGTATTACATTATATATCCTTGTATGTTGTGGTCATTCAGGTGCTTAACTAATAGTTTCTTGAAACTACAAATGCTCCCTGCTGAAACCAATGCCTGTTGAAGGGAATTCCCTGTCCTTGCCACTCTTACAGTAAAGAACGCTCTACGCAGTTTAAGGTTAAACCTCTTTTCTTCTCATTTTAATGAGTGGCCATGTGTCTTATTAAACTCCCTTCCAATGAAAAGTTTTATACCTATTGTGGGGTCATCAATACGGTATTTGTAAATTGAAATCATATCCCCTCTCAACTTTAAATATATTTTTATTGAAAAAATTATGCATCGATACACAGAAATGCAATAAAAGACCGGAGCATAATAACACCACAAAATAGCCGGATCCATAACAACATCAGACAAAAATTACAGGCAAATCAAATCACAGTATTAGGGGTACCCGTCACACCCACCCCCGAGCCCCAAAAGGGAACACACTGCCCCGGGAGTGGGCTCCCAAGGATCTCCCCAACAAAACACTGAGCCCACATAGAGCTACAAAAATAATGGTGGGCATGCCTCGTATGGCTAAGCTCCGATCTGGAATAGAAATCATATCCCCTCTCAAGCGTCTCTTCTCCAGAGAGAATAAGTTCAGTGCTCGCAAACTTTCCTCATAACTAATATCCTCCAGACCCTTTATTAACTTTGTTGCCCTTCTTTGTACTCGCTCCATTTCCAGTACATCCTTCCTGAGGACTGGTGCCCAGAACTAAACAGCATACTCCAGGTGCGGCCGGACCAGAGTTCTATAGAGTGGGAGAATTACTGCTTTATCTCTTGAGTTAATCCCCTTTTTAATGTATGCCAATATCTGTTTGCTTTGTTATCCGCTTGGCATTGCATGCAAAAAGGATGGAAAAGGACCCCTAGGTCCTTTTCCATCCTTGATTCCCCCAGTGGTTCTCCCCAGTGATTAGATTGCATTCATATTTTTGCCACCCAAATGCATTATTTTACATTTTTACACATTAAACCTCATTTGCCATGTAGTTGCCCGCCCAATTAATTTGTTCAGATCTACTTGCAAGGTTTTCACATCCTTATTATTTGCCCTGCTCAGCTTGGTATCGTCCGCAAAAGTAGAGATTGAGCTGTTCACCCCATCCTCCAAAAAAAATAATTAAATAGGATTGGTCCCAGGACAGAACCCTGGGGGACCCCACTTTCCACCCCTGACCATTCAGAGTACTCCCCATTTATAACTACCCTCTGAACTCGCCCTTGCAGACAGTTTTCAATCCATGTACTAACAGTATGGTCCATTCCAACTGACCTTACTTTGTATAGTAAATGTTTATGTGTCAAATGCTTTTTGCAAAATCCAGATATACCATGTCTATGGGCCTTCCTTTATCTAGATGGCAGCTCACCTCCTCATAGAAGGTTCATAAATTGGTTATTCATGCTGATTACTGCTAATGATACAGTTTTCATTACTAAAATCTTTTATATAGTCCCTTATCATCCCCCCCAAGAGTGTCAGGAAAGGTTCCATCCGCTGGTGCTATTTATTATCTGGCTCGCAGTACTGCGTTTCACCAGCAGGTGTCTCCTGGAAGTTTGAAACTGCCAGGAGAACTTCTCCCTGCTGGTGTTATAGCACCTTTGGGACGAGTACTGGTCTCCACCAGCGGATGGACCCTGGCAGTGTGTAGACGGCCTTTACTGCTCTCAGTTGTGACCTGAACTCAATTACCACACCTCTACATATACCCGGCGTGTGCAAGCATACCTCGCCCTGGTATCTTTCTACTATCCGGACCCTGAGCCTGTTATCCTGACTCTGCTTCTGATCCGACCTGATCCCTATCCTGGACTTCCTAACCCGACCTGATCCTTATCCTGGACTTGCCCTTCCTGCGTTCCCCTTTGCCCTGGATTGCTTCTCATTCCCCATCCTCATCCATTTTATGATCTTTGTCACTGCTTGTTTATTTATTTATTGCACTGTGTTTGTTAGAGTGTTACCCCCTCTTCTTAATAAATTATTATTCTTACCTATAAACGTTTTGGGTTTCCTCTTTTGCAGTCACATAGTCTGGTCTACCATCTTCCCTGACAGTATACTAGGGCCACTCCTTGACCAGACGTGCCTGCATTGAGGAACCATCCTGTTGTGGTGCATTTTTCTGAACATGGATTTCAATGAAATCACTTACTTTTCTCTGCTGGCAGAGGAGGATGAGGAGTATTGTCGCCAGGTTTTGGAGGGGTGGACTAGTGACCAGCTGATGGAAACCATCCGATCAGCTCATTCCTTGGTGGATCAGGGTTATATGTCTTGATGATATTCAGCCATTAATCCGGTTATGTGTTAAACCAGCCCTGTCGTTTATTCCTGATGGTAGCGACGATTTCTCTCCCCTCTTCAGTCGTGACCAAGTCGAATCCCTGGTATGGTTAATGGAGGATGATCCAGCCTCTTTTGATGAACATTATTGCTCTTGTCCCCAGCAGAAGTTATCTGAGTGCATTCGTTTAGTGCAGTCTCTGATTAGACAGGGTGTGTGTGAACCAGCTTTTGTTCAACCTGTGCTGCAGGCATGGTCAGATCTCCTGATTTCAGCCAAGCCACTACATCTTAGCCCTGCCATTAATCACCTGCCTTCCCAAGAATCCATCCGTCCATCGCCAATGGCAACCACAGCTATAGCCCAGTTAATTCCGCTTCCTACCAAATATTATTACCCAGTCTCTACTAGTTGTACCTACCCCGCCTTCAATCCACCTGCTTCTTCCCTTCCACCTGTAACAACTCCACAAAAACCTCCTACAGCCACTGTTCCTGTGTCTCTGCCACATTCCAACCCTTCCTCTTATCCAATTCCATTCTTTTCATGCACCCCTCCTGTTAACAAATCTGCAGTGAAAAGAAGCGGAAGTAAACCTGAAAAGAAGCGGAAGTATTTTCCGACCCACACCATTGTGCCAGCTACCCAGCCTGACGTCCCAGTGCCAGCTACCCAGCCTGATGTCCTAGTGTTAGCTACCCAGCCTGACGTCCCAGTGCCAGCTACCCAGCCTGACGTCCCAGTGCTAGCTACCCAGCCTGACGTCCCAGTGCCAGCTACCCAGCCTGACGTCCCAGTGCCAGCTACCCAGCCTGACGTTTCAGTGCCAGCTACCCAGCCTGATGTTTCAGTGCCAGCTACCCAGCCTGACGTTTCAGTTCCAGCTACCCAGCCTGACGTTTCAGTTCCAGCTACCCAGCCTGATGTTTCAATGCCAGCTACCCAGCCTGACGTTTCAGTGCCAGCTACCCAGCCTGACGTCTCAGTGCCAACCGCCCAGCTTGATGAGCCACTGTCTGCTGCCCAGCCTGATGAGCCACTGTCTGCTGCCCAGCCTGATGAGCCACTGTCTGCTGCCCAGCCTGATGAGCCACTGTCTACTGCCCAGCCTGATGAGCCACTGTCTGCTGCCCAGCTTGATGAGCCACTGCCTGCTGCCCAGCTTGAGGAGTTCCTGTCTGCTGCCCAGCCTGAGGTGTTCCTGTCTGCTGCCCTGCCTGAGGTGTTCCTGTCTGCTGCCCTGCCTGAGGTGTTCCTGTTTGCTGCCCAGCCTGAGGTGTTTCTGTTTGCTGCCCAGCCTGAGGTGTTCCTGTTTGCTGCCCAGCCTGAGATGTTCCTGTCTGCTGCCCAGCCTGGTGTCTCAGTGCCTGTCTTCCAGCCTGGCATCCCGGTTCTTGCCTTCCAGCCTGGCGTCCCGGTTACTGCCTTCCAGCCTGGTGTCCCGGTTCCAGCCTTCCAGCCTGGCGTCCCGGTTCCTGCCTTCCAGCCTGATGTGTCTGCCTTCCAGCCTGATGTGCCTGCCTTCCAGCCCGATGTGCCTGCCTTCCAGCCTGGTGTCCCGGTTCATGCCTTCCAGCCTGATGTGCCTGCCTTCCAGCCTGGTGTCCCGGTTCCTGCTTTCCAGCCTGATGTGCCCGCCTTCAAGCCTGGTGTCCCGGTTCCTGCCTTCCAGCCTGATGTGACTACCTTCCAGCCTGATGTACCTGCCTTCCAGCCTGATGTACCTGCCTTCCAACCTAATGTACCTGCCTTTCAGCCTAATGTGCTTGCCTTTCAGCCTGATGTGCCTGCCTTCCAGCCTGATGTGCTCGCTTTCCAGCCTAATGTGCTCGCTTTCCAGCCAGATGTGCCCGCTGTCTGCCCGGATGTGCCCGATGTCTGCCCGGATGTGCCCGCTGTCTGCTTGGATATGTCTGTACCCACTGCTCAGCTAAAGCCTCTTATTGCCCAGTTTGTCACCATGGACCTTCCCCGGCAACAGACAGTTGGAGCATCCGGAGGCCGCTCCTTTGAGGGGGGGTACTGTCAGGAAAGGTTCCATCCGCTGGTGCTATTTATTATCTGGCTCGCAGTACTGCATTTCACCAGCAGGTGTCTCCTGGAAGTTTGGAACTGCCAGGAGAACTTCTCCCTGCTGGTGTTATAGCACCTTTGGGACGAGCACTGGTCTCCACCAGCGGATGGACCCTGGCAGTGTGGAGACGGCCTTTACTGCTCTCAGTTGTGACCTGAACTCAATTACCACACCTCTACATATACCCGGCGTGTGCAAGCATACCTCGCCCTAGTATCTTTCTACTATCCGGACCCTGAGCCTGCTATCCTGACTCTGCTTCTTATCCGACCTGATCCCTATCCTACACTTCTGATCCGACCTGATCCCTATCCTGGACTTGCCCTTCCTGTGTTCCCCTTTGCCCTGGATTCCTGCTCATTCCCGCCCTCATCCATTTTATGATCTCCCTGTGCATGACCTCGGCCTGGCCTGTTTATGATTCTGGTATTCCCCATTACTGTACATATTGTCTTTAGCATCGTTTTTGTCACTGCTTGTTTATTTATTTATTGCACTGTGTTTGTTGGAGGTGGTGGGGTGTTACCCCCTCTTCTTAATAAATTATTATTCTTAACTATATACGTTTTGGGTTTCCTCTTTTGCAGTCACATAGTCTGGTCTACCAGCTTCCCTGACAAAGAGCTTGCGTACTATTGATCTTAGTTTAACTGGTCTGTAATTCCCAGGGATGTATTTTGCCTGTTTTTAAAATATTGGTGCTACATTGGCTTTTCTCCAATCAGCTGGTACCATTCCAGTCAGTAGACTGTCAGTAAAAATTATGAAACAATGGTCTGGCAATTTCTTGACTGAGTTCCCTAAGGACCCTCTGGTGCAAGCCTGGTGACTTATTAGATGAGCCAGCTATCAGATTGAACACTGTAACTTCTGACCTTTGGTGGCCATCTTGGTGTGGGACCTGATAAAATAGGGTACCTGGGTCATTTGGGCACGCCTGGAGTAAATAGCACAGGGAGAGATTCCTGGTGAGTAAGGTTAGCTCAGGGATAAAGCGGTGGTCTTCCCAGCAGCATCAGAGTGCCCTCCCAGTACACACAACAAATTGCCACCTCTCCAGTGGAAGCCATCCTCTGGTAATACAGCCCCACAACTGGTGACACTATACAAATACCAACTGTTACATTGTTTAATACAAATGTGAAACATCAAAACTGTCTTTACTCTTTACTGCAGTGCTAGCTTACAGTATATATATATATATATATATATATATATATATATATATATATATATATATATATATATATATATATATATATATATTATACAAAATAAATAACAGCATCAAGGACTGTGTATGTGGTCTATCCCTGTTTGGGTATCCTTTAAAGGAATGGATAAGCCCTTTTGCTATAAAGAGGTGAACTCAAAACAGGCATATTGTCAGTGTTATTGGAACTGTTAGGGGAAGACAAAAATGCAGAAATTTTGTACGTACTCGATAGATATCATTTAGGCACTTTGAGTAGGCTGACATGGAGAATGCAGCTTTTCATCCAAAAATCCACGTTTCTGCTTGCAGAGGAGTTGTGGTTCAGAGGAATCACCACATGAGGCCATAGAGGTAACTGCACTGTAACCATCGAAATGGTGCAGGACATGCATCCATTTAGGAAATCCCTGAAAACTCATCTCTTCAGGGAAGCCTATTCTGGAGCAGGGCCCTCCTAACCCTCTTGTATTAAATTGTATTGTTTCTGTATCATCTCCCTTTATATTGTAAGGCCCCTTTCACATTAGCGGACCGTTCGTCCGTTTATTACAAGTCCGTTTACGGACTTGTAATGCATCCCTATGGGATCGCGTCCGTTAGCAGATGGAGCATCCGCTAACGTCCGCAGCCATCCGCGCCTGTCGGGATCCGGTTTTTCGGACGGAAGAAAACCCTATTTTTCTTCCGTCTGGCGGAACGGATCAGATGAAGACGGACAGGTGGTCCGTCTTCATCCGATTCCCCATAGGGGAGAGCGGAGGAAAGACAGGGCGGTCTCTGCACAGTGTGCGGGGACCGCCCTGTCCGCCGACAGATCAGCGGGATTTACGGATGATCGCCGCTGAGCCGACAGACACACACGGAGCGGACACAAAAACGGTCCGCTCCGTGTGAAAGAGGCCTTAAGCGCTGCACAAACTGTTGGTGCTATATAAATCCTGTATAATAATAATAATAATAATAATACAAGTCCCATCTTCCATCGTGGCATTGCTCTTCTTGCATTTCAGTAATTGTCTGCCCGGATGGAGAAGTATGGACAGACAGCTGTACTGAGTGTCTGCAAGAGCATGATATTGCACCCACGACCTGCTGATTGCAGGTGCAATGCTCTGCAGGCTCCTAAAAAGAAAAACTGTATAAATGTAAAAAAATATATTTTTTTTCAGAACAAGTAAATCTGTCTTTAATGCACCAACCAAGCTAGTTTGTTAAAGGAATTGTGAATTTTTAATGTTTCACTTTGAAGTTTATTAAAAAAATGAAAAAACCTGCTCCCCCTGAACAATATTCCTAAAAAAGTCTTTTTAAGCCCCTGAAAGTGCCCAGCTCCCGTTCCTTTTGTTTGACAATCCTTTATCTATAAGACTTGCAAAATGAGAGAATTGATTTTCAAGATTCACCTCCTATTGAGGTCAATATGTTTGCATTAAATATTGTAATTTGGGGAATTTAAAATTAACTTGTTGAACAGCCCCTGAATCAGACCCAAGTACATATGCCCATCACTAATTATTGGTAATTGGTTGCTATGGCTGTGAATGATTTCATTTGTTTTCCACTGGAATCAGTCACACGGCTTGAGTTTAGGTTGAACTTGTGGTTGAGCTGAACCAAAGTTCACCCCTACTCTTTACAACTGATACTCTATGATTATTTTAGAAGAGATTATGGAGATTGTTTCTAACCACATCAGAAAAGCTCAGTTTCAAAAGGGTAATTCACAAACCTTTCCTGCGCTTCTCCAGATATCCTGCTTTTGATACGACAAGATCCTGAGCAGCCACTGGTTGATTTCCTTAAAAAATGTATAGAAATGTTTCAGATTAATGTTATGATTGTAAAATGTTGTAAAGTATGAAAACATTAGTTATGTATTTGCTTCAAGACATATGCCTAAATCACACTGTTTCCAAACAGTTATAAGAGAAAAGCGTTCTTTCATTATTTTTTAAAACAAAATTTAGCGTTGTGTAGAAACAGAATAGTAAAGGAAAATTACAATGGTTTTGAGTCAATTTTATATAAAGAGGTTTAAAGGTTCTTTAAGAAAAAAAATAACAAACATGTTATACTTATCTGTTCTGTGCAATGGTTTTGCACAGAGCAGTCCTGATCATTCTCTTCTGGGGTCCAACGCCAGCACTCTGAGCTCCTCCTCTTCTCCATGTGCCACCACAGGAAGACACTTCCCATGGTGGCACACATGCGTGCTCGATCCTGATCTGGGTTGTGTGTGTCTATCTCACAGGTTTGATTGACCCCTAGCAGGAGCCAATGGCTCCCACTGCTCTCACTCAGTGAGTGCTGCTTTTTGGGCATAACCCTGGATCGAGATCAGGCTCAGGTAAGTGCTTAGGGGGGCTGGGGGGGACTGAACATGAAAGGTTTTTTACCTAAATGCAGAGGATGCATTAGGATAAAAAACCTATATCCTTTACAACCGCTTTAAAGTATATGTAAACCCTAAATCAGGCATGTCCAAAGTCTGGCCCGGGGGCCAACTGCGGCCCGCGTTGCGGTTTAATGCGGCCCCTCTGGAAATTTGAATATATCTCTTTTGTAGCTCCCAACAAATCCCCAAGCATCGTGCATTCAGAGGCTGCATTCATGTAAATGGTGAGGCTGCATTCATGGCAATAGTGAGACTGCATTCAGAGACTGCATTCATGGCACTTGTGAGTCTTCATTCATGGCAATGGTGAGTCTGTATTCATGGCAATGGTGAGTCTGCATTCAGAGGCTGCATTCATGGCAATGGCGAGGCTGCAGATGGGCACTGATTAGGCTGCATTGATGGGCAATGACCCTTATTTTGCTTCACAATTCTTTATTTAAAAAAAAAAAAATGTTTCCTGAAACTTCCCTCTTACAATGAAGGTGTGTGTTATATGCCGATAAATACGGTATATCCAAAAAACACGCCCAAGCTCATCCTTAGAATCTTGACCACACACAGCCAAAAAGGCAAGAGAATTCTTGTTGGGCAGTGTATTAGTTCATTTGCATTTAATTTTAATGGTTCAAAGAATGTCAGGAAAAATGGTTGGCCCTCACGCATGTTCACTTCATCAAATCTGGCCCTCTTTGAAAAAAGTTTGGACACCCCTGCTCTAAATAGATGACATTTGTTTGGACAATGCCTGTGCATTGTGTGTTGGAACAGCAGCTTTTACTCTCCATTGGGAGGGTGTGACAGGGTAAAAAGCAGAAGAACAATTGAGAGACAGGGATAGAGCTTTGTCATCCTGAGGAAGGAAGTGCAAGCACAAGGATCACAAATACATAAACGGGAGCTGTTTTACAGACCAGAGTGTAAGCAGGTACAGTTAGCTAGTCTGCCACAAGATGGCTCCGTCCCATAGTAGTGTAATCAGGTGCTAGGTCCCTTTTAGTCAGAGCCCCACTGTAGTGATGTCATGAGTGAATCAGTGTTTTAACAACCAAAGATTTATTAAAGGTGATTGCAATCTTACATAAAAAATTGTTAAAAGAGCATTGGAATGAAACAACAGCGTTACAGACGCCTCTTACCTCACTTCCGGTTTGCTACTCCCTTCCGGCCACGTGGCGGACCGGAAGTGACTTGAAAGGCGTCTGTAACACCGTTGTTTCATTCCAATGCTCTTTTAACGACTTTTTATGTAAGCTTCCAATCGTCTTAAAAAATCTTTGGTTGTTTAAACAATTTACACTATGGGCGGCATTTGTTTAGTTCCTACATGCAATCTGGAATCCTGAGCGATATACTAAGAGCCGGTAGCCAGGAGCCTGGAAGTGGGAGACCACCAACACCATATCTGTTCCTAAGGCTGATTCATCACTTCATAGAGGTGAGAGTTCTGTGAGCACTGAGCAGTTGTGTGAAGTCACAGGATCACTTATTGTTTGTGGAAGTCTAACTTGAAGGACTTTATTTCATTCACTGATGTTTGGATGATCATTTTGGACTCTTTTATTTCGACCACTTTGTACTTTATATTTGCTGTGTCATCCAGAAGTTTGTCACCGTTTTATATTTGATGTTTACCATTAGGGATGAGCCTTATGTTCGAGTCGAACATGAGTTCGACTCGAACATTGGCTGTTCGCCGGTTCGCCGAGCAACGAACAATTTCGGGACTGAGCATAGAATGCCAATATCAAAACTCAAAAAAAGTCTTTGAACCCAGAAAGAATATTGAAATAAACTGGTTAAATTAAATTAATGATGTTAAAGTCCCAAAACACTGATGGAGGGATCAAAGCAGACCACGTAGTAAAATAAACACCACCACCGTGAATGCGCTTGTTGTGAAGAGACCACCACCTTTTGGAAAGCCGCTTACCGCACGGGATTAATGGGCACATAGACAATCCATCCACAGGAATGGACACCAGACCAAGTGAAGTTCCGGACCGGACAAGCGATGAACGATCACGACCTCACACCAGGGCAGATCTAGTTGGTGGAGTCAGATATATTGGGACTGCAATGCAACTGACTGAAACCAACTGCTAGTCGAGGAGTCTGATAGATTGGGACTGCAATGCAAGGCTAGTCGGGGAGTCTGATAGATCAGGACTGCAATGCAAGTGACCAAAAACAAATGCAAAGCAAAACAGCAGAAATAAGAGGGTCCTTCAATGAATCTGTCACAAAACATCAAAATCCGAACAATTACGGGTGTTTGCGGCAAATTCGAAAAGCCGCGGAACACCCTTTAAAAGTCTATGGGAATAATCAAAAGTGCCAATTTTAAAGGTTAATATTATCGGAATCTAGAAGCCCCCTTTAACAAAGGGGAACTCCAGATCCCGGCCCCCCCATGTAAATTGGTAACAGGGTACATTGTACCCCTACCATTTCACAAAAAAAGTGTCAAAATGTTAAAAACTACAGAAGACAGTTTGGGACAAGTCCTTTATTAGAAAAATAAGATTCCAACAATGAAATCCTGTTTCGAGCGATCTGAAAAAAAAAAAAAAAACAGGCACTAGGAACGACACCGCCTCGATACCATTGGGAAATGGTAGGGGTACATTGTACCCCATTACCAATTCACATAGGGGGCGGGTTCTGGAGTTCCCCTTTTTTTTTGGTTCGGTGTTCCCCTTAATATTCATAACAGACCCAAAGGGCCTGGCAAAGGACTAAGGGGGGAATCCATGCTGTTTTTGTTTTCAATTACTTTTATCTGTAGTGTCGGGACCAGGCAATTCATTATAGCCGTGAGTAGTTTTAAATGACTTTTTTCCTTTAGAAATGTCATTTTGTGCAGGGAATTTTCTAAGCAGAGGAAACATGCAGTACTTTACAGGCATGCTATAGACACCCCCAGGTACAACATTTTAAGGAATATTTCACTTTTATTGTTTTACTTTAAGCATTATTAAAATCACTGCTCCTGAAAAAAATTCAGTTTTTAAAACGTGCCAAACACCGGGCAATCACATGCCCTCTTACAAGAGGATTTTTATTTTTATCCATCCAATCATAGGATTTTTCAAAGCTCCATCCTATAACATAGTCAAGTGGATGACACCACTTGCTGTTAAGGACTATAGCGATGTTCTTACCTCACCTCCAGCCTGATCACTGGACAGAGACAAAATAGCAGCAGATTGATAAGGTTGCCTCCCTATTCATTTTGCTCGTGCATCCTACCAGAATGTTTCTTGTCAACAAATGTTCATGGAGAAAACCCAAATGTCTTCCACCCTCCAACCACCAGGCTGAGTGCTGCTATATAGGAAATACCAAATCAAATTCAGGTTCCTACAGTTGCATTTAAAAATGCACATTTAATGATTTATTAATAAATCCATGGCTGCATTAATTTACGTCTTTTCTATCTGCCTGAAGTTCAGATTCAAATTTGAAACTATCCCTTGATAGCAATGTTGTTAATTGGTGGCAGAAGCCAGATTCCATGAAACTCCAGTACACAGAAGAAAATAAATTCACAAAAATTTGACACAAGGCTCCGTATGATTACTCTTGTGAAAGAAACAGAAGCTGAAATACGGACACTTCATCACTACCGTTTACAGCTTAACTCACAGCGTAACAAATAGTTCTTCACTTTGTGCAAATGTTTTAAAAAAATGTAATCATGTAATGACAGCTAGAAGGAAAAAAATAGACGGGAGGTTCAGCAAGGTCTACAGGACACATCATCTAAATTAGCCCTATTACGAGAAGCTGCAGCAGTAAAATAAGAAATACAATGAAAACATCGTAATTCAGGAGCCATTTTTTAAATCTGCAAGACAGTAGCAGCGAAATGAGCATCTGAGAAATTCATCTTTCTTAATAACCTGTGCCAAGTAGAGAAAAAGCACTCCACTCCAAAGGTTCTATCAGATATTTTGAATATTGCGCTGACCGAATTTCCGTCATGTGTGAGCGGACAAACTGTGACATTTCCTGCTTTTAACACTGCACAAACGTATCTTTAATACAAACAGATAAGATTACCGTATCATTGTCTCTGTTAACAGCAAAGATGCCCTTTTGGTGACAACTGTCTGAATTTTTTTCCTTTGTTTTGCTTCGGCATGTAACCTAGAATACTGTGGAGTAACACAGCTCCAATTTAGACAACTCAGAGACTCCTAATAGGCAGCCTATTTTTTCCAGTATTTTATCTTTATCTTTATCGTTTTTCGGCATGTAAAAAACAACGTTTTAAAAAAATGTAATTTAAAATGATCGTGTGTGGGCTTCACATGCTCAGAAGCAAGTTATGAGACGGGCACGCTCGTTCTGGTAAAACTACCGCTCATAATGGAGTGAGCACATAAGTAACAGACAGAAAAGCGTGAATCATCTTTTACTAACATCCGAATGGAACTTCCCCTTTATAGTGCCGTTGTACGTCTTGTACGTCACCGCACTTTGCTAGAGCATTTTTTTTAAACGACCGTGTGTGGGCAATGTCGTTTTAATGATGAAGTTGGAAAAAACGTTTTTTCTACATGCTGAAAAATGACCTTTTTTTACATGCCGAAAAATGATCGTGTGTACGCGGCATTTAACTCTACTTTTGTTGAGAAAAAAATAATCCCTTCTGGGCAATCAGTTTACATTGCAAGTATTTTACCTGAAATAGTGTGCAAAGTGCATATGAATGATTTTCTTATTATCAATCAGCGGATGCACTTTCAGGCCCCGTACACACAACCAGTTTCCTCGGCAGAATTCAGCTTCCGACCGAGTTTCTGGCTGAATTCTGCCGAGGAAACTGGTCGTGTGTACAATTTCGGCCGAGGAAGCCGACGAGGAGCTCGACGAGGAAATAGAGAACATGTTCTCTATTTCCTCATTGTTCTATGGGAGCTCTCGTCCCGCCGAGCTCCTCGGCGGCTTCAGGGCTGAACTGGCCGAGGAACTCGATGTGTTTGGCACGTCGAGTTCCTCGGCCGTGTGTACGAGGCCATAGTCTTCTAATGAGGAAAGCTGCAGGATCTGCATTTCTTTAGAAGTGATTAACATTTTGGGAGTATCTCACCAAAAATGAAACTTTTGTTACAGAAGATGCCTAAAATCTGACTTGTATCTTAGGGGTTGATTTACTAAAATCGGTGCAGCTATACATAGAAACCAATAAGCTTCCATTTTTTTTTTTAAAAACTTAAAGCGGAAGTAAACCCATCGATCTAACAGTTTCAAAAAGCAGTTACATTTCCGGCATGCCGGGATTGCTAACTGTCACATTGGTTGTGCTCTCAACCAAACTGTCAAACCATCCAATGGCTGGTGCCATAACTGATCACATGTGCAGCATCATGGCAGTTGAAGATTAAACATAGGCCAAGATGGCAGCTTCCTTGCCTGAAAATGATAGGTGGGTTTACTTACACTTTAATTGAACAAGCTGAAGTTACAAGCTGATTGGCTACCATGCACAGCTGCACTCTTTAGTTTTAGTAAATCAACTCAAATGTGTAGACTTCTGAAAAAAAACAGTGAGCCAATCACACAAGCAGGAAATTACATTTCAGGGCGGGGGGTGTTCCTTACACCAACTGTGTACAGAAGAACTCCAGGTTGCCATATTGCTTTGAATTTTACAGAAAATTACTGAAATGGAGATTGAACAGGAAAGGTAGTTTTTTTAACAAATATGAAATTACAATATGGCTTGTTTAGCAATCGTATATGCTATAAAAGTGGAGTTGCCCTTTAAGTTATTAAAGATCGATGTCTTAGGCCGCGTACACATGGTCGATCCATCCGATGAGAATGGTCTGACGGACTGTTTTCATCAGTTCACCGATGAAGCAGACCGATGGTCTGATGTGCGTACACACCATCGTTCCAAAAACCGATTGGGTCAGATCATGTAAAACACACGACGTGCTGAAAAAAACGAAGTTCAATGCTTCCAAGCATGCGTCGACATGATTCTGAGCATGCGCGGGTTTTGAACCGATGCTTTTGTGTACTTACCATCGGTTTGGACCTATCGGTCAGCGGTCCATCGGTTAGATTTTAAAGCAAGTTCTCTAACTTTTGTCCGAAGGACAAAAGACCGATGGGGCGTACACACGGACGGTTTGGACCGATGAAACTGAACTTCGGTCCGTTTTCATCAGTTTACACCGATGGTGTGTACGCGGCCTGTGATCCCTTTTTCAAGTCAAGGTGAATGCATAGAAAAAAATATATATAGGCCCAACTTAGTCAGTTCTCGATAATTTACCTGAAAGGGCCCAAAGGCCGACCCCCGATCCTTGCTCCCACATTGTCCCATTCCATGACATTATGTGACTCTCTGCACAAACTGAAACCCCTGTCCCCCCTATGTTTCAGAGGATGTGGCCATATGGGCACCCTCCTCCACACTTTGTGGGAGTGTCCCAGAATCAGGTCTTTTTGGAACAAAATTTTCAATCTCATTCGGAAAATCACGGGAATTGTGATTGAACGAGACCCCGCTATTGCTTTAATCAACAAACTAAATCCTAAAACCCCCAAACCTACTCAGACTCTGATCCGCTTCATTCTGTTGGGTGCCAAGATGACTTATTGCCAGGGTCTGGAAGTCTCCGTCAGTTTCCTATCGACTAGCCAAAAGAAAAATCTCATGGATAATGTCTCATGAAAAGATCTCCAACATTATCCTTGACACAGTTGACACATTTAAACTCATCTGGGAACCCTGGGCCAAGCATATCGTTGTCCTCATCTGATCCTGTTCTGATGTAAACAAGAGATTCACTTTTCACCCTCTTGTCCACGCCCCCCTTGGTCTCTAGCCTTCCGTGTACTTCCTCCTCTCCTACCCTTCTCTTTCTTTTCCGTTCTCCCCACCCTTTCCTCTTTGCTTTTCTAATTTCTCTTTTCTAATTGTCAATTTACACCTGCACCTGGTGCAGGCTTGAACCCCAATAGGTGTTTATTACGTTGTTCCTAAGTTGGGGTTCTATTGTCTCTTTTATGTTTCGCTGGTTTCTTCAACATTGTTCACTTGAGCCAGAGCGGGAGTGTATTTCCTCTCCTACCCTGGCTCACAGGTTCACTTAACCCCTGAGCTTTTTGCACTTCTGGTCCAGACCTCTGCTATACAACTATCTGTTTACCTGACCACTTCTCAGATGATCTCTCTGAATCGCTCGTTGTTCTGGGGGTAGCTCAGCCCAGACGCCTCCAGCACAGCTTGATCCCTGACGGAGTCACCGGTGACCTATTATGTCATGTACTTTTGGTCAGTGTTATTTGTTGTCACTCTTTTGCTCTAGACATAGTTTGCCTTATTTTGTATTATGCAAATTTGCAATAAAAATTATTAAACGGTAAAAAAAATATATACAGGGAGTGCAGAATTATTAGGCAAATGAGTATTTTGACCACATCATCCTCTTTATGCATGTTGTCTTACTCCAAGCTGTATAGGCTCGAAAGCCTACTACCAATTAAGCATATTAGGTGATGTGCATCTCTGTAATGAGAAGGGGTGTGGTCTAATGACATCAACACCCTATATCAGGTGTGCATAATTATTAGTCAACTTCCTTTCCTTTGGCAAAATGGGTCAAAAGAAGGACTTGACAGGCTCAGAAAAGTCAAAAATAGTGAGATATCTTGCAGAGGGATGCAGCACTCTTAAAATTGCAAAGCTTCTGAAGCGTGATCATCGAACAATCAAGCGTTTCATTCAAAATAGTCAACAGGGTCGCAAGAAGCGTGTGGAAAAACCAAGGCGCAAAATAACTGCCCATGAACTGAGAAAAGTCAAGCGTGCAGCTGCCAAGATGCCACTTGCCAACAGTTTGGCCATATTTCAGAGCTACAACATCACTGGAGTGCCCAAAAGCACAAGGTGTGCAATACTCAGAGACATGGCCAAGGTAAGAAAGGCTGAAAGACGACCACCACTGAACAAGACACACAAGCTGAAACGTCAAGACTGGGCCAAGAAATATCTCAAGACTGATTTTTCTAAGGTTTTATGGACTGATGAAATGAGAGTGAGTCTTGATGGGCCAGATGGATGGGCCCGTGGCTGGATTGGTAAAGGGCAGAGAGCTCTAGTCCGACTCAGACGCCAGCAAGGTGGAGGTGGAGTACTGGTTTGGGCTGGTATCATCAAAGATGAGCTTGTGGGGCCTTTTCGGGTTGAGGATGGAGTCAAGCTCAACTCCCAGTCCTACTGCCAGTTTCTGGAAGACACCTTCTTCAAGCAGTGGTACAGGAAGAAGTCTGCATCCTTCAAGAAAAACATGATTTTCATGCAGGACAATGCTCCATCACACGCGTCCAAGTACTCCACAGCTTGGCTGGCAAGAAAGGGTATAAAAGAAGAAAAACTAATGACATGGCCTCCTTGTTCACCTGATCTGAACCCCATTGAGAACCTGTGGTCCATCATCAAATGTGAGATTTACAAGGAGGGAAAACAGTACACCTCTCTGAACAGTGTCTGGGAGGCTGTGGTTGCTGCTGCACGCAATGTTGATGGTGAACAGATCAAAACACTGACAGAATCCATGGATGGCAGGCTTTTGAGTGTCCTTGCAAAGAAAGGTGGCTATATTGGTCACTGATTTGTTTTTGTTTTGTTTTTGAATGTCAGAAATGTATATTTGTGAATGTTGAGATGTTATATTGGTTTCACTGGTAAAAATAAATACTTGAAATGGGTATATATATTTTTTTTGTTAAGTTGCCTAATAATTATGCACAGTAATAGTCACCTGCACACACAGATATCCCCCTAAAATAGCTAAAACTAAAAACAAACTAAAAACTACTTCCAAAAATATTCAGCTTTGATATTAATGAGTTTTTTGGGTTCATTGAGAACATGGTTGTTGTTCAATAATAACATTAATCCTCAAAAATACAACTTGCCTAATAATTCTGCACTCCCTGTATATATATATATATATATATATATATATATATATATATATATATATATATATATATATATATATATATATATATATATATATATATTATATGTTATATATTGTATATAAATACAGTGCCTTGAAAAAGTATTCATACCCCTTGAAATTTTCCACATTTTGTCATGTTACAACCAAAAACTTAAATGTATTTTATTGACAATGTATGTGATAGACCAACACAAATTGGCACATAATTGTGAAGTGGAGGGAAAACGATAAATGGTTTTAAAAATGTTTTACAAATAAATATGTGAAAAGCCCCCTGAGTCAATAATTTGTAGTACCCCCTTTCACTGCAATTACAGATGCAAGTCTTTTTGGGGATTTCTATACCAGCTTTGCACATCTAGAGAGTGATATTTTTGCACATTCTTCTTTGCACAATAGCTCAAGCTCTGTCAGATTGAATGAAGAGCATCGTGAACAGCGATTTTAAAGTCTTGACACAGATTCCCAATTGGATTTAGGCCTGGATTTTGACTGGGCCATTCTAACACATGGATATGCTTTGATCTAAACCATTATATTGTAGCTCTGGCTGTATGTCCTGCTAGAAGGTGAACATCCGCCCCAGTCTCAAGTATTTTAAAGACACTTTTAGTTTCATCTATCTTACAAGCATCTCTGACCAGCTTCCCTGTCCCTGCTGAAGAACAGCATCCCCACAACATGATGCTGCCACCACCATGTTTCACGGTGGGGATGGTGTGTTCAGAGAGTGATGTGCAGTGTTAATATTCTGCCACACAAGATGTTTTGCTTTTAGGCCAAAAAGTTCAACTTTGGCCTCATCTGACCAGAGCACCTTCTTCCACATGTTTGCTGTGTCCCCCACATGGCTTCTCACAAACTGACTACTTATGGTTTCCTTTCAAAAATGGCTTTCTCCTTTCCACTCTTCCATAAAAGGCAACTAATAGTTGTTCTGTGGATTAATTCTCTGACCTGAGCTGTGGATCTCTGCAGCTCCTCCAGAGTTACTATGGCCCTCTTAGCTGCTTCCCCGATTATTGCTCCTTGCCCAGCCTGCCAGTTTAGGTAGACATGTCTAGATAGGTTTGCAGTTGTGCCAAATCCTTTCCATTTTCCAATGATGAATTGAACAGCTTTGTGAGATGTTCAAAGCTTGGGATATTTTTTTTTATAGCCTAACCCTGCTTTACAGTTCTCCAAAACATTATCCCTGACCTGTCTGGTGTGTTCCTTGGCCTTTATGATACTGTTTGTTCACTAAGGTTCTCTAACAAACCTCTGAGGGCTCCACCGAACATCTGTATCTATACTGAGATTAAATTACACACAGATGGACTCTATTTACTAATTAGGTGACTTCTAAAGGCATTTGGTTCCACTAGATTTTAGTTAGGGGTATCAGAGTAAAGGGGGCTGAATACAAATGCACGCCACACTTTTCACATATTTATTTGTAAAAAACGTTGAAAACAATTTAGCATTTTCCTTCCACTTCACAATTATGAGCCACTTTGTGTTGGTCTATCACATAAAATCCCAATAAAAAAACATATATGTTTTTGGTTGTAACATGACAAAATGTGGAAAATTTCAAGGCGTATGAATACTTTTTCAAGGCACTGTACAGTACTTACTATATAGTATTGAAGCACAGTGACAGTCAATAGAAATAAAAACAAGTTCTAGCCAATAATGGTGTCATATCTAGACTGAACACAGTCAGGCTAGAATTTTTTTTTTTTTGCGCCATGGCATTTTGTTATTTTTTGTTTTTTAGCAAAATTTGCTAAAATGTATTTATTTTTTACATAAAAATATGCTTAAAACCCCAAAACATTACAAATGAATTCTTTGAATAAAATGTTAGTCGTATTTTTTTATTTTGCATGATATTAGTACAGTTAGTAAAACAAATTCAAAAAAAAATTTGTGCACACGAAACACAATCAAATCTCCAAATGTTTTGTAAAACATAAAAGCTCAGACAGACTTCAGTATACAGAAATCAAGGAGTTGATTTAATAAAGGCAAATTAGCTTTTTATTTTGCAAGAGAATGATCCCAAAAGCTCTGCTGACTTCCATCATCCATTTACTTGGAAGCAAAAATGCTGTATTCTTATTTTCCTTGCACATAATTGGGTATTCTTTACAAAGTTAAATTTCATCACATTTACTAAGCTTTGGTGAACAGTCGCTTGAAAATAAAACTTCCCATGCAAAGTAAACATCCTATTTGCCTTTAGTAAATTAAAAAAATGCTTGTTTTTGCGGCAAAGTGAAAAGCTACAACACCCAAAAGTGTACCTTTTGAACCCTGATGCCTCATCCTTAACTCAGGCATTTGTTTTTCAGTCCTGGGCTCAAAGAAGACGCAGATGAGGCTAGGATGGGGGGTGGGGGGGGGTGGTGTTCACATAAATTACTGGGCCACTGTTAAGCTGCTGGATCACTTATACAATATTGTCCGCATATTAGTCCGCAGTCTGCTCGTAAAAGTAAACTTACAGCTGCTATAGAGGTCTTGAGTTTGTTTACATTCAGCTACTACTACCACCAACACAGTTCTAACACTGGCTATGTATGGACCGCTAGAGAGTTGTAATGCGAGATGGAGAGCAATAAAGAGTTAGCAAGGGAAATGTCATGAGTCTGCTAAGATTAACTGAAAACAATACACACTGAACCTGAAAATTATAAATGAAAATAATATCAATTCTAAAACCATGTACAGTAGATACTAGTGGGGAATCCATAAATCTCTACATGGAATAGCTACATAGGGATATATAACAGTACAGCAAGCAGGTGCAATTTTGGAATAATTAAAAAAAATAAGAAATTTCATGTAATGTTTACAATAATTCTAAACGTATCCTTGCTAAAATAACTATACAATCTACCTTTTGTACAATTAATGGTTTGCATTTTTAAAGAACTCTAGTTTTAACAAAAACATGTCCATAGTTTTTCTGATCAAAAACCAGGGACTACAGGGATTTTTCAGGATTGATTATGCCTATTAATTTCTTTCTAAGTAAATAACTTTGGTAGCGCTGGTGTATACAAACAAGTTTTATTAATTCAGCAGAGCATTATGTGTCAAAAATGTCCACAACATGCACATTGAATCCAAATGTCATGTGTCTACACACTGCATGGCATTTTCATAAATCGATCATTTCCATCGTGCTAAATATCACGTTTATTGCAGTAATTGTAGACCATACTCCAGACAAACATATACATAAACAAAAACCAAGAGTCCTCTCTGCTTCCTAGTCTCACCAGTCAGAACAGCCGAAATGGTAAAATCTGCCAGTGTAGCAAAAAATGTCATGGTTTGACAGAGCATTAAATAGTACAGATGTTTCTTAATATAACTCCATAAGTTTGTGTAGGGCCCATGTGCACAGAACAGTCTGTAGGGATCACACTGTCATAACATGGATTAACGTCCATAAATTACAAGCTGAGTACACAGAAAGACAAATATATATTTTAATTGTGTACATAGCATGGTTCTTAAAATATGGGCAACAATGGACAAAACTTAGCTGTGTAAATGAACACAACCTCATGTAGTCCAGAGGACAGTAGAAAAATAAAGCATTATGAGGCTGGTTTATTTATTTATTATTTGTTACAGGCATTTATATAGCACTGAGCTTACACTCTAATAACCCTATCTCACATTCATGCATACACATACAAAAGCCAACTTGGTCAGGGGCCAATTAACCCACCAGCATGTTTTTGAAGATTAGGGAAAAACCCACCCATGCACATTTACTAAAGGAGTTGAGAATGTTCACACAAAGAATGAAGATGCATGTGAAGTATCCAATCATGTGAAAAGCAAAATATTGCTTATCTTATCTCCCCATTTAATTCCGACTGTACACAGGGGAGTTCCGCAAAGCAGTTTTTTTTACAGACAATCATTGACATGTCCCTTTTCTGTGCAAAAGAGTGGTCAATCCTCTTATTATTTGTGTGGCACACGTATTCATTGGCCAAGCCAAGGGTTCCTGATACCCCCATCATTGTTGAAATTTCTGCCTGTCTAAAAGAGCCCTAACAATAAAAAAAAAATTGGAAATTATCATTAGGGTTTGTAGGTATAAAAAGAAACCCAATGTGTTCCAAAAGCTTGCATCTTTAACCACTTCAGCTCTGGAAGATTTACCCCCTGTTCATTACCAAGCCATTTTTTGCGACACGACACTGCGTTACTTTAACTGACAATTGTGCGGTTGTGCGAAACTGCAACCAAATATTTTTAGTCCTTTTTTCCCACAAATTGAGCTTTCTTTGGGGGGTATTTGATCATCTCTGCATTTTTTTTATTTATTTTTTTGCGCTATAAACAGAAAAATTGCCTAAATGTTTTTTTTTTTACTTTCTGCTTTAAAACATATCATTAAAAAATTCTAAAAAATCTAATTTCTTTCTCCTCAGTTTAGGCCAATATGTTTTGTGCTATGTATTTTTGGTAAAAAAAAAAAATCACAATAAGTGTATATTGATTGGTTTACGCAAAAATTTTATAGCATCTACAAACTATGGGATATATTTATGGAATTTTTTTTTCAATAGTAATAGTGGTGATCGGATAGTGAGACTGCAATATTGCGACCGACAAATCAGATACTAACTGACACTTTTGACACTTTTTTGGGGAACAGTAACACTAATACAATGATCAGTGCTAAAAATATGCACTGTCACTATACTAATGACACTGGCTGGTTAACTGTGTGCCTAGCTAGTGTTTTAGTGTCTGAGAGGTGATTTTAATTTCTTTGTAGGAACACAGGATCCATGCCTTCCTTACTGACAGCATGGCAATCTGCCTTGTTTACATAGGCAGACTGACATTCTGCCTGTGTACCAAATGATCAGCAGGTGCTGGCAGACTTTCAGTCCATGGGACCCACTAATCAGCTCCCACTATGTAGAATCACAGCAGGAGCGAGCCGCTTGTGGCATACACTTGCGCCCACTACCCGGAAGTGCAGGGTCCCATATATATATATATATACGTGATCCTGTGAAGCACAGCCATCCTGTGGCATTAAAACATATTCCAAAGGATAAATTCACCTTCAGGAACATGTTCTACCTGTTTTTATGGTGGAACATATAACATGTTCCAGATCCTGCAGCAACTCCCCGACCCCCGCACTCCATGTGACAGCAGGCTGGGCATCTTCTCCTCGTACCTGCTGTCAAAAGGAGCACGGCCATGTGGGGCTCCACCCACACAGCCATGCCATTAATTTACAGAGTTCTGTGAAAGAATGAACTACAAGCCCAGCAAACGTTAAATGTTGGTAGAAAACATGGATGCCAGGAGACCTCATCATAAAGTCTTTTTGATGAGCACAGCTGCTTGAATGTTACAATATCTACAAAAAGTAATACAGCCTTTAAAATACAGCAAAATAAAAAAAAAATTATAAACCTACACAGCTAATAAAAAAAAGTTTTTCATAATGTGGCCTGCCACGGATTCCTGGAAAATGCTGTTAAATTTGCACACTTTTCTTTTGAAAGGGACAAGATTTGAAATGAAAGGTCTATATCTTTGATGAATTTACCTTTCTTGTGACTATTGAATGGCTAAAGTACATATACAAATACCCTTTTATTAAAGCTTGAAGGCAGCTGGGTTGACTTGACAACTACAGTCTTTGTCTGAGCAAGCATTACTAGATTCAAAGGAGCATTAACTGAATAATGTCAGACTGACAGAAATTATATAAAAGCTGTTTCAAACTTTGTGGTGCCACATTTTGGATGGCAAAAGAATAAGGAAAATACATCTTAGGCCTCGTACACACGACCGAACATGTCTGCTGAAACTGGTCCACGGACCAGTTTCCGCGGACATGTTCGGTCGTCTGTACGGCCGACCGGACAATTTTCCGGCGGATCGGACAGGTTTCCAGCGGACAAATGTTTCTTAGCATGCTAAGAAACATGTCCGCTGGAAGCCTGTCCGTCGGACATGTTCGGTCGTCTGTACGACTCATCGGACATGTCCCGTCGTGTGTACGAGGCCTTAGATGGAACACTCATCACTAATGTAGATGTTTTAGCAGAAAACATGATGATGTTTGTAGCCTAGGTCTCAACTACAAAGATTATCTGGTGAATTAAAGTAGACTCTAAAGAATTTGATTTTTTCATTCCCCAATTTACTTTCAATATATTTATTGAGGTTTTAACAGAATAAAGATAACATACAATAACGATCGAAACATTGGCCTGCAAGGCCTTCAATTACTCATACTGATGGTAAGAAAACAGTAGGAAAAATATTATATCAGTAGCTTGACAGAAAGAGCTCAGGTTGAATATCAAGCCATGTGCTTTAGGCTGGAATGTTCCCTAGGACAGTGGAAACTTCATATCCGAGGTTGGGTCCCCCCTCCCGGGGGGTTGTCCTAAAGGATCTTATCATATGCTACTATTGTCCAATGCTGAGAAAGTCCCAAATGATCACTAGGGGGGTCCTCCAACCGCACTAGGGGGATCCTGCAACCGCACTAGGGGATGTCCTGCTCGCCACCCCAATGAAAGCAAACTGTGGCCAAGCTCAACCTTTCCCCCGGTACCCTGCCCTTCCTTCCCAGCTCTAGGACTGCAAAAAGCTAGCTTTGGGACCAGGTCTGATCCGCCATCATTCCCCCATTTAAAGAAATTAGCATTAATAGAATTTAGCCAATTGAGAGGTACATTGATGTTCAACATTTCAAACTTTGTGAGGTTGACATCATAAATAAAAAGGCTTTACAAGATATCTAATTCCTGCAGTAGATTACAGATAGTGAGCTCTGATTTAGAGATAAAGAATAGCATGTGATCAGTGTACATGGCTACCTAGTAATGCGTACTCCCAACCACTAAACTTGCGATGTTCAGTTTAGCTCTTATATGCCGTAACAGTTTCAAGTGCTAATATAAAATGAGAGGGTAAAGAGGACGCCCTTGATGGGTTCCATTTGCTGGTTTTACGTCAGGAGAGATGGTCTCAAGATCAAGCCTTAAATTGGGTCTTATGTCAAGAAGGAAATATAATCCTTCTATAATATTCTGGTTGTGACTGGAGCTAAATTTCTGGTTATACCCAGAACAGACAAAGAGCCAGAATAACCCTTTACCTCATCATAAGAGTATAATCACAATTTTATTTGTTGATGCTGTTCCTTATTTTAAAAACAGCTTAGGACTCACAAGAATTACAATATATCCACAAATAATTGTCTAAATTGATCAATATCAGGCCAATTTATTAAGTTGACTGAAAAGTTATTGATTGTGAATTTATCTGAATGCATTTAAAGACATGAGTGAATCATTTTTCTCTTGTATTCAAAGTAGTAAGCAGTGTGAGAAGGAAGATAGGAACCAGGATTTGAACAATGTGTCATTCCAATGTGTCATTCCAGACTGAGATTCTTTACTCGCCTAATGGAAAGAATCCCTTCTTCTCAACTATTATGTATTGCTTAGTGAGTACAACATTTGATCCCACCATGGCGCTAATTGTCCAGTTGTATCTGAATCTGTACAGGAAAATGCAATTTCTGCTGAAGTAAGAGAGTGATGTTTGGAGCCAAGGCATGGTCACATCTGGCAGAAGCCTCCTAGGAGCAGGGTACTGTTTATATATGCTTTCCATGCATATAGAATTGGGAAGAGGTACTTAGAACTACACTCAACAACTCCTCCCACTGATACCAACAATAGGGCACTATTCATCCCACTAATACCAACAATAGGGCACTATTCCTCCCACTGATATTAACAATAGGGCACTATTCCTCCCACTAATACCAACAATAGGGCACTATTCCTCCCACTGATACTAACAATAGGGCACTATTCCTCCCGCTGATACTAACAATAGGGCACTATTCCTCCCACTAATACCAACAATAGGGCACTATTCCTCCCACTGATACTAACAATGAGGCACTATTCCTGATTGGGGCATTTTTTTATTCCCACTGGTCACGATCTGGCCCCCTTAAGTTTGAAGGACAGTAAACTGGCCCGTTGTTTTAAAAGTTCGAAAACCCCTGCTGTAGAGGAATCTTTGGAGGGCTCTTAAAAGTCCTGGTTGAGAAAGGCTGGTCTAAACATACAGAATAGGAAGAAATGTTGGGAACTATACCCACTATAAAGAACAGCAAAAGTGCCACTGTGTGTCTATACATTGAGAACGTCTATACATTGAGAATAAGCACAATAACTGAGAACTACACCTCACATACAGATCAAGAGAAGTGTTGTGCATCATCCAATTATCCAATTATACAGAAAAGAAAACAATACTGAAAAACACATACATTATATTAAAACTACACATACAAAACAAAAGTACAAACGTACAGAATAGGAAGAAACACTAAGAACAATACCCAGCATACAGAGCAAAAATGGTACACATAGAGAATAAGTACAGATACTAAAACCTACACCCAGCATACATGAGATAAACTGTAAGTTGCATTTTCCATACATACAGATATTGCAGAAAAAAGGAGAAATACTAAAATGGACATACAGTACAAGTGAAGTGGTACTGTGCAGTGTCCATGCATACAGAATAAGAAAATATACTGCGATGGTGACACACAGCAACCAATTGGATCCCAGCTGTTATTTCAGAATATGAAGTTTTTTTCTTGCATCTAGCTTTTTACAGGAACTCTCAAATATTTCATTTTTTTTTTTTTTTTTTTTTACATAAGCCAAACATCTGTACATGAATCTGTGAGGCAGATTTTCCTGTGCTGAAAATTGCTACATTTTCCCCTTTCAAATTTAAGAACTCATGTGTAACATTACAGCTAAAAAATGTAGAAATGTACGCTCTGCCCTAATACGACCATTTATCATATAATATATCTGTCAATTTCAATAATGCTCATGACAGGAACATTGGTGTGAATGATGAAAACTTCAGCTAGCGCCCAGTCCTGCAAGTGGGAGCTGTTTCATCTTCTTTCAGAGTAGCAAATCAGTAATCAATATTTGTAAAAGCAAGCTAATCCTTTGTAAAATCACTGCTGCAGTGACTTAAATTTGCTCAATCTACACAGTTAATCCCTCTTCATCTGCTTGATCCCTTTATTTATTCTAACCACTTACAATACAAGCTACGCCAGATTAATGTATCTTTGTGTGCTACATGCCATTTGACAGCTCACACAGTTTTTGATGTCAAGGTAATCTTTGTAAACATTGCCCACCACTTAGGCCTTGCTTCATGTCAGCCTGCTTGCATCAAAAGTTTACAAACAAGCATGCTAGAAGCTTTACATTTTAAGAATACCATATTCAATAAGTGGATGCTTTTCCTATTTCTACAAAAAGGATAATTAAAGGGTAAATTTATTTGCTTTTACGGTAATAAAAGCTATAAAAATACATGTGAAAGAGGGTCACCTATAGAATCATTGTTTTAACAGAGGTGTTTCTACAATTCAAAGAGCCCTATAGCAAAACGCTACTAGGACCTCCATGCTTGCCCCTCTTGATCAACCATTTTTTTTTTTTGCACCTGGCAGTTTGTATTTCTAATAATAATGAATGGAAGCCCACACCCCTTCTCCTTGGTGGGCTGTTATGATATATACACTATGGCCCGGATTCACGTAGCACTTACGCCAGCGTATCTCGAGATACGCCGCGTAAGTGTAAATGTGCGCCGTTGTATTTGTGCGCCGTGCCCACGGAACTAGATACGCCTGAAAATAGGCTTCCTACGACCGACGTAAGTTTCCTACGTCGTCGTATCGTGGGCGCATATTTACGCTGGCCGCAAGGGGCGCACCCATTGATTTACGATTCGAATATGCAAATGAGTGAGATACGCCGGTTCACGAACGTACTTGCGACCGGCGCATTAATATACGCGGTTTACGTAAGGCTTACGTCCGGCGTATAGTTATTCCCCATCTATGAGGCGCAACTCATGCAAAGGTATGGACCAGGGAACAGCTGTCGTATTTTACGTGATTTACGTAGTAGTACGTGAATATGGATGGGCGTAGGTTACATTCACGTCGTAGGCAGTGATTTGACGTATCTTAGGGAGTATTTTCAACGTGATTCTGAGCATGCGCACTGGGATGCGTCCACGGGACGGCGCATGCGCCGTTCATTTGGCCCATCATTTGCATGGGGTCACGCTTCATTTAAATGGATCACGCCCACTTCCACCTACTTTGAATTAGGCTGGCTTACGCCTACGAATTTACGTTACACCGGCGCAATGTTGGGAGCAAGTGCTTTGTGAGCACTGTGCTCGCCGCTCTGCGCTACGTCGGCGTAGCGTATATTCGATACGCTACGCCGGTATAACTATGCGCCGCTGTATGTGAATCCGGGCCCATATATATATATATAAAAACACAGTCACTTCCAGCGCTAATAGGTCTTCCAAGGTGGCGTAACAGATATCAGATAAAATGGTGGTGTGAAAGGGGTATATATGGTATCCCAAAGCTAGGTGGATGTTGCCCTCCTCAGATGGGGTAATCTGAAACTACAAGAGAAACAGAAATGGAAGGCGCACACACCTAGTGCATTACCAGAGATAATTTAATAATAAGACATTTCTGTGTAAAAGTGTGTACTCACTAAATGCAACTGACAAAAGGCCGTAAACACAGTGCATGGACATGCACAGAACACAGGGTACAGCTAACGCGTTTCGGGATCGCACCCCCTTTTCCTGAGAGCTGGGCTCTGAGGAAGTGTGCGCGCCTTCCATTTCTGTTTTTCATATATGTATATATATATATATATATATATATATATATACACCATATATGTTGGCATTCATGGTTCCTTCAATGAATTGTAGCTCCCTAGTGTCGGCAGCACTCATTCAGCCCCAGACCATGACACTCCCAACACATGCTTGACTGTAGGCAAGACTCACTTGTCTTTTTACTCCTCACCTGGTTGCTGCCGCACACGCTTGACATCATCTGAACCTAATAAGTTCCTCTTGGTCTCATCAGACCACAGTACATGGTTCCAGTAATCCATGTCCTAAGTCTGCTTGTCTTCAGCAAACTGTTTGCGGGCTTTCTTGTGCATCATCTTTAGAAGATGTTTCCTTCTGGGACGACAGCCAAGCAGACCAATTTGATGCAGTGTGGGGTGTATGGTCTGAGCAGTGATAGGCTGACCCCCCCACCCCTTCAACCTCTGCAGCAATGGTGGCAGCACTCATATGTCTGTTTCCCAAAGTCAAGCTCTGGATATGACGCTGAGCATGTGCACTCAAGTTCTTTGGTCGAGCATGGCAAGGCCTGTTCTGAGTGGAACCTGTCCCGTTAGGTATTGGTACCCTCAATGTGATATTTGATAGCACACCCCTGTAACCATCAATGAGTTTCTTACACCTCTCTATTGGAATTTCAGGCCACCACTCTTCTATTGCCAACTGCTCCAGGTCTCTCAAATTGGAAGGGTTCCTTTTCCGAATTGCTGTTTTAAGATCTATCCACAGGTGCTCTATGGCAGTGGTCATCAACCCTGTTCTCAGGACCCACTAACAGGCCAGGTTTGCAAGATAACTGAAATACATCACAGGTGATATCATTTACTGCTCAGAGATTGAAGTATTCTAGTCCAAATCTTCCCATGGTAATACATAAAACCTGGCCTGTTAGTGGGCCCTGAGGACAGGGTTGATGACCACTGCTCTATGGGATTTAGATCTGGACTCGATGCTGGCCAGTTCTGTACTAACCAACAATTTATCTATTATCATCCATTTCTGTGTGCTTTGTGATGTGTGCTTTGGCTCATTGTCCTGCTGTAAGACCAATGACCTCTGACGGAGACCCAACTTTCCGACACTGGGCCCTACATTGCACCCCAAAATTCTTTGGTAGCCTTTAGATTTCATAATGCCATGCACACAGTCAAGACATGTAGTGCCTAAAGCAGCAAGGCAACCACAAAACATCAGTGAACCTCCACCATGTTTGACAGTAGGGACAGTTTTATTTTTCGTAAAGACCTCATTTCTTTTTCTGAAAACAGTAGAATGATGGGCTTTACCAAAAAACTGTAATTTCATCTGTCCACAGCACATTCTCCCAAAAGGATTTTTGGCTTCCTCCAATCTGGCTTTTTTTATGTTTCTGTGTCAGCAGTGGGGTCCTCTTGGGTCTCCTATCATAGTGTCCCTTTTCATTCAGATGGACACATATAGTGAGAGCTGACACAGCTGTACCATGTGCCTGAAGGTCAGCTTGAATTTGTCTGGGAGTTGATCAAGGTTATTTATTCACCATTTTTCACCTGCATTAACTACGTAACTGTAAACATTAATAAGCATATTCATTCTCAAAAAATTGTGTTCCCTCTCCAGCCTTATGCTAGTGACTAAACACATTTGGCAGAAACAGGACTCATGTAGAGAACATATAATCACTTCATGGAAACTCTTTCTGTGTCTCCAGGCCCCATAACAGCCATGTGGACTGCTATTGGGATAGTTATGCATACGATTTGTAGCTGAGAAATCAAGCCCTTTGCTTACTCCTTGGTTATTTTTACAGACTTTAAAGAAAAAATAGACAGACCTTCAATACCTCATGTTTGCATGTATTTACAAACTCCTACAGGGGTGAAGCAAAAAGGGATACTAAAAAATATTTACTTGTTAGAAAAAGGTTTCACCATCAATACCATCACTCTGAAATCATCTTACCTGACGTAAGCTGGAATTTAATTTTTTTTTTTACCAGTTGCTGGGTGCCACATTGGTGTTGAATTACTATAACTGGACAGTGCTAAATCTGGGGAGTGCACAGTGATTTAGGTCCTAACCACCTGTAGAATAACATTAGGTAAAATGCTATTCGAGGACCAAAAAAAAAATAACTTAAATAATAATGGATGATTACAGCATCTTACTACATAAGTTTATTCACCTTTGTATACAGTTCTTGGTTGTGCAATAAAACAAACCTGGCCCTGCAGTTCATTTACTACATGATCCATCATCAAGGTCATGATACAGTGTCTGAAACATGAGGCTGTCAGGGCTTTAGTCTGTGATCCCAATATAGTGAAACACAGAAGTTTTGAAGTATAAACTTCAAAAGTTAGTATAAAAGTAAGCAATGGCAAAGGCCATTTGACACCTACAAAATAATACAGGAAATTAAAAAAATAGAGCTGGACCCATAAGATATATTATTGATATTGCTAACTTAAAAAATTGATGTTGGTGGCCTCTACACCCAAAAGGATCTCTATGTTTCTTGTTACATAGTTTAACCACTTAAGGACCGCCGCACAATGATATACGTCGGCAGAATGGCACGGCTGGGCACAGGGACGTATATATACGTCCCCTTTAAGAGCCCAGCCGTGGGTCGCGAGCAAAGCTCCGTGGCCACGCACGTGGGACTCGCTGACCAATCACTGCGGGTGTCCCCTGATCGGGAGCTGAAGAACGGGGAGAGGTGAGTGTAAACAAACCTTCCCCGATCTTCTTTGTGGCAATGTCAGTGATCGTCTGTTCCCTGATATAGGGAACGACGATCACTGACATCACACGTCTAGCCCCGCCCCCTACAGTTAGAAACACACATGAGGTCACACTTAACCCCTACAGCGCCCCCTAGTGGTTAACCCCTTCACTGCCATTGTCATTTTCACAGTAATCAGTGCATTTGTATAGCACTTTTCGCTGTGAAAATGACAATGGTCCCAAAAATGTGTCAAAAGTGTCCGATGTGTCTTCCATAATGTCACAGTCACTAAATAAATCGCTGATCGCTGCCATTAGTAGTAAAAAAAAAAATATTAACAAAAATGCCATAAAACGATCCCCTATTTTGTAAACGCTATAAATTTTGCGCAAACCAATTGATAAAGGCTTATTGTGATTTTTTTTACCAAAAATAGGTAGAAGAATACGTATCGACCTAAACTGAGGAAAAAAAATTGTATATCTTTTTTGGGGATATTTATTATAGCAACAAGTAAAAAATATTGAATTCTTTTCAAAATTGTCGCTCTATTTTTGTTTATAGCGCAAAAAAAAAACGCAGAGGTGATCAAATACCACCAAAATAAAGCTCTATTTGTGTGAAAAAAAGGATGCCAATCTTGTATGGGAGCCATGTCGCACGACCGTGCAATTGTCAGTTAAAGCGATGCAGTGCCGAATCGCAAAAGGGGGCAAGGTCCCTTAACCCGCATATTGGTCCGGGTCTTAACCGGTTAACCGCTCACTGTATATATACGTCATTTTTTTTAAGATGGATATCTCGGTAACGGCAGCAGCTGCTGCCACAACCGAGATGTCCATCTCTTCAGTGAGCGGTCCTGTCAACGATAACGGTGGTCTCCGCGGCGGATTCAAGAGGACTTGTCATGCATTTTTCTTAGTGAAAAAAATGTATAAAATAAATAAAAATAAATAAGAAAACAATTTTTTTTTTTTAAAGCGCCCCGTCCTTGACGAGCTCGCGTGCAGAAGCGAACGCATACGTGAGTAGCATATGAAAACGGTGTTCAAACTACACAAGTGAGGTATCACCGCGATCGTTAGAGCGGGAGAAATAATTCTAGCCTTAGACCTCCTCTGTAACTCAAAAGCAACCTATAGAACTTTTTAAACGTCGCCTATGGAGATTTTTAAGGGTAAAAGTTTGACGCCATTCCACGAGCGGGCGCAATTTTGAAGCGTGACATGTTGGGTATCATTTTACTCGGCGTAACATTATCTTTCACAATATATAAAAACATTGGGCTAACTTTACCGTTATCTTATTTTTTAATACAAAAAAGTGATTTTTTTCCAAAGAAAGTGCGATTGTAAGACCGCTACGCAAATACGGTGTGACAAAAAGTATTGCAATGACCGCCATTTTATTCCCTATGTTGTTAGAAAAAAATATATAAAATGTTTGGGGGTTTTAAGTAATTTTCTAGCAAAAAAAAATGTTTTAATCTTGTAAACGCCAAATCTGAAAAACAGGCTTGGTCCTTAAGTGGTTAATGTAACAAAAATAGTAATTGAAGTGTCATAACACTGCTAAAAGGTCCAAATGCAACTTCATTCCAATAAAAAGTCCAGGGTACAATCCAAAAAGCAGTCCAAAGACGACCCCTTTTTTAGTGCTATAAAAAAAGAATCTATAAAGAACATCTATATATCTATACGATGTAAATTAATGATTGCTTCCTTAGAGTCATAGTTAAAGCCAAGTGCCCAATAGATAATAGTATTGGATGTATAAAAATTAATGCCAGATAACATTCAATGTTAACTGACATCAGGGGAGGGCTGGCAGGGGGGGCAGGGTGGAAATCCCCCCCCCCCCCCGGGCTGGTGACACTATGCACAGCCACCGGCCGCCACTACCAAATGCTGTTTTTGCAGAGCAGGAATATGCCCGCTGGAGCTCTGTTAACACAGGTCACGGGCGCTGCTCTCCTCCTACTCTGTCAGCTCCGAGGTAGATGGCTGCAGAGCTGAGCTTTGTATCGTCTCACACATAGCTCAGCCTCAGCTAACACCAGCGCTGACATCCCCTTCTCTCTCTGCACAGACACAAGGAGAGATAGAGCTCATCTGCTCCTCCTCCTTCTGAGTCTGCCCTGCCCACACTCACCGGGCATGTGTGGGCACTGGACAGGAAGTTTGAATCCAAAAAATCATCAGTCAGCCTGCCTGCGCCTCAGCCTCCATCCTGGTAAGCTCACCCTCTCTAGTCTCTCCTGCCTCCCAGTGTATAAAAAGGGGTGCTCTGCGGACTTTGTTAAAGGGGAGGGGGGCAGGCTTTGGTGAGCAGAGACCCTCTTTACACAATAGTCCACAGCATGCACCCTTAAATCAAGTTTCCCAAAACACCCCTTACATCAGATCTGATGTATATGGGTCTGTGCGGACTCTGATGTATAAGGGGGTGTGCGGACTCTGATGTAAGGGCAGACTGTGCGAACTCTGATGTAAGAGGAGGCTCTGTGCGGACTCTGATGTAAGGGGAGGCCTCTGTGCAGACTCTGATGTAAGGGGGGGCCTCTGTGCGGACTCTAATGTAAGGGGGACCTCTGTGCGGACTCTGATGTAAGGGGAGGCTCTGTGCGGACTCTTGTGATCATGAAAAATCTTAGACTGTTTTCCTCGATCTGTCACTTTTCCATGCACTATGGGCCACTTGACTGGACTTGCCCCCCAAGCCTAAGGGCTACCAGCCCTCCCCTGACTGACATTAAAAGAGAAGTTCAGACAAAGCTTTTTTAGCCATGCTTCTCTTGTGGGTCACAGGAGTACGCTTATTGTGTCTTCTATGACCAAGAATCAACTGAAAGTCACCGATGTCAGCTGATGTCACAGAGCCGTGTCAGGCTTTGGAAGGATCCCAACCATATTGTCAGGATTCACCTAGCTGCCTGATTGATAGCTCGCTCTGGATCTCAGCCTGCGGCTGAAAGCCAGTTGCACCCAACCCCTCTCCAGTCTGGTGCTCCAGTTGAGGGGCAGAGCAGAAAGCAGTGACTGACAGTCACTGCTCTCCACTCTGAAAAGACTGAGAACTGAGTGATTAGCGCTCATATGATCGCTGAGTTCTCAGTATTAGACCCGGTGGAAAAAAGTGCAGCATCACACAAATGCTGCAGCATAGAGGTGAGTATTATGTTTTTTTTTTTACCCCCAAACATCTTTATTGTTATACATTCATTACTATTGGCTATTTTGTTTTTACTATGACCCTGAGAAGGGAATATTATATTGATATTGTATTGATATAGAGATGTCCTTATGTTTTTTTCTAACCTTGATGAAGAGGGCATCTTTGAACCCCTGAAACATGTTGGCTACTGTTTGGATTGTCTCCCTGACATTTATTGGATAAAGTTGTAACTAATAGAATGATCCAATTTACCTTTCACTAATCTGACTACAGTCAATTGTAGTTTTTTCTTTAATAAATAAACCTATAGGGGTTAATGTATTTGTTTTATTTTTCCAAACCAATAGATGCCCCACCATATGTTTTAATAAAATGAACATAAATTAACCACTTGCCGCCCGCCAATGACAAATTGACGTTGGCAAAGTGGTTGTAATATCCTGAGTGGACGTCATATGATGTCCTCAGGATATTGAGCAGCTGCGCTCCCCCTGGGGGCACATTGCGGCGATCGTTGTTGCAGGGTGTCAGTCTGACACCCCGCAACACCGATCAAGGTAAAGAGTCTCTCA
This sequence comes from Rana temporaria, assembly GCF_905171775.1. Lineage (NCBI taxonomy): Eukaryota > Metazoa > Chordata > Amphibia > Anura > Ranidae > Rana > Rana temporaria. Next base: position 96,859,063 of record NC_053493.1, read on the forward strand.
CGGAGACTCTTTACCACGTGATCAGCCGTGTCCAATCACAGCTGATCACGATGTAAACAGGAAGAGCCGGTAATCGGCTTTTCCTCACTCGCGTCTGTCAGACGCGAGTAGAGGAGAGCCGATCGGCTGCTCCTGTGACAGGGGGGTTTGTGCTGATCGATTATCAGCACAGCCCCCCCGAGGATGCCCACTGGACCACCAGGAATGCCCACTGGACCACCAGGGATGCAAAAAAAAACACAGGTATGCCACCCTAGACCACCAGGGATGACAATGACACAAAAAATGGATGCCAATCAGTGCCGCAATGGATGCCAATCAGTGCCCACAATGGGCATCACTGATTGGCAGGCATTGTTTGACACTGATTGGCATCCATTAGTACAACACATAAGATAGTGCCCATCTATGCCCATCCGTGCCACCTATCAGTGCCCATCCATGCTGCCTATCAGTGCCCATCCATGCCGCCTATCAGTGCCCATCCGTGCCGCCTATCCGTGCCCATCCGTGCCACCGATCTGTGCCCATCTGTGCCGCCTATCCGTGCCTATCGGTGCCACCTATCCATGCCCATCCGTGCTGCCTATCCATGCCCATCCATGCCGCCTATCAGTGCCCATCCGTGCCGCCCATCAGTGCCGCATATTAGTGCCCATCAATGCCACCACATCAGTGCCACCTCATCGGTGCCCATTGGTGCCACCTTATCAGTGCCCGTCAGTGCAGTACCATCAGTGCCCATCACTGAAGGAGAAAACATACTTATTTACAATGTTTTATAACAGAAACAAAAACAAATATTTTTTTAAATTTTCGGTAATTTTTTTTTTTTTTTTTGCAGAAAATAAATATCCCAGAGGTGATCAAATACCACCAAAAGAAAACCCTATTTGTGGGTACAAAATGATAAAAATTTAGTTTGGGTACAGTGTAGCATTCAAAGTGCAATAGCGCTGAAAGCTAAAAATTGGTCTGGGCAGGAAGGTGTATAAGTGCCCTGTATGGAAGTGGTTAAAGAGCAAAAAACATAGTGGGCCAGATTCACGTAGATCAGCGGATCTATAGATCCGCTCGATCTACGTGATTTAAGATCCGCTCCCGCAAGTTTGAGAGGCAAGTGGCTAATTCACAAACCACTTACCTCCAAACTTGCGGCGGCGGATCCTAAATCCCCCGGCGGAATTCAAATTCCGCGGCTAGGGGGAGTGTACTATTTAAATCAGGCGCGTTCCCGCGCCAATTTAAATGCGCATGCGCCGTCCGGGGAATTTCCCGGCGTGCATTGCTCCCACTGACGTCGCTAGGACGTCAGTGGTTTCGACGCTTACGTAAACGACGTCCATCCGTAGACTAGAACGACTTACGCAAACGACGTTAAAAAAATTCAAATTCGACGCGGGAACGCCGGCTATACTTAACATTGGCTGCGCCTGATAAAAGCAGGGGTAAGTATACGACGGGTACGCCGCTACGGAAACGTCGTAAGAAGACTGCGTCGGGTCCGCGTACGTTCGTGAATTTGCTTATCTCGCTGATTTACATATTATTCAAGGTAAATCAGCGGGAACGCCCCCGGCGCCATTTTTAAATTGAAAAAAAGATCCGACAGTGTAACACAGTTACACCTGTCAGATCTTAGCCCTATCTATGCGTATCTGATTCTATGAATCAGGCGCATAGATAGGACCAGTGTAAGTCAGAGATACGATGGTGTATCTGTAGATACACCGTCGTATCTCTTTGTGAATCTGGCCCAGTAAGTATAGTTTGTATATGCTGAGGAATAACCTTTTTGCCAAGCAATAAATAGTAATAGGCCTCTTCATTAGCTGAATGTATTGTGTGTATAGCAAGGGAACAATACTTGTGATTTTAGGTCAATGCACCTTTCAGGTTGGCTAAACTCATTAAAGTTATAAATGCTGGAAGAGGAGTAATAAATAAATCGTACTAAATAAATAAGACCTGTCAGTGCGATTTATGTTGAAAAGTAATATTGATGTAAATAGCCACATATAATTAAAGCAATATTTATTTTAATGCTACTTTCATAAAAAGGTTTATTTAATTGGTGGGGACAGCAACAGCACTTTGAGTCATTGATTGCTAACTGGAAACCTAGAGCAATAAATGAAAGCGTTGCTGAAATAAAATATGTTTGTACTTTAGTTGAACTTTTTAAACTCCAGTAAGAAAAAAAGTAATGTCAAAGAATAATTTAGCACTGGATGCATCAAGCTACTGTGAAAGTTCTTGAATGATGAGCTCTTATATATCCAGTCAAAGCTATCGACTGTTGGTACAGACCAAGGGCACAACATACAATGAGATGCAGAAGTGCCCAGCATTAAAGAGCATTAAAGAGGGTCTAGTACATGGAGAAAAGCAAGCATTTAATCCCCTTCTGCCTGATCACATAATTATTTCTCCAAAAATTAATAGCACTGAGCAAATCATTGAGTTGTGGGTACTATTCCTTTAAATACTGAGTGCAACTGATCAAAAACCAATCACATTTGAATGAATACATTAGCAAGAAAGTTTGTACACATATATCAGATGCCAGTGTGAAAGTGCCATGGTTAACAGACTGCAGTGTTTATTGCATTTTTTAAAGTAGAGCAAGATGTGGTTATTGGATTGATTTTAAAAGTGGTTTTAAGAGCAATAGGGACCAAAACTTTTTCTAACTGATGGTATGACCTGGTTTTCCCATTTAAAACCTACTGCCTGAATTGAAGGCCACTTGGACCATACAAATGCAGAACTACTTAGGCCCCATACACACGGGAGGATTCATCCGCGGATACGGTCCAGCGGACCGTTTCCACGGATAAATCCTCTCGAGGATTTCCGCGGATTTTTATGCGATGGAGTGTACTCACCATCGCATTGAAATCCACGCCGAAATCCTCTGGCGATGACGTGTCGCGCCGTCGCCGCGATTATGACGCGGCGACGTGCGCAACGCTGTCATATAAGGAATTCCACGCATGCGTCGAATCATTACGACGCATGCGGGGGATCCCTTCGGACGGATGGATCCGGTGAGTCTATACAGACCAGCGGATCCATCCGTTGGGATGGATTCCAGCAGATAGATTTGTTTGGCATGTCAGCAAATATTCGATCTGCTGGAATCCATCCCAGGGGAGAAATATCAGATCCGCTGGCGTGTACACACCATAGGATCTATCCGCTGAAACCCATTTGCTGGGATTTTTCAGCGGATGGATTCTATCGTGTGTATGGGGCCTTAGACACATTGGAGCAGAAAACGATGTCCATATTTAACTTATCACCAAACTCAAAATGATCTCCCCATCCATTTGTATAAATGATCTCCCCATCCATAAAAAATACTGATAGAATAATTTAGCTTCAAAGCCTTTAGGAGGTAGATGGGTTCTACACCGTAGGCGAGCATGGATTTTCAACCTGGCGATAATTCACATATTAACCCATACTGATCAATGGGTCAAGGTAAGAAAAAAATCAGCAGGTTAGAAAATGACATACTGTACACAAAGATAAAGTTCAAAATCAATAAATTAATGCATAGCTTGAAGAAAGTGATTCCCCAAAGTGATATTTAGTGCACAAGCACACATTTCAGTTTGTCAAAAGAACTGGTGCACCTATGGATATTGGTTTACAGATGTGAGCTACTATGGGCTGCTCATGTTAAATAAGCCTTTTCATTAGTGTATCTACGCCAATGAACAAACATGTAATATATTGCAGCTTACCAATCCTTAGATATGGTGGCTACATTTGTTTTCATTTTTGCGACTAATACAGAAAAAATAACTGTTAATCCAATGTGCTAGTAACATACTGAAATAAAATCTCAAGCAACAAATCATTTGCATGTTTGAGCCTCTTTTCTAAAATAAGGGGTAAACTCCATAGATTGTTTTTGTTTGGTAAAGATATATGAGTTCCTTCTATTACAGTAAGACAGTTTAGATCTTCTTAGTAGCATATTTGCACTCTGCACTAGTACCTGTTTATCTGTACTATTAGTACGAAGAGTAGAGAAGAGAAATTACTAAATAGGAATTCCGGACACCACTACTTTAGTGATTTCCACTTACCTTTGTATCCATTGCTAAGCAGCTGCCCTGCTTTGCATCTTCTGAATGAATGTATAGTGTTTTGTGATTGGACAAGGTGGAGAGCAGGGCATTACTGCTCCTGCTCTCATCCTTTGTATAATCAGAGAATGCTTTGTATTCATTTAAAAAATGCAAACCATCCTCTGGTTGACGCTCTTGCTAAGAAGCTGACCTTCTGTGTTCACCATGCAGAAGGACAGACATTCGGCACCAGACCCAAAAGCAAGTGGTGTCTATTTCAGTGATTTCCAGCTTCCAGTGTCATTGGCCAGGTATAGTATATACAGAGCTCCATTGGTCAAAGCTGGACCAATGTAACTATGTATAAGTTATTATTCCTTTTGGCCATCAAACATAGAAAATGACCAATGTTCACTCTGCTGCCAGTTTTTGCCTAAAATGGTTTAGTTGCATGACAAAGTTTTAAAAATTTAAAAAATATCTCAAAATTGCACCAATGTGCATGTTAAAAAAAAAATAAGATTGGTAGTCTTTTAAATTCACTGACAAAAAAGAAGCCAAGCCCAAGTCTAGAATTTTATACATCAAAGGAAATTGCATCATGGCTGCTCTTCCTGACCCCAGAGGAGTGATTCCTCTTACACAGTTATCATTATATCCTACTGTTTATGTTATCCCAAGTGAGCTTCAAAAGTGGAGGAAATAAACATTGTTTCAGGATGTAACTTACCACCAGTTCCATGGCCTCATATGATAAAAACTCAACATTCATCATGTAGGTTTATATTTTTTCAGTTAGTGTAAGCTGACAGGTTGAAAGTTACATTCCTCTATCTAGAGTAACGAGCAATACGGATGAGGTGGTGTTAAGACTGGAGTAGATGATGTTTATGGTGAAGCTGTGTCAGATGTATTTTATTGATCTTTCCCAATAAACTCTCAAGAGACTGTGGTCACACCTAGCTCGGCAAATCCTGCTTTGTGTAGGGGTGACCAAACCTTGCTAGTTAGTTGCAAAAGATCTGCCAAAATCACTTGCAGCATTTGGGGAAATTATCAAGCTGTGTAGGGGTTAACTAGAGAGCAATAATGATTGCTCTGCGGTCTCGGCAGGGCTTGTTATCGCACAAAAAGATTTTGCAGCATGTGCACTAAGATGCTATCTTATCAAGCTATATTAAAAAAAATTAAGAGTTTAAAAGGAGAAAAAGCAGGCAGACGTGCTTATATTCACAAATAGCTATACTCCATGCTTATTCTGGGTTATATCTTCATCCATGTGGTTTGATTCACTTATCTCTATGGCTCTTAAGAAGATTATGCTGTAAGGGGTACTTTATGCCTAGTACACTCAAGGAGAAATCAGACTAAAATACCACTTTTAAAGTGATTGTACGATAATCTGATCGTTAGTACACAACTTTCGAGAGCCAATCACGACAATTAATGCAAAATTAAACGAAGGACCAAACATGACATTTTTTCTTATACGATAACCAGAACGTACAATTTTCATTTAATCAGATTAATAAGACCAAGACCATGCATGTTTTCGAAAGGAAAGAATACATTACAATACAATACAACACATTAGATCACTTCCGAAGTTGTATTCTGTCATACGAGAATTTTTACAACTTTATTAACCTTTTCATTTTTAATATGAAACTAGCATGCAAAAAAAAAAAAATGGACGATCATTTGTCCAATATTCTTACTGTGTGTCCCAGTCTTAGCCCAGGTCCACATTGAGGGAGGGTTTAAAACCGGCAATGCAGTCTGACCATGGGGGCGATTTGACAGACATCTGTGCGGGTTCCTGCAACAGATGTTTATTCAAATCTAAAGTCGCCAAAAGTAGTACAGGAACTACTTTTGGGAAAGTAGATTCAGACAGTGCCATTGGCGGCAATAGACGCAGATTAGGCATGCAATTTGACATGTCAAATCGCATGCCAAATGGGCCCAATGTGAACGTGGGCTTTTTTAGGCTGCATTTGCATGAGTGTTTAGCCACACTGAGAATCCCAGTGACAATAATCTACTAATTCCTGCAGCTGGGACTGAAAGCTGTGTGGGCATAGCAGTGGCCCCCAAGCCTGTATAGTGCAATGACAGGCTGTAACAGCTATTCCTTTGCAAGGCCAGCAATTACTTGTGGTGATTGTGGCTGGACGCACGTGGCTATTAGAGATGGCCTGCCAAACTGGCGGACATCTGGCGATGTTCGCGGCGATCCGCAATGTTACATGGGTAAGAACTTTGACCTATGACACATCCATCAGGTGGTGCAGGACAGTCAATTGAGACATTTCAGCACATGGACATACCCCCTACCTTATAAATAGACCTGATCTGGCGGCCAACTTACATTCTGCTTTTTGTCAGTGTAGGGAGAGGGTGCTGTTTAGAGCAGGGACAGGCTGTATTCAATCAAATAGCTATATAAAAGGTCCACAAAAGTCCTTTTAAGGACTGGTATAGGTGTGCTACTTGCTGTGCAGTATATAGGTTTCTAAGGCCTCGTACACACGGCCGAGAAACTCGATGGGCAAAACACATAGTTTTGCTCGTCGAGTTCCTTGTGAAGCTGCCGAGGATCTCGGCGAGCCAAATTTTCCCATTGCCGTCGGGGAAAAAGAAGACATGCTTTCTTTTTGGCCCGACAAGATCCTCGGCGGTTTCCTCATTGAAAAGTGTACACACGACACGACACTCGGCAAAAAAAAAAAACCCAGCAAGCTTCTTGCTGTTTTTTGCAGAGAAACTCGGCCGTGTGTACGAGGCCTCATACGTGCATATACTTTTTGTCAGTGTAGGGAGAGGTTGGCGTTTCCAGCAGGGACAGACTTTAGAGACACAAATCGCTACCTAACAGGTCCATAAAAGTCCTTTCAAGCACTGGTATAGGTGTGCTACTTGCTCTGCAGTACATAGGTGTGTAATACATTCATTCATATACTTTTTGTCAGTGTAGGGAGAGGTTGGCGTTTCCAGCAGGGACAGACTTTAGCGACACAAATCGCTACCTAACAGGTCCATAAAAGTCCTTTCAAGCACTGGTATAGGTGTGCTACTTGCTCTGCAGTACATAGGTGTGTAATACATTCATTCATATACTTTTTGTCAGTGTAGGGAGAGGTTGGCGTTTCCAGCAGGGACAGACTTTAGCGACACAAATCGCTACCTAACAGGTCCATAAAAGTCCTTTCAAGCACTGGTATAGGTGTGCTACTTGCTCTGCAGTACATTGGTGTGTAATACATTCATTCATATACTTTTTGTCAGTGTAGGGAAAGGTTGGCGTTTCCAGCAGGGGCAGACTTTAGCGACACAAATTGCTACCTAACAGGTCCACAAAAGTCCTTTCAAGCACTGGTATAGGTGTGCTACTTGCTCTGCAGTATATAGGTGTCTAATATATTCATTCATATACTTTTTGTCAGTGTAGGAAGAGGTTGGCGTTTCCAGCAGGGACAGACTTTAGCGACACAAATCGCTACCTAACAGGTCCACAAAAGTCCTTTCAAGCACTGGTATAGGTGTGCTACTTGCTCTGCAGTATATAGGTGTAATATACACTTATAATATACTTTTGAATATAGAAAGCATTTTATAGTGGATTTGTATTGTGCAGCATTTTGACTGGCGGTGTATTTGGTTACTGCTGGATTTTTGCCTCTTTCGCTGCGTTACCTCTGCTACACACATAAAAAAAAATCCTGAAAAAAAAGTTTCATAACTGGTGCGATAAACCAGTGGCCCCCCCAAAACGACAGATTTTGTTATATACTTTCTTCCACATATACTGCGCTTCTCTAGAGACTTTTGTTGTCACAGGGTCATTTAAAAAATGACAGGCGGAGGAAGAGGCAGGCCCTTCCACAGGGGTGGTAGGGGTAGTGCAGGAGCCGGTGAATGCTTAATGTACTACCAGCCACAGAATACAAAGTTGTTTGCTGTCTGGTGAACGCATGTGGGCTAATTTTTGGGGCATTTTTGCAGCACTTACTTCTGTATCTGGTGAATGCCTATTGTACCACCAGCCACGGAATACAAAGTTGTTTGCTGTCAGGTGAACGCCTGTGGCCGTGGGCTAATACTATATGTACTCTCAAAGTACCTGAGCTATATTGCCTCTCATACGCAACTAATACTTGTTACTACAAATACAATATTTACTCTCAAAGTACCTACGCTATATTGCCTCTCATATGCAATTAATACTTGTTACTACTAATACTATATGTACTGTCAAAGTACCTGAGCTATATTGCCTCTCATATGCAATTAATACTTGTTACTACAAATACTATATGTACTCTTAAAGTACCTGAGCTATATTGCCTCTCATATGCAATTAATACTTGTTACTACAAATACTATATGTACTCTCAAAGTACCTGAGCTATATTGCCTTTCATATGCAATTAATACTTGTTACTACTAATACTATATGTACTCTCAAAGTACCTACAAGCTATATTGCCTCTCATAGATTTCTATTAGTTGCCAGTACAACTTGTGTATTATACGTGTATCCTCAAAGTACCTGAGCTACACTATCTCTCGTATGCAATTAATACTTGTTACTACAAATACAATTTACTACGTGCTTGACAGAAGTATAAAATACTTATAGGCCTTGTCCTAATTGTTGAACATGTTCGCTCTAACTTTTCTAGGTTAGGGGTTGATGCTATTTCATAACATCTCCCCTAGTGGCCTAAATGCATCTCTACATGCTAAGGTTGATATGATGTAGAGAACCCACAAACTCCTGTTGCTAGGAGTGATGCCTGGGGTCCCTTACTGATAATCACCTGCATGTAGTGGTGCATTGGGATATTGACCTTGAACTCATTTTAAACGCAAAGCCTTGGTCGCATGTTGCAATGCGTCCATGCTTAGTAGCTCAACGCCTTTCTTTATGTGACACAGAGATGATGTATAGATCCCCCAAACTCCTGTTGCAAGGAGTGACGCCTGGGGCCTAATACTTGTCGCATAGAGAATCGCATTGAATTCCTTGCTAACCGCAGTTGTAGTTCACTCCGTTCACCAGTGCTGTTACAATGCCTAATGTACCACCAGCCACAGAATACAAGGTTGTTTTCTGTCAGGTGAATGCCTGTGGCCGTGGACTAATTTTTGGGGCCTGTAATGGCCGACACTTACTTCTGTATTCAGTGAATGCCTAATGTACCACCAGCCACAGAATACAAAGCTGTTTGCTGTCAGGTTAACGCCTGCGGCTGTAGGCTAATTTTTGGGGCCTGTAATGGCCGACACTTACTTCTGTATCCGGTGAATAGCTTAATGTATCTCCACCCACAGAATACAAAGTTGTTTGCTGTCAGGTGAACGCCTGTCGGCTAATTTTTGGGGCTTGTAATGGCCGGCACTTACTTATGTATGCGGTTTTTCACTTAATACTTCTGGTAGGTCAGTGTCCATGTTGTGGGAATATTTGTGCACAGCTAGTAGGTATTTTGTGGCTGCAAATATGACCTGCAGGTTTTTAATATTCGCCTGCCAATAAAGTCAATGGGGCTCGCCGCGAACTTGCGCTTCGCGGACATTTGTGAAAGTTTGTGGTTAGCGTTCACGAACTGTCCCGTTGGATGTTCGTCCATCACTAGTGGCTAAACACACACACTTTGTGTGTGCCCAGCCACAATCACCACAGGATCAGTAGATTTGATTTTAAATGCCATGTAAATGCAGCCTGAGGTATTATTAAACTTATGTAAACTCAACAACAAAAATGTAATATCGCAGCTTCCCAGTCCTTAGATGTGGTGGCTGCGTTACTTTTCTCTTACAGGCTTTATGCCCTTTTATTTTCATCTAATGTTTCAACAAATTACAAACTTCTTGTCCCTTCATGTCAACACCAATTTCTCCATTGTATCTATGGAGGGGGTCATGGTTGTCACACAGGCTGGACTTCAAATATATCTGCCTTTGTTCATTTCCATTTCATGGTGGGTTAATGGGACTAGTAGTTTACAGAAAAAAGATAAGAATATTTGAGCTTTCTTTTCAGATCACAGGAAATTACCCTGTATTTCTGGCAAAAGCAACAGGTATTTTTGTGTATTTGCTGAAAATCGTCTTAGCCCCCAAAAAAAGGAAAATAAATGCAGCCACCACATCTATGTAAGACTGGTAAGTTGTAACATTGTAATTTTTTTTGTTTTTAGGTTTAATACACTTTATATATATAATGTATGTATATATAAATATATAGTAAATATATGGTGCTTATTTTGTTACTGAGGACCTCAGATCAAAGTTTCTGAGCCTTAATGCAGAACTGTGAGGAGGACATCAGAGCCTACTAGGTTATAAGACCTGTGATACAGTGTTCCAAAATAACAATAGTGCAATTGTTAAGCCCCTTTACACTGATGGACCAATCAGGTCCACCTGTCATCGGACACCTCCCGGCTTCCGATCCAATCCTGACCGCTAAAAACATCTGGCAGATTGGATGACAGTCGGATGGAAACGAACAGGTAGTCTGTTTCCTTCTGGCCGCCCCATAGATAACATATCCACTCTGCATAACGGAGCGGATACGAACCTGTCATCCACCTCATCGGACAGATCCTTCAGTGAGCAGGCGGATCGGCTTGGTGGAGTCCACCCTGTTAAAGTGCATGTATCGCCAAAACTTTTTTTTTTTTTTAATAGAGTAGATAATGAATAAAATCCCTGCCAGTTTTCTTTTTTGACATTCAGCGTCTCCACTGGGAGATAATTAATTTAAATTCCAGTCCTGGTCAGAGAAAATCTCTCCTAAAAAGTAGAAGGGAAAATCCTCTCTCCCTGTCCCAATTCATACTTGTGCGATGCGGGAACCCTGCGAATCCACTGCGGGTTCTTGCATCGCACCTGACTTGCGAGGCAGTTCACACTGCCATATGCAAACTGCTGGGAGAGTCAATACAATGTTAATGACACCCCCATTTCAGCTTGCATATCACACTGTGAACCGACAGTTCGGGACATGAATCGGATCGCATTAGACAAAAGCTGAGACTTCATGGACACCACCCACCATCCTTGGACAGATTATCATCCCAACCACCAAAGTCAAAAGTCTCGGAGTCATCTTTGACTCTGGTGTGTCGATGGATGCACAAATAGGATCAGTAGTCAGCGGATCTCACCATCACCTCCGGCTGCGTAGACTCATCCCCTTCATCCCAGAAGAGGACATAGCAGTAGGAGTTGGAACTATCATCAATTCCTGACTCGACTACACAAACTCCCTCTATATTGGACTACTCAAATATCAGATTTTGCGTCTACAAGCCGTCCAGAACACGGCAGCCAGACTGGTAACGGTGAAAAAACCCTGGGAATCCATCACCCCTTCACTGAGGACCATTGATTGGCTAACCGTAAAGGATAGGGTCACATTCAAGACCCTCTGTCTTACACTCCTCAATACTTGTGCGGGAAAATAAAACACTACACCCCCAATCGCATTCTCTGATCAACCAACCAAAACCTCCTCTACATCCCCATGTCCCGCTACAAATCAAAGGGAGAACGAAGATTTGCAGTCCAAGGACCATGGCTATGGAACGCTCTACCCACAAACATCCGTATGGAAGAAAACCATCAGGCCTTCAGGAAAAAACTTAAAGGGGTTGTAAAGGTAAACATTTTTTTCCCTAAATAGCTTCCTTTACCTTAGTGCAGTCCTCCCTTACTTACCTCATCCTTCGATTTTGCTTTTAAATGTCCTTATTTATTCTAAGAAATCCTCACTTCCTGTTCTTCTGTCTGTAACTACACACAGTAATGGGAGGCTTTCTCCCTGGTGTGAAGAAAGTCTCTTGAGGGGATAGGGGGCGAGCAGGGGGGTCAGGAGGCTCTCTACTTTGCAGATAGAGAAATGAGCTGTGAGGTTTGTGGGCGCCCTGACACTTCTGCTCGCCCCCTCTAGAGGCTTTCTCCACACCAAGGAGAAAGCCTTGCATTGCTGTGTGGAGTTACAGACAGAAGAACAGGAAGTGAGGATTTCTCAGAAGAAATATGGACATATAAAAGCAAAATGGAAGGATGAGGTAAGTGAAGGAGGACTGCACTAAGGTAAAAGAAGCTATTTAGGGATTTTTTTTTTTACCTTTACAACCCCTTTAAGACTTGTCTCTTCTACTGGATGGAAAAAAGCACCTTGAGGCAATTTAGTTCGCATTTGCAGCGCTATACAAGTTATTCACTCACTCACTCATTATTGTGAACACCCATGTGATCCGATTCTGTTGCAGACCAAAAAAGGGTCCTGTGCGAGTTTGGTCCAAATGCGATGCAAATTCAGCCATCCTATTTGTATGGTTAAAATTGAATCGCATGGAGATCACATGTGATTTGCACTGCAGTGCGGTGTGAATCGCATGCGATCTCGCACCACGCACAGGTGTGAACCGAGCCTTGGACTGTAGTCACAGAAACAGGTCCCAACTGGATGATTTTTTTTCCTATTCTGGTGACAACTCAAAAAAAAATTTTTGTTTTTTACTTTCAGCTCTGATGACAATGTGGTCAATAGTTTACATTAGGTGGGTGGATCTCTCCAGTGGGGACACGGGCAGCAATACAAACTAGACAGGGTATCCGACCCCTCACCGTTCTAAACAAAACAAAAAAGTTTTGGCTTAGATATTTTTTAAGCAATATTTAATATGTTACTAGTTGCTGGCAATATCCTATCTAAAACTTTCAAACTTTATGGGCATTGCAGTAATTCACAAAAATCGCTCCTCTTCTATTCATTAACTTGCCAAAACGACATTGCCAGCAGCCATGTTTGTCCTGAAAGCCAGAACAGATTGCTTGCTTAGTGCTATGTCATATAATTAATTTACTTTCACTCTAAATGCTAATTGATTTGTTTATCTACTCAGAATATTTTTCTCTTTAAAACACTACAAAAAAGTCATGTGTCATCTAATATTTGTCAATTATAATACTTAGAAAAAAAAAGTTGCAAGAGGAAAAAGATGAATAAATTTAACTGCAATTAACCTGAGACTAATGCAAGCAGTTCCTAATATGGAGTCAACTTATAAAGTCTCCAGTGATTTTAATTTAATTGCCACAGGATATCACTTATCTGTTATACTGTAGCAAATACTCACTGACGCATTTTGCTCTGACCCTTCCTTGCCCCCCCATAATTCATTTCTTTACTGCGCTATTATTGTATATGTTTACATGTTTGGCTAGAATATTATTTATGTTTGTAAATAAACTTATATGGCTTTTATTAAACGCGGCCAAAGCGGACAATTTAACCATCTGTCAGCTGGCCGGGGTTCAGCAAGCATGCGCCCGCAGTTTTAGCTCTAATTGTGTTTAATGGTACACTAATTATTTCAATTGGGAATAATTTTGTACAGTCAAAGTTGACTCATTTTATAAACTGGAAGATCCTCAGCTATAAATTGGCAGGTATCATCCTTCATTTCTCCTAAGCGCTGTGCCAAAGGGGAATAAGTATATGGTTGCTCTGTGACCAAATGTCATGTGCTGGGCAGAAACATTGATCCTGGCTATTAATCACTCCGCAAGCCCTCCCAGTAATCAAAGGGCACAGCTGCAGTGATATATAGCCAGTGTCAGAGCAGAAAGCCCTTTACAAGACGGCATGCCTACCAGCTGATTTCCAGTATGTTCTACACCGTGCACACTAGCTAGACCAAAATGCCCAGGCTAATTAATCACCTCATCTAACTGTTCATACTATCATTAAACACCTTTATTGGCTGAATTACCAGAGGAGTCATAGCCCCCTAATTACTTAGGTCTGAAAGCCTGCTCACCTGGATACAAAATGCTGCCTATTACCTGTGGTCTAGCAGCATGCCCTCTCATTCTCTCCTCAATAAAAAGCTTACTGACCCAGCAATGAACTTGCGTCTAGGAGAAAATTGGATACGGTTGTGACTGATCTCAGAGCCGGCTCGTATCAACTGATCAAGACAGAAGCACAATGCAACAATATCAACTTGTCTAAATCTAATAATACTTAAAAGGCCCTGTGCCTAGAGACAGAAAGCACACGGCCATTCCCAACTGTGCTGACATTCGGTTATTTTTGGAACCTCCCATGCAGACGCTAACAAATAAAAGTAAACGCATAACGTATAAACTGCAGAATTACTATCTGCGGACCTTGCCCCTTGACACATCACCGTGTCCTTGTACCTCTATAAGAAGGGACATAGGTTAAATATGTGTATACTGCCTTTTACTGTTGATAAACGATTTATATATTGTTGTTGTTTTTATATAAAGCGCTGAGCAAACTGTTGGCGCTATATAAATCCTGTATAATAATAATAAATAATGATAATATGGCTACACGTTACAATAAAAGAAAACATTCTAAGAGGCTACATGCGCGATAAGTTTAAAACTATCCTAGGAAGCTACAAAGTAATTACTTTTGCAATTAAACCCTAAGGCCCCTTTTACATGGGGTGCACTCAGTTTTAAACAGCTAGGGATCTGTCTGCTGATCCCCTGTTGATCGGAGCAGAGCCGGGAGATAACAGGTTCGTGTCCACTCAGTTTCTTTGTGGCCAGGTGTAAATGGACTCCGCTGTCTGTTTACACCGGACTACCTTTTCGATCTGATTTGCCAAGATGGAGGAGGACAGTTTTTCATTTTTTTTTTTTTTTTTTTTGCGGACTGGATTGGATCGGAGGTAGGCAAGTATAAGGGGGACACAAGTGCGTTTACATCTGCTGATCCATAGTTGTGAATCAGGTCTGTCTGAGAACTGAAAGCCGGATGTGATAAGAACGGCCATGTGGAAGGGGCCTAATTCCGCAAAGTTGATCTAACTTAAAGTGGTTCCAAAGCCTAAAAAATCATTCTATGCATTAAAGGGGTTGTAAAGGTAAAAAAAAAATCCCTAAATAGCTTCCTTTACCTTAGTGCAGTCCTCCTTCACTTACCTCATCATTCCATTTTGCTTTTAAATGTCCTTATTTCTTCTGAGAAATCCTCACTTCCTGTTCTTCTGTCTGTAACTCCACACCTCTTGAGGGGGGAGGGGGCGAGCAGGAGTGTCAGGATGCCCACTAACACACAGCTTCTTTCTCTATCTGCAAAGTAGATAGCTTCCTATGGGGTTACTCGTCGAAGAGAAGCCAGGAACACTGGTGGAGGACTCCAGAAGAAGAGGATCAGGACTTCTCTGTGCAAATCCATTGCACAGAGTAGGTAAGTATGACCCTGAGAGCCCTTACTCTTAGTTTGGAAACAGTGGTCTCTCTACAGAGGTCTGATACATCCACTGCTTAGTCAAGCCTATAGCCCTGCAAATAGCAAAGGTCACACTTCCTGCTGAGTTGCAATCCCTATCCTTACCTCAGTAGGTACCGTGTTTCCCTGAAAATAAGACCTACCCCAAAAATAAGACCTAGCATTATTTTCCAGGAGGGCTGCAATATAAGCCCTACCCTGAAAATAAGCACTAATTTAAAATGCTTGTAAAATCCTATAATACACTCTATTACAGTTGAATATAATGTACAATGTGTGTGTTTCTGTAATATAATTGCGGGAAGAGTGCTTCGGTGGGTCACAAAAGCACATAGCAGCACTATTACGAAGGTATTTGGCACAATTATATTACAGAAACACAGACATTGTACATTATATACTACTGTAATAGAGTGGATTATAGGATTTTTACAAGTATTTTAACTTGGTTCACACTGGGGATTCCTGTCAGGCAGGGAAAGAGAGGGAGAGAAAAGACAGCACATTACATGGTAAGACCTACCCTGAAAATAAGCCCTACTGTGTCTTTTGCTGACAAAATTAATATACGACCCGGTCTTATTTTTGGGGGGAAATGGTAGCATGCTAGACCTCTGCCGAGAGACAGAGAACAGGGGTGCTTGCTGCAGCCTGCTGGCGGGGAATTGCTCTTTCTACCCTGGCCTTTGTTGTTTTATAATGAAAATTTACTTTATGCAGTGTACACACAATCTGGCTTTTGCCCAGCTAAATCTCATCAGAATTCCGACGGAAATCCATCGGAGAAAAATAGAACATGTTCTATATCTAAACTCCGATGGAATTCATCGGAATTTACAATGAAAAAACTCAGATGGGACTACACACTATCGGAATATCCGATGGAAAAAGTCTGTCTGACTTTTTCCATTGGAAATTCCGATCGTGCGTACAAGGCATT
The DNA here is from genome assembly GCF_905171775.1 of Rana temporaria. Classification (NCBI taxonomy): domain Eukaryota; kingdom Metazoa; phylum Chordata; class Amphibia; order Anura; family Ranidae; genus Rana; species Rana temporaria. The sequence continues at coordinate 96,875,378 of NC_053493.1, forward strand.
AGATTTGGAGCACCCTTTGTTTTGATGCATCAACACCAACCAGCTAGATTGTGTGTTTTAGACAGCTGTAGTAAGCTGAAATTGAAATATTTAATATGGTTGCTGCACTTTGCACTCAGTCATTGCACATTGCCTTGCTTCAAAAAATAAGACCATGTATAAGACCCTCAACTACCGTATACACTGGGGCACAACTACTATTATGTAATCTTATTCTAGATTCATGCCATTTGGCCATCATTGTTCACCGAACTGTGTTGGAACTGTTGAGTGGTATAGGTTGTAGTCTGGCCTGGGGGCACTCAACTTGTTATGTGATGTTGGGCAGTTATGTGAATTTAAATTGCACTACCTGCCTGTCTTGATATCATTAAACATGGCATCACTGGGAGTTTATCACCACCCCTGACATAATAGAAGTACTTTGAAAAAATATGTTCATGTGTACTTCAGTATATTTCTGTTACTATTTTAAAATACTAAGTAAAAAATGCTGCATGACTGCTTAGTTGTAGTAAGCTAATGCTTGATAGAAAGGTTGGCAAATATTTCTTCTGAGACTTGACATAGTGACAACACACTTAACTACACCAATTGATATGGGAAATTGAGCAGTCTCAAGGGAGTGTCTGGGATGCTGACCACAAACATTAGGCAAGTATTTGCAAACTGATATCAAAAGAGACTAACATATGATAGTCAAACTGTAGCTTGTTAGTCAAAGCAAAAGGAAATGGAAATGTTGGTACTCATATACTGAACTGCAAAGAGACACAAATGCTATGAATAAATATTAGGCATTGCATGGATTTTGAAAGAACTGCGGCAAATAAGGGGCGGAAAGTGGCAGCCAGCAATAAATGAACAAGATAAGTATATGGAAGTGGTTTTAACCTCCCTGGCGGTATGATTCTGTCAGATTTTAGGTGCTGAAAGCGGTACAATTATTTTGCATGGAAATTTGGCATTTTATATTGTAGGCCTGCAATTCTTAGAAATAACTCACTTAAATCTGTCCAAACAAGAGTCTAGTAGACATCCTGGGTATGATAAAGTTTGAAACACAAAATTATAAATTCTAATGTAATAAATAACTATAAATAATTATAACAAATAATAATGTAATTATAATAAAAATTATTCAATAATGTAATCAAATCAAAAACACTGAAATTTGCTCAGTTGTAGAATTGTCGCTATCATTATTTTTATTGTTTGATGACGAATTTTCCACAAATCGCTATCGCTCAATTCTGCAAGTGATTATAATCCATCCCTGTGCGTCGTAACGTCGCAGGGAACGGAGCTCGGCGGCACTGTGAATCGAGCGAGGAGACACAGCGGAGGAGCCCGCACACACAGCGGGGACACATCGCAGGATCCTGGGACAAGGTAAGTAACTTCCCCCTGTATCCTGCAATGCCGCTTTTGGTATGGAAAATTCACCCCAAGCCAGACTCAGGAATACCGCCAGGGAGGTTAAAGGATTGTGTCTTAAGGGTGCTTGGTCTTCTATAGATATGGGTTGTAGCCTCCATATTTATGAAGCATAGAATAGAACAATCAATTCATCCCCAGCTGCTATAATATTCAAAACTCTGCATGCCCCTCCAAATCTCTGGCCAACAATATATGCTCTTTGACCTGCAACACTACAATAAAGGGCAACCTACTCTGTCTCCTGTCTCTGCCCTAAGGTAAAAACTGTCGTTTCTGCTTTTTTGGTTGCTTTTTTGGTTGCTATCTTAATTTTTTGTCGGAAAATTAGACAACAACTGTCCGATGGAGCATACAAACAGTCGGATTTTCCTGTCATCACACAATTCCCGTCAGAAAATCCGATCGTGTGTACGGACCTTTAGGATTAGTAAGTTGCAATACAGTATAATTCAAATATTTGCTTTTAGGTTTATTGCCACTAAGTCTCAAAATTAAATTAATATTTCTGTTTTAGCTTAAGACCTTTTCTCTAATAACAATGATGATGCATTATGACAATAATATAATCAAGATTATAAACAATACACTTTCTTGTATGCCCCCATAAAACAAGTATGTAGTGGTCGCCTGCTTCCAGTAATCAGTGTTCTTCAGTGATTACATAAGTGCACTGCAGCAAGAATTACAGCTCATGGCTCTGAATACTTTGATTTGTATAGGTATGTGGAGAAAATGTCTTCTTTGTCGTTTCTTCTTTTTTACAGTTACAGTGCAGACAAGGGCAAGCTAAGAAAAAAACTGTACATCATTTTTACTGGTCTGGGCCTGTGGTGGCATGCCACAAGAGGATCCAAATGCCTGCCTCCAAAGTACTGTGAGATAGAGCATTGCCTTCTTAGAACAGAAGGTATTTACCCATCCTCACTTTTAGCACAATATCCCAAAACCAGGAACTTGTTAATAGATAAGTGGGCAGAGTCCAGCAAAATATTTCTTGATCCGTTTAGCCATGTCTGTTTCCATAACTGCTGGTGTATAGCACAGATATAACAGTATTACTCACTTCCATACAGGTCTTTCAGGTGTCTTAGCTCTCATCGGTGGAAGATATGCTTATAATATGCCCCAGGCTTGTAAGTCCAGTGAGGCGATGCACAAGAAATTAAAAATCCCACTTCTAGGCCAGTGTTTCTGAACTTTTTTTCAGTCAAGGAACCCTTTAAAAATGATGGACAATCTCAAGGCACCCTTTAACAATTCTGGACAGCCTTGAGTTACCCCATTCTAAAATGTTAAAACCATTTTAATAGTTTTACATAATGCAGCAACATCCATATACGTTGGACACCCAATGTTAGAGGTGATTTATTCTTCCAACGCAAATACACATTTACAAACTGGTACTGACTAGTATTCCAATGATGGGACAGGGGAAGGTCAAACAAGGATGCTATGCAGTTGACTGACATCCTCCATATCAACTAATTATGCCACTGGTAGTTAGGATGCCAGCAGCTAGAAGGTTGTAACAGTGCACAACTAAAATCTGTGGCTTTGTGGAACTAAAAGGCAGGCTTCATCCACACGCCAACTTGTATACAATTTTTGGGCAATTTTTAGGCATTTTTCCAAGGCATCCCTGGAGAAACCTCAAGGGATCATACTACTGCGAGAAGCAACATTGCCTTCTTCTAAAAAAAGGTATAGCCATGTCCTCACGTTCAGCACATTTATGGTGTGTCATTGTAACTATAAATACATGATCCATTTTTATGATGACATAGACATTATTTATGAATGTGCCATAAGGATTTGTTTTTGTCAGCTTTGAGGTTAAACTAACCCAGGAGTATAAATTACAGCCGTCCATATGTACTGTATGTGACCAAGCTTTGGTGATCCCAGTTTCTGTACTGAAAAATTTCAATTAGTGTAAGGCTAGCTTTAGATACACCACCTTTTTTGGTAATATCAGTTGCAAATAGACCTTCTCGGAAGGCATTTTACAACCATATCTAAAAAGATTTAAATCCTACAACACTGAGAATGCTTTATATTGTGTTTGTTATAGACATTGTATAAGATGTGTCTCTGTATTTTGTCCCCTCCCCTATTTATTTATTTCACTAATAGTAATTGTATAATTTATATTTTTGCATTTTTTTCTGTGCAGGAGATATGTTTATACAATACATCACACTGTTTACTTTTTTTACTTTATTGAAATATTACAAAATGACATTCCATTCAACACTATGCATCTCAGAATGCTACAGAGCATAGACGTGTAGTGCAGTGTGTTGCACTGCATAAAATGCATATATACAAAGCATACATCATGTACATGTATGGTGTGAACAGGGCACATGCAGTAGATGCAGTAGAAAACAATTGTTTAACATGTGCCCTTGCTTTGAGACTGCATTGATCCATGCAGATCAATGCAGCTCAACAGATATGATAAAAATAAGTCCTAAAATTATTTACAATGGTCAACTGGAAAATTATAAACATTATAAATGAATAGCTTTAGAAAATGTATCATATTAATTCTTGGCCTTTTGACAACAAAGTCATTAAAAACGTTTTTTAATGATGACTAAAAAAAGACAAGTTTCCCAGCCACTAAAATTTGGCTTTTCCCAGTGGTAAATGTAATGCTATGCATACCAACAGATACTGTATAAATGTGCTAATATTCCCATATACAGGTGCATTTTTTGTGTAGTAGAGAAGCCTTCACTTCAAGCCCCAGAGACTTGTTAACATGTAAAAGAGGTAAAAGATTACAGTTGGTTGTATATGTGGCACTGTAAAGTTGAAAGTACTTATACAACTTTGTTACTTATGCTGGTAAAGCACAGCCAATTAAAAATGAGCACCTGTCATCTCAGTGGAATAAACATAATATAGCTTAGTATAATGAAAGCTGTGGGTCCACACAAACTAGAACAGTAGCTTCTAAACTTCAAGGTACCAGAGGGGTTTCGACCTGCTTCAGGGTTCATGCTTGCTGCTCCTCCAACTTTATTTCTACCACCACTGCCCAACTAAAGTTAGCCTTCTTGCAGATATATAGAACACAATTAATGCAGATATGAACATATTAATTAATCATTAAATAGTTTTAAAAAATGCAACTAGGATAACTACTAGTACTTGCATTTCTCTTGATATCACCCACTTGCAATTCCTATACAGTGAACTGGGAGAAGGAAAGCAGTACTGGGATGCAGGTATGCTGCAAAAAATGTGTTGACAAGAAATATGCTGGTTAGGAGTAGAATCAGTAATGGGACAACCTCATCAGTCTGCTGCTGCTCTTTCATTGCCCAGTCAGCAGACTGTGGGTGGAGAAAGGGCACTACTGTATTTTTAAACTCTAAGGCCGCGTACACACGACCGGTCAAAACCGATGAAAACGGACCGAAGTCCAGTTTCATTGGTCCAAACCGTGTGTACGGCCCATCGGACTTTTGTCCTTCAGACCAAAGTTTTAGAACTTGCTTTAAAATCGAACCGATGGACGGCTGACCATCGGTCAAAACCGATGGTTAGTACACAAAAGCATCGGTTCAAAACCCACGCATGCTCAGAATCAAGTTGACGCATGCTTGGAAGCATTGAACTTTTTTTTTCAGCACGTCGTGTGTTATACGTCACTGCGTTCTGACCCGATCGGGTTTTGAACTGATGGTGTGTACGCACATCAGACCATCGGTCTGCTTCAGCGGTGAACCGATGAAAACGGTCCGTCGGACCATTCTCATCGGGTGGATCGAGCGTGTGTACGCGGCCTAAGGTGTAAATGTATTAAACAGAGATAAGCCACAATAGTGACTTATCCTCACTCTGTAGAAGTTTCATAAGCAGTAATGAAGAATGGAGATGATGCTCTCTGCTTCTCTATTACTGTCCCGCTCCCCAGCTCTTCACAAACAAACTGCCTCCTGCTACAGACAAATATTTCAAAATTTGCCTCATCAGTTCAGAGCACAAGCTGCTATTTTTCGGCACCCCCATTCATTCCTATATTTTCATGCATAGGGCATGGAAACAAGGCTAGGAGACTCCACTATGCATGAAAAAAAACATCAACTGGGGGGTGCTTTGGACTGATGGGTCAAATATGTAAATATTTGACTGTAGCAGGAGGTGGTTTGTTATCTCTCCCTGACACTAACATAGACCTCACCACAAGGTATCATGGTGCTGTAGAACACTGTGGTTTGGTGGAGATTGATGTAATACTGAGTGGGTCCCCCTAAATCGACAAAGGGACCGAGAGCAGCCACCACTGTGCACAGCTACTGCAATGCTATTTACTGGCCTTTGTTGTTATACAGAAGCCCAGATATCAGTGTGCTTTGTTTTATCTAGTAATACCATACAGTTCCAATTAGGGAACCCACTCCCCTGTGTGCTTATTTATTAGGCAGGGGTAAACAGCTCTCTTTGTATTTTGTCTGTGTATTTAGCCATTTGCCCATAGCTTTGTATGAGAACTGGGCTATTTCTATCATGTTGAAAATTTAAATCAAATCTTGAGGATGATTCTTCAACTTCATTTGTTACCTAACTGCCCTATATCTTCCACCCTGATGGTGTGCACTGTACAGGGCAGTGAGATGCAAAATGAAGAATGGGGCTTATAAGTGTATTTAAAAACAATTTCTATACACGTATCACGTACATGCCTTTTCTGTGAATGGGGCAAAACATAAATAAAAAATGAATGTCACTAGATTAGTTCCTGTGCTGTACAAAATGTTTTTAATTTATTAAAAAAAAAAATCTGCATTTAATCACTAGAAGGCGCTAAGTATCATAGAAAATTCCTATGATACTTGGTGCCATCCAGTGGCCAAATGCAGTATTTTCTGTTTTAAATTAAAGCGGTTGTATAGTGAAAAACATTTTTTTTGTGCCACCTGTAAAGGAAAAAGTATAATGAAATACTTACCTTAGAACGAGGCGTTGGTATCTCTGCTGGTCCACGCCAAGGGAGATGACATTTTCCCTCTGGTGTCTTCCGGGTATCACGGCTCCAGCGCTGTGAGTGGCTGGAGCCGCGATGTCGCCACATATGCAAGGTCCGGCGTCTGCCGGGCTTTAAGTCGAGAATCCCCTGTGTAAAAGTCAAAAAAAGACTATACAACGGCTTTAAAGGGGTTGTAAAGGTTTGTTTTTGTTCACCTTAATGCATCCCTATGCATTAAGTTGAAAAAACACCTGGCAATCATTTTACTTACCTAAGCCCGTTTATCCCCTCGGCGCATCCCCGTCTCTCCAGGGAGTCCCCGCTTTGATTGGATAGATTGATAGCAGCGAAGTCATTGGCTCCCACTGCTGTCAATCACATCCAACGACGCGGGGCTGAGTCATACACTCGGTGCCCGCAAGGTAACCCTCTCGGGAAAGCAGTTCTCTAAGGGGGTTATCTAATACGGGTAAAAGCCAAGAGAGCTGCCGAGGGACCCCAGAAGAGAATGTTCGGGGCCACTCTGTGCAAAACAAGCTGCACAGTGGAGGTAAGTATAACATGTTTGTTTGTTTAAAAGAATAAAAAAGGAACCTTTAGACCCCTTTCACACTGAGGAGTTTTTCAGGTGGTACAGCGCTAAAAATAGCGTCTAAATCCTGCCTGAAAACTCCTGCCCAGCCTTCTCAATGTGAAAGCCCGAGGGCTTTCACACTCAGGCGATGCGCTGGCAGGAGAGAAAAAAATCTCCTGCAAGCAGCATCTTTGGAGCGGTGAGAGGAGTGGTATGTATACCGCCCCTTCACCACTCCTTCCCATTTAAAACAATGGTAAACCGCAGTAATACCGTCCGCAATGCGCCTCTGCAGAGGCGCATTGCGGGCGGTATTAACCCTTTATCGGCCTCTAGCGGGGGTTAATACCGCGCCGCTAGCGGCCGAATCCCGCGGAAATTCCAACGGTATAGCGGCGCTATTTTTAGCAGCTCTATACCGCCACCGCACCTCCCGCCCCAGTGTGAAAGGGGCCTGAGTATCACTTTAATGAAAAACATTCATCCAGCATAGGAAATAGCCTAATTATAATAGTTTGTATCAATCAAAATGGGGCGCTATTCTAAAACAAAAATTATATTGGCCCTAAGCCGTCACAAATCTTTGTGAGAAACCTTGTGACAAAATATTAAGGGAGACATAGGCACATAGGCACACTTTTCACCCCCCAGTCACCCCTTAATGGGGGGTAGAAATAGGGATTTTATGTTTGTTTCTTAAACCGTCAGATTGACTGCTCTCCTCCCTCTACATTTACATGTTCTCCTCCAGAAAGTGATCTATACACATGACCCGATCAGGTGATCATCTCATAATTGAGATGGAGTCCCACATTATATTTTAGGACTGTCCTATTTCACCAAATACATACACAGCAATTGTAGACTTAGCAAAAGAGATCTCTGTACCTGATTTTAATATTTTGAATATTTTTTTTTTACACATATTACCTGGAATAATGCGTCAATAAACTATGACCAACATAAGCCTGGCTAAAGTTGACTGTAGGTGACACACATTACATGTTACCTCAGCTAAATTTATCACCTGTCAGACAAGGTATTTTCCTTAATGCCTTAGGGATTTACAAATGTATCCAGTGTTCTTGGCTGTTAAAAGTGTCACCATTAAATCAACTTTGATGTTATTGTTTACAAAGTGGCTTTAGAACATGTGAGTATGAGTGAATACGATTACATTTCAAGTAGTGTTGGCTCTAATAAGACAGTGACTTTTATTCTAGTGTATAGCTCATTTCCAAACCTGCCCTCGGGTTATAATATAATGTAACCACAACTCTACTTTTAGTGCATGTCTAGCAAGCCTTTTTCTCTGAAGTTTTGGATTGAGTTAGGAAGGAGACATTTCTGTTGGGTTTGCATGTGTCTGCCTTCCCGCGGGTTGGGGGTCTGATTGGACCCCCTCGGTACATGCAGCGGTATGGTTTGCTGAGGGAGCGATCCGGGATGAGGGGGCAGCCATTGGTTTCTGGCCACTCCCTCGAAGATCGCTCCCAGCGAATCAGATGCTTCCTTTTCCTGTGTAATGTAAACACAGGCAGAGGAAGTGATGTCACGCTCCACAAGGTAGTCTTTTTGACCAGAGCTTGTGGAGTGAAGACATCTAACGTGAGTTGCACCAACAGCACACTGACACAGTACACATAGGCACACTTTTCACCCCCCAGTCACCCCCAGATCACCCCCCGATCACCCCCCCAGCCCCCAGTCACCGTGTCACTGATTGCAGTGATCATTTATTTACTGATCACTGCATTTAGTGTCATTTGTGACTGTAAAAAGTGTTAGGGACATTAGCTTTAGGCCCCTTTAGGTCCAGGGTAGCCCCCCATATAAAGGTTTAACCCCTTGATTGCCCCCAGTTAACCCTTTCACTCCCGTTGCCAGTGTCACTAAGCGATCGTTTTTCTGATCGCTGTATTAGTGTCGCTGGTGCCGCTAGGTAGCCAGTTATTTTTGTTAGGTTTGCCGCCAGGTTTTTATAGCGTCAGGTACCCCCATATATTTTCTAATAAAGGTTTTGACCCCCTGATTGCCCCTAGAGTTAACCCTTTCACCATTGATCACCGTATAAGTGTCACTGGTGACACTGGTTAGCCAGTTAGTTATTTAGTTATTTAGGTTCGCCGCCAGGTTTTTATATAGCGCCGGGTATCCCCATATATTACCTAATAAAGGTTTTAACCCCCTGATTGCCCCCTAGTTAACCCTTTTACCAGAGATCACCGTATAAGTGTTACGGGTGATGCTGGTTAGTTAGTTTGCTGTTTATAGCATCAGGGCACCCGCCGTATATAACCCAATAAAGGTTCAACCTCCTGATCGCCCGGCAGGTGATATCAATTACATTTTAGCATCAGTTAGGGTCTGTGTCACCCCAGGCAGCGTTAGGTTAGTGCCAGTAACGCTTACACCCACGCACAAGGCATACATCCCCCTTAGTGGTATAGTATCTGAACAGATCAATATCTGATCTGATCAGATCTATACTAGCATACCCAGCAGATTAGGGTTCCCAAAAATGCATTGTTAGCGGGATCAGCCCAGATACCCGCTAGCACCTGTATTTTCCTCCTCGCCCACCCAAGTGCAGTATCGATCGATCACTGTCACTTACAAAACACAACACACATAACTGCAGCATTCGCAGAGACAGGCCTGATCGCTAACAGGTTTTTTTGGAAGCGTTTTCTACATTTGCTGACAGATCAGGTGCTTTTTTACCTGTGAATCCTTACTAGTGTACCACTAAATTTAGAGCCCAAAATGGCAAAGCGAATGTACACAAATAAGAGGCCTATCTATCAGGAATCAAGTACTCACCGAGACCGAACTGCCGAGGGTGGTTCACCTTTACGACCAAGCGCGCCCGCCCACTGAGTTTTGGAACAGGTGGCGGAAGCACGAGGCGGTACCGGTGCCAGTGGAGAAGCGTTGACCGGTGACGGTTGTAGATGACAGGTGCTTCTGGGTGACTGCAGACGGAAACAGGAACAAACGATACTGAAGCCGGATAACCGGTACTGAAAGAGTCCAAGAAACAAACTGGAAAGTCCGGGGTGCAAGCCAAGGTTCGGGGAGCAGAGAAGACAGCAGATCCGGGTCACAAGCCAAGAGGTTCAAGGGCAGGAGAAACAACAACAGAGTCCAGGTCACAAGCCGAGGTCGGGGTCAGAAGAGTTCAATAGAGTGGTGAAGCAATCCGAGGTCAGGTTCCAGGTGAGAGGTGAGTCGAACGGAATTCCAACAGGAAATGGTTTCCAGAGACACAGGTTCAGGAAGTAGCTGACGATAAACCAGCAACCTGTCTACTGACAGGAGCTGGTTTAAATAGGGCGGTCACGCTGGTGATTGGCCCCGAGAGGTCACATGCGTATGCGCACACGCCTAAAGTGCCCAGTTAGCCGCCGGGAAGCCAATCTACTACGCTGGTGTGTTAAAGGAGGAAGTACAGCGCTTTGGCCCTGACAGTGCCCCCCCCCAAGGGGCGGACTCCGGACGCCTAAACTGGCCATCAACTCCGGATGCTCCTGGTGAAAAACACGAATTAGCTGAGGGGCATGCACATTTCTTGAAGGTTCCCATGAGTTGTCTTCTGGAGGGTAGCCCCTCCATTTGATCAGGTATTGGAGTTGTCTCCCCTTTTTTCTACAGCTCAAAATGGCCTCGACCTCAAACTCCTCTTCTCCATCAATCTCCACTGGTGGTGCAGGAAGAGCTGCCCTTCCCTGAAAAGGGTCGGGGATGGTAGGTTTTAGGAGGGAGGTATGAAAAACCGGGTGGATTCTATAAGAGTTGGGTAATGAAAGTTCAAAAGCTACTTCGTTGATCTTGCGTTTGATTCTAAACGGGCCAATGAATCTCGGACCTAGCTTCCGAGCAGGAACTGGTAACTTCAAATTAGCCGCGGAGAGCCAGACCTCTTCCCCAATTTCAAAAGAGGGACAGTCCTTCCTTCCCTTATCATAGAATTTCTTATAATCCTCTTGGGCTTGCTGCATTACATCCCTGAGTTTTCGAAAGTTAGACTGTAAGGTGGTTATACGTTCCTGGGCAGCTGGGACAGGTATCTCCGGGAGAGGGTCTGGCAGGAAGGCCGGGTGAAAACCGCAATTAGCCCAAAAGGGTGTTTGGTTGGTGGTAGTGTGAACAGAATTATTGTAGGCAAACTCCGCGGTGGGCAATAGAGATGACCAATCATCTTGGGAGGCAGAACAAAAACATCTGAGGTATTGTTCAAGAGTTTGGTTCGTCCTTTCCGTTTGCCCGTTGCTTTGCGGGTGGTAGGCCGATGACAAACATGTTTTGACTTCCAGGGATCTGAAAAGCTCTCTCCAAAATTTAGAGGTAAATTGGACCCCTCTGTCTGAGACAATGGTTTTGGGGACCCCGTGAAGCCTAACGATTTCTTTGAAGAAAATTTTCGCCGTTTCGGCAGCAGAAGGGGTTCCAACCATGGGTAGAAAATGTGCCATTTTAGACAGGCGATCCACGACTACCAGGATTGTCGTGAAGCCCTCCGATGGAGGTAAATCTACGATGAAATCTAGAGCAATATCAGCCCACGGACGTTCTGGAACTGGCAGAGGCTTAAGTAACCCCCAGGTCTTGGTTTTAGGACCCTTGTTGCGTTGACAGATTGCACATGAAGAAATGTAAGTTTTACAGTCTTGTTTCCATTTTGGCCACCAAAAATAACGGGAAAGTAGTTCAGAGGTCTTCCTTGCCCCAAAATGACCGGCTAACTTACGGTCGTGGAAGGTGCTCAGAACTGATTGCCTGATCTCGGTGGGAACGTAGATCCTGTCTTGAAGCCAAAATAAGCCATCGCGCTCCTTTAGTGACGATGATACTGGGTCCGAGATTTGTCTGGATGCAATTTTGATGGAATTTAACAGATCAGTTTCAGAAACCAAGAGAAAATTCCGGGAAGGCAGGATGGTACTTGGTTCCGCTGTGCAAGGAGTCTCTGGGAACATCCTGGAAAGTGCGTCCGCCTTTCCATTTTTCGAACCAGGCCTATAAGTAATATGGAAATTAAATCGTAAAAAAAAAAGAGCCCATCGAGCTTGTCTAGGTCTCAAACGTTTTGCGGAGCGCAAGTACTCGAGATTTTTATGGTCCGTAAAAATTATAATCGGGTGAATCGCTCCTTCTAACAAGTACCTCCACTCCTCGAGGGCAAATTTGATAGCGAGGAGTTCTCTGTCCCCTACGTCATAATTCTTCTCTGGAGTTGTTAGTTTCCTGGAGGCAAAGGCCACGGGATGGAGTAGGGACTTTAACCCTTGCCTTTGTGAAAGAATGGCTCCTAGGGCTGTCTCAGAGGCATCCACTTCCAAAGTAAAGGGCAACTTTGGATCAGGGTGCCGTAAGACAGGTGCTGAAGAAAAAATCTTTTTTAGTTTCTCAAAAGCTTCCTGAGCCTCCTGCGACCAGTGAAAATGGCTGCCTTGGTGGGTAAGTTTGGTGATAGGAATCACGATGGCAGAAAACCCGACAATAAATCGCCGGTAGAAATTGGCGAAGCCAATAAACCGCTGCACTGCCTTCTTATCCACTGGTGTCGGCCAGTCTAAGATGGCTTTGATCTTCTGGGGATCCATGGCGACCCCGCCGGTGGAGATGACAAAACCTAGAAACTGTATCGTCGTTCTTTCAAATTCGCATTTTTCGGCTTTCAAAAATAATTTGTGTTTCCTGAGGATAGTAAGAACTTTCTTGACGTGGTGCCTATGAAGCTCAAGAGAAGGGGAAAAAATGAGGATGTCGTCCAGGTATACAACTAAAAAATCGTCCAAATACTCACGAAAGATATCATTGACCAGATGTTGAAAGGTGGCCGGGGCATTGCAGAGCCCGAATGGCATGACGAGATATTCAAAATGACCGAACCGTGACCTGAAGGCGGTCTTCCATTCATCCCCGACTCGGATTCTAACAAGATTGTAGGCACCCCTCAGATCCAATTTGGAAAACACCTGGGCATCTCGAAATCTCTGAAAAAGCTCTGGTATGAGAGGCAACGGGTACCTATTTTTGATGGTGATCCGGTTAAGTTCTCTGTAGTCGATACAGGGTCGTAACGAGCCGTCTTTCTTTTGAACGAAAAAGATACCTGCCCCCGCTGGAGAAGAAGAAGGTCGGATAAAGTTCTTTTGTAAGTTTTCGTCGATGTATTCCTTAAGAGCCGCAAGCTCGGTTTCAGATAACGGGAAGATGCGGCCGAAAGGTATTTCAGAACCAGGTAAGAGATCAATCGGGCAATCATAAGGCCGATGGGGAGGGAGAGAGTCAGCCTGCTGTTTATCAAAAACGTCTTTAAATTCATGGTAAACAGAGGGGACGTGAGGTGGAAGTTCAGGTGAGGTTACCACAGTTGAACAGGTGGCTACCGTGGGTGCGCAGCAGTTTTGGGCACAAAAGGAAGATGTAAAGTTGACCTCTTTCTTCAGCCAATCGATGCAAGGTTGATGTGTTTGCAACCAGGGGAGTCCTAAAATAATAGGAAAAAGCGGTGAAGGAATGAGATCTAGTCGTAGAAATTCCTGATGACCTGAATCGGTAATGGCTAGAAGAGGCACAGTTTCCTGTGAGACTAGTCCCGATTTAGGAAGAGAGCCATCGGCCAAATGTATTTGCAGGCGTTGATCCTTATTGCGAAGGGGTATGTGGAGTTTAAGGGCTAAATTGGAGTCCAGAAAATTACTGCATGCACCTGAATCAAGGATGGCCGGGAGGCGGATGGTCTTTTCCGTTAGCTGTAAAGAGACGAAGAGTACAAGATGAGTCTGAGAACTATTTGAGACATGAAGGTTGAAAACGGGTTGAATCGGGACCTTACTCGGTCTTATGGGGCAGGTGCGAAGAAAATGACCGGTGGCACCGCAATACAGACACAAGTTATTCTGGCGTCTACGCAGTCTTTCCTCACTGGTGAGAGGGGTTCGAACCAGTCCGAGTTGCATGGGTTCCGGGTCTGGAAGACTGCCGTGTTGAGGAGCCACAGGAGGGGATGCAGCTGGAACTACCCTGGGTGGAACCCAAGCAGGGCGTGAAGTCTGGAAGCGCTCAGTGCGTCGTTCTCGTAAACGTCGGTCCAGCTGGGTGGCGGACTGGATCAAGGCCTCTAACGAAGCGGGAGCCTCGGTTCTTGCCAACTCATCCTTGAGAGTTTCTGAGAGTCCCTGGCGGAATTGGTATTTTAGTGCTGCGTCATTCCAGCCGGTGTCAGCTGACCATTTGCGGAATTCCGCGGTATAATCCTCTACCGGACGCCTCCCCTGGGTTAGATTATGGAGGACGGTCTCAGCAGAAGCCATACGCTGCGGGTCATCATATAACTGAGCCATATGATCAAAGAAAGAGTCCAGTGAATCTAGGATCGGACTTCGTTTTTCCATTAGGCTGTGCGCCCAAGCCTGGGGTTCTTCGGACAAGAGGGAAATAACAAATCCAACTTTCACGGCCTCGGAGAAAAAAGTTCTAGGCTGGAGGTCTAAGTATAAAGTACACGCGTTTTTGAACGCCCGGTATTTTCGGCGTTCGCCAGAAAAACGCTCCGGAGGAGGGACCCGAGGTTCCGGGTGGATCAATCCGACAGCTGAACTGGGAATGGACTGTGATGAGGAAGTCCCGACAGCAGATGCAGCAGGTGGGGGTGCTACCCCAGGAGACCCAGTGAACTGTTGTAGACGGCCATCGACTTGGACATATCCCTCCTGAAGTTTCTGCACCGCCTCGGTAAGCGCGGACACCTGCTGGCAAAGTGTCTCGAAAGGTGAACGCACCCTGTCGGTCTCGGACATTTTTTTGTTTTCGGCTGGTTTATACTATCAGGAATCAAGTACTCACCGAGACCGAACTGCCGAGGGTGGTTCACCTTTACGACCAAGCGCGCCCGCCCACTGAGTTTTGGAACAGGTGGCGGAAGCACGAGGCGGTACCGGTGCCAGTGGAGAAGCGTTGACCGGTGACGGTTGTAGATGACAGGTGCTTCTGGGTGACTGCAGACGGAAACAGGAACAAACGATACTGAAGCCGGATAACCGGTACTGAAAGAGTCCAAGAAACAAACTGGAAAGTCCGGGGTGCAAGCCAAGGTTCGGGGAGCAGAGAAGACAGCAGATCCGGGTCACAAGCCAAGAGGTTCAAGGGCAGGAGAAACAACAACAGAGTCCAGGTCACAAGCCGAGGTCGGGGTCAGAAGAGTTCAATAGAGTGGTGAAGCAATCCGAGGTCAGGTTCCAGGTGAGAGGTGAGTCGAACGGAATTCCAACAGGAAATGGTTTCCAGAGACACAGGTTCAGGAAGTAGCTGACGATAAACCAGCAACCTGTCTACTGACAGGAGCTGGTTTAAATAGGGCGGTCACGCTGGTGATTGGCCCCGAGAGGTCACATGCGTATGCGCACACGCCTAAAGTGCCCAGTTAGCCGCCGGGAAGCCAATCTACTACGCTGGTGTGTTAAAGGAGGAAGTACAGCGCTTTGGCCCTGACACTATCATTCTGAGCATGACAGATAGTGAAGAGGAGGTCATACATCTGTCAGATTCTGACTCAGAATACATCCCCGTAGAAGACAGCGGCTCCATGTCAGATAGCTCTGTCAACGAAGGTGAGGTCCTTGCTAAGGGCAGGCGTACCCGACCCCATTCTGATGTTGTTGAGGCACAAGAACCGCAAAAACCCTTGTATGGAGCAGAGAGCCAGTACTAGCGCCGCTATTCCTTCTGGTGAACTGGCAAGCACCAGCGGCCTAGTACACCCTGGTCGTTCATCCAGCACTGCAGTATCACGTGGTGACGTGGCGATTCCCATAAGTGCAGTTCAAGCTGGCGAGGTGGCAAGCACAAGTAGTGTCCCACTGCAACCAAGAAGAAGACAAAGACATAGTGCCCTTCTTGCAGAATTTGCCTATCCTGATTGGGTCCCCACCACTTCTGCAGAACCCGTACTTCCCCCATTCACTGGCCAACCCAGTATTCAGGTGGAAACAGCTGATTTTACGTCACTTGATTTTTATTCGCTGTTTTTCACAGAATATCTCTAAAGATCTAGATAGAGTAATTTATATGCTGGTAATTTCATTGCCTCTAATCCCCAGTCCGTCCTTGCCAGAGAATGGAAACCACTTACGGTTTGCGAATTTAAAACCTTTCTGGGCCTTTGCCTCAACATGGGCATACATCAATTTCCTAAGTTGCGGACTTATTGGTCCACAAGTCCACATGACCATATGCCCGTGTTCTCTGCTTCCATGGCCAGAAAACGATACAAGGCGATCTTGCGGTTCTTGCATTTCAATGACAATGAACTTTGTCATCTACGTGGAGACCCTGAATATGACCGGCTCTACAAAATTCGGCCCCTCATAAACCACTTCAAAGAACGTTTTGCAGCCTTGTATACTCCTCATCAAGTTGTCTGCGTTGATAAAGTCCCTAATTACATTTTCTGGCCACTTGTCTTTCAAGCAGTACCTTCCCAGCAAGCAAGCCAGATACGGGGTCAAGCTCTATAAGTTCTGTGACAGGGCAACAGGCTATACATGGAGCTTTATGGTTTATGAGGGAAAAGATAGTCAGGTAGAACCAGAGGACTGCATAGATTACATAGGGAGCGCTGGCAAGATTGTGTTGGACTTGGTGTCATTATTCGGAAAGGGGTACCACTTGTATGTGGACAATTATTACACAAGCGTGACACTTTTTTGTCACTTGTTTGATCATCAGATTGGAGCATGTGGCACTGTGCAACCTAATCGCCAGGGCTTTCCCCAGCGGCTTGTAGATTCCGGTCTTAGGCTGGGGGAGAGAGCCTGCTCAAGGTGTAATAATTTGCTCACTGTGAAGTGGCGGGACAATAAGAATGTTTTTGTTCTTACCACCCTTCAAGCAGACACGACAGTACAAATTCGTACAGCGGCTGGTGTTGTGGAGAAACCCCTCTGTGTCCACCAATATACCAAAAATATGGGAGGGGTGGACCTCAACGACCAGTTATTGGCGCCGTATCATATTGCCCGTAAGCCGAGACGCTGGTACAAAAAAGTGTCTCTGTACTTATTTCAATTGGCTTTACTGAATGCTCATGTGATATACAGAGCTTCAGGACGTACTGGATCCTTCCTCAAATTCCAGGATGAGATCATCTTAGAACTCATGTATCCAGGCAGTTCTACACCTCACCATTCCCAACCAAATGCAGTAAGCCGACTGCATGAGAGGCATTTTCCTTTTGTCCTCAAGAGTACCCCTATCCAACGAGCCCCCTAAAAAATGTGTTGTGTCTGTAGCTAGCAGGGTTATAGGCATGACACTCGTTTTTATTGTCCCGCCTGTCCTGGCAATCCTGGTCTTTGCATTGGCATGTGTTTTTTACGCTTCCACACACGAGTGAAGTTTTAGCGTAGGGTAAAGCATTTCACAGGCTAGGACACACTTACACAGGGTCTCCCAAGATGCCATCGCATTTTGAGAGACCCAAACCTGGAACCGAAAAGTTGAACAGTTACAGTTACAAAAAAAAGTGTTAAAAAAAAAGTTAAAAATAAAAACACAAAAAAAATATAAAATAAAAAAAACAAAAATAGTTGTTGTTTTATTGTTCTCTCCCTCTCTATTCTCTCTCTATTGTTCTGCTCTTTTTTACTGTATTCTATTCTGCAATGTTTTATTGTTATTATGTTTTATCATGCTTGCTTTTCAGGTATGTAATTTACTTTACTGTTTTCAGGTACGCCATTTAGCTGTTGCGTGGATTTATTTATCTTGACAGCAACAGCGTTTTGCTCCCACGATACATAAAGCCGTGACTCCACTGGTGATTTCACCACCACAGTTAAAAAAGGAGCATATATGCCGAAGCACGGGGGCATTAGGGGCGGAGGAGCGATTTTGCTCCTAATGCCGCGTACATACGGTCGACATTCCGACGGAGGGCCCATGGAAAAGTCCGACCGTGTCTACGCGGCATAACTTTTTTGCGGGAGGATGCCCCCATGCTTCGGCATATATATATATATATATATATATATATATATTTTTGGCACAGGTTGCGTTACATTTTTTTAAATTGTTTACTATGTTTTTTTTGGTATTTGCTTTGCAGGTATGGTATGATCTTACTGTTATACTGTGATGTTACTTTGTTTTAATGTTAACCATTATTTGCTTAGCAGGTACGCAATTCAGTTGCAGCAGGGATTTATTTAGCTTGACAGCAACAACGTTTGCTCCCACGATACATAAAGCCGCGACTCCAACGCTGTAGGAGATCATTTCACCGCCACAGTTTAAAAAAGAGCATATATACCGAAGCATGGGGGCATTAGGGGCGGAGGAGTGATTTTTCTCCTAATGCTGCGTACATACGGTCGACATTCTGACAGAGGGTTGCCCGTGGAAAAGTAGGACCGTGTGTACGCGGCATAACTTTTTATGCCACGTACATACGGTCGAAATTCCGACGGAGGCTTGCCCGTGGAAAAGGCTGACCGTGTGTGCACAGCATACCTTTTTTGCAGGAGGATGCCCCCATGCTTCGGCATGTATGCCCATCATTAGAAGTGGGTGGATGAAGGGAGGTATTCTAATGGTGGGCATACCCACCGATCAATCTCTTTTTTTCGTTCAGCAGGCTGCATGAAAAAAAAGATTACAATGACAATTACAAGGACCATCAACGTACTGGTATGTTGCTGGAATTTGAATGGTTATACCAGAATGATGCCTGCGGGTTTAGGCATCATCTTGGTATCATTCTTTTCAGCCAGCGGTTGGCTTTTATGTAGAAGCAATCCTAGCATCTAATTAGCTTCTAAACTGCTTTTACAAGCAGTGGGAGGGAATGCCCCCCCCCGGATATAAACAGCGCCATTGGGAATTTGGGAAAGCATTTTATCACACCGATCTTGGTGTGGTCAGATGCTTTTTTCAAAAAAAGAGTACCTGTCACTAACTATTGCTATCATAGGGGATATTTACATTCCCTGAGATAACAATAAAAATGGTAAAAAAAAAGAAAATGGAAGGAACAGTTTACAAATAAAATTAAAAATTTAAATAAATAATAAAAAATTAAATAAAATAAAAAGCATCCCTGTCCCCCCCTGCTCTTGAGCAAAGGCGAACGCAAGCATCGGTCTGGAGTCATATGTAAACAGTAATTGCACCATGCATGTGAGGTTTCACCACAAAGGTCAGATCGAGGGCAGTAATTTTAGCAGTAGACCTCCTCTGTAAATCAATATGGTAACATGTAAAGGCTTTTAAAGGCTTTTAAAAATGTATGTAGTATGTCGCCACTGCGCGTTTGTGCGCAATTTTAACCTATTGACGACCGAGGACGTCCCTGGGACGTCCTCGGCTTTGTGCAGTGATATCTGAATGATGCTTGCAGCTACAGGCATTATTCTATTCACAATAAGAATGATCAAAGCAGCGATCCCGCCGCTTGATCGTTCTTATAGGCAGCGGGAGGGGACGTCCCCCCTCCCGCTGCCATTCGGTGCTTCTCCGGACTCTCCCGTGCCATCGGGGGCCCGGGAGAGCGAATCGGTCGGCGGTGCTGGACGGTCACCAGTCATCTCTATGACCGTCGGAGGCCCAGGCGCGACGTTATGACGTCACGCCTGGTACCCTGAAGTAAACAAAGCCGCAATCGCGGCTGTCGGCATGTGGTCGGTGATTTTTTTTTTCACCAATTTCATGCTCGTAAGCCTGGAGGAGAGATGTGGGGTCTTATTGACCCCACATCTCTCCATAAAGAGGACCTGTCACACTGATTCCTATTACAAGGGATGTTTACATTCCTTGTAATAGGAATAAAAGTGATCAAAAAAAATGTAAAAAAAAGTGTAAAAATAAAAAGTTAAATTAAGTAAAATAAAAATTAAATTTTTTTTTTTTCAAAACTCCCCTGTCCCCGTTATCTCGTGCGCAGAAGCGAACATGCATGCAGGTCCCGCCCACATATGTAAACGCCGTTCAAACCCCACATGCAAGATATCGTTGCGTGCATTAGAGCGAGAGCAACAATTCTAGCACTAGACCTCCTCTGTAACTCGAAAATAGTAACCTGTAAAAAATGTTAAAGCGTCGCCTATGGAGATTTTTAAGTACCGAAGTTTGGCGCCATTCCATGAGTGTGCGCAATTTTAAAGCGTGACATGTTGATATTTACTCGGCTTAACATCATCTTTCACATTATACAAAAAAATTGGACTAACTTTACTGTTTTGTTATTTTTTAATTCATGAAACCGTTTTTTTTCCCAAAAAAAGGCGTTTGAAAAATTATTGCACAAATACCGTGCGAGAAAAAAAGTTAAAAATGACCGCCATTTTATTCCCTAGGGTGTCTTCTAAAAAAAAATATATAATGTTTGGGGGTTCTGATTAGTTTTCTAGCAAAAAAATTGTGATTTTTACATGAAGGAGAGAAGTGCCAAAATTGGCCCGGTGGTAAAGTGGATAAAGTATGTCTTTTTTGGTATCCATGTACTCAGCCTAAGATCATCTTTTTTATTTCATCAATAATTTGGGCAATATAGTGTGTTTTTAGTGCATTAAAATAAAAAAAGCGTATTTTTTCCCAAAAAAATTTGTTTGAAAAAATCGCTGCGCAAATACTGTATGGAAAAAAAAATGCAATACCCACCATTTTAATCTGTAGGGTGGTTCAACTTAACTTTCTTGCAAAAAAAAAAAATGTTTTCATGTAAACAAAAAGTGTCAGAAAGGGCTTTGTCTTCAAGTGGTTAGAAGAGTGGGTGATGTGTGACATAAGCTTCTAAATTTTGTGCATAAAATGCCAGGACAGTTCAAATGACCTAATTTTAAAAAGTAGACACCCCAAGCTATTTGAGAGGTATGTCAAGTCCATGGAATATTTTATATTTTGACACGAGATGTGGGAAAAAGACAATTTTCTTTTTGTTTTTATTGCGCAAAGTTGTCACTAAATGATATATGGCTCAAACATGCCATAGGCATATGTGTAATTACACCCCAAAATACATTCTGTTGCTTCTCCTGAGTACGGGGATACTACATGTGTGAGACTTTTTGGGAGCCTAGCTGCGTATGGGACCCCAAAAACCAATCACGCCTTCAGGCTTTCTAAGGGTGAACATTTTTGATTTTACTCGTCACTACCTATCACAGTTTTGGAGACCATGGAATGCCCAGATGGCACAAACCCCCCCAAATGACCCCATTTTTGAAAGTAGACACCCCAAGCTATTTGCTGAGAGATATGGTGAGTATTTTGCAGGTCTCTCTTTTTGTCACAAAGTTTTGAAAAATTTATTTTTCTTTCTTCATTTTCAAAAACAAATGAGAGCTGTAAAATACTCACCATGCCTCTCAGCAAATAGCTTGGGGTGTCTACTTTCCAAAATGGGGTCATTTGGGGGGGGGGGTTTGTGCTATTTTGGCATTTTATGGCCTTCGAAACTGTGATAAGTAGTGAGGAGTGAAATCAAAAATGTATGCCCTTAGAAATCTTGAAGGCGGTGCTTGGCTCCCAAAAAGTCCCACACATGTGGTATCCCTGTACTCAGGAGAAGCAGCAGAATGTCTTTTGGGGTGTAATTCCACATATGCCCATGGCATGTGTGAGCAATATATCATTTAGTGACAACTTTGTGCAAAAAAAAAAATCTGTTTGTTATTTTCCCGCAACTTGTGGCAAAATATAAAAAATTCCAGGGACTCAACATGCCTCTCAGCAAATAACTTGGGGTGTCTACTTTCCAAAATGTGGTCATTTAGGGGAGTTTTGTGCTATTTTGGCATTTTATGGCCTTCGAAAATGTGATAGGTAGTGAGGAGTGAAATCCAAGATTTGCTCCCTTAGAAATGCTGAAGGCGGTGCTTGGTTTTTGGGGTCCCATACGTGGCTAGGTTCCCAAAAAGTCCTAAACATGTGGTATCCCCGTACTCAGGAGAAGCAGCCAAATTTATTTTGGGGTGCAATTCCACATATAACCATGGCATGTGTGAGCAATATATCATTTAGTGACAACTTTTTGTAATTTATTTTTTATTTTTTGTCATTATTCAATCACTTGGGACAAAAAAAATATTCAATGGACTCAACGTGCCTCCCAGCAATTTCCTTGGGGTGTCTACTTTCCAAAATGGGGTCATTGGGGGGGGGGGGGGGTTGTACTGCCCTGCCATTTTAGCACCTTAAGAAATGAGATAAGCAGTCATAAATTAAAATCTGTGTAAATTCCGGAAAATGTACCCTAGTTTGTAGACGCTATAACTTTTGGAAAAAATAAATAAATATACGCTTATTGAGATATTTTTTACTAAAGACATGTGGCTGAATACACTTTGGCCTAAATGTATGACTAAAATTGAGTTTATTAGATTTTTCTTAGAACAAAAAGTAGAAAATTTCCGATTATATCGCCCAAAAAAAAATCGCAGAGGCAATCAAATACCATTAAAAGAAAGCTCTATTTGTGGGAAGAAAAGGATGCAAATTTTGTTTCGGTACAACATTGCATGACCGCGCAATTACCAGTTAAAGCAGCGCAGTGCCAAATTGTAAAAACACCTCGGGTCCTTAGCCTGCATATTGGTCTGGGTCTTAAGTGGTTAAATTCCGTTTTTTGTGAGTTTGGGCATTTTTTCTAACCACGTTTCGGCCACGATATACGTCGAAACAATGGCACGGCTGTGCAAATGGGTGTACAGGTACGTCCCCTTTAAATCGCGGCATTGTGACCGATGTCCTGTGAACGTGTCACGGAGCTGCCATTTAAATTAGGCGCGCTCCCGCGCCGGACCTACCGCGCATGCTCCGTTTCCGAAATCCCGCCGTGCTTTGCGCGCCGTGACGTCATTTTTTTGAACGGCGACGCGCGTAGCGTACTTCCGTATTCCCGGACGGCTTACGCAAACGACGTTGATTTTTAAATTTCGACGCGGGAACGACGGCCATACTTTAGACAGCAATACACTTGCTGACTAAAGTTAAGGCACCAAAAAAAAAGTGTAACTTTGCGACGGGAAACTTGACTAGCGACGACGTAGCGAACGCGAAAAAACCGTTGTACCCGACGCTGGTTTACGACACGAACTCCCCCCAGCGGCGGCCGCGGTACTGCATCCTAAGATCCGACAGTGTAAAACTATTACACCTGTCAGATCTTATGGCTATCTATGCGCAACTGATTCTATGAATCAGTCGCATAGATAGAAACAGGGATATGACGGCGTATCAGGAGAAACGCCGTCGTATCCCTTTTTTGAATCTGGCCCTATAACTTTTGCACAAAACAATCAATATACGCTTATTGCAATTTTTTTTTACCAAAAACATCGGCCTAAACTGAGGAAATAATTAACACACTTTTATCAGCTTTTAGCATTTTATATTTACAATGCAGAGCTGAATGTAAGTTGGTGTGATTTTTCGAAAACGCCCAAAAAAAACTGACGCTGAAAAACACGATTAAAAAAATGCTGTTAAATGCGTTTTTTAACCCTAACTTCCCTAGCATACTTTTAAACACGTCATATGACATCCTGTACTTTGTGTGGGGATATCTGAATGATGCCTGCAGCTACAGGCATCTTTCAGATATCCTTCTTTTCAGGCGGCGATTCTGCGCACCATAAGAACAATCATAGAGCCACCATCCGGTGCTTCTCCGGGCTCTCTCGTGCCATCGGAGGCCCGGAGAACGAATCGGCCGCCGCCGGATGGGGAGGCTAGAGATGACCGGTGACCATCTCACCGGTAATCTCTATGGTTGTCAGAGGCCCGGGTGCGATGTTATGACATCACGCCCGGGTACCCGGATGTAAACAAAGCTGCTATTGCGGCTGAAAGCATGAGATCTGTGAATTTTTTTTCACAATCTCATACATTCCAGCCTGGAGGAGAGATGTGGGGTCTTATTGACCCCACATCTCTCCATAAAGAGGACCTGTCACACACTATTCCTATTACAAGGGATGTTTACATTTCTTGTAATAGGAATAAAAGTGATAAAAAAATGTTAAAAAAGTGTAAAAAAAAAAATCTAATTACCTATAAATACATATATAATAAACGTTTATCTTGTCAGAAACTGTCCCATGTCCCCCCATGTCCTCTGCACACTTCCTAATCTAAGGGAATCTATTTAGCCCCCCTATTTCTTATCATGGGAATACAGAACAATGCACAATTATGTTGTAGAGATCTAGGCCCCGTACAGACGACCGAACATGTCTGCTGAAACTGGTCCGTGGACCAGTTTCAGCATACACGTTCGGTCGTGTGTAGGCCCGAGCGGGCAGGATTCCAGCAAACATTTGCCTGCCGGGCCTTTTCCCAGCGGGCAAATATTTCCGGGCTTGTTTTAAAACAGCCCGTTGGAATCCTGTCCCCTCGGACATGTTCGGTCGTCTGTACAGACCTACCGTACATGTCCGAGTGCCCGCCATCCCTCGCATGCGTCGAATGACTTCGACGCATGCGTGGAAGCATTTAACTGGCAGGCCCGCCCACGTCGCCGCGTCATCGTCGCGGCGACGGCGCGGCCCCCCCGCGTATTGTTTACGCGCGGATTTCTGTATGATGGTGAGTACAGCCACCATACAGAAATCCCCAGGCATACATGTACGGTGAAAACGGTCCGGCGGACCGGTTTCATCGTACATGTATGCTCGTCTGTACGCGGCATAAGAGTGGGAGTAGCTGAGTCGATTAGCAAAAGACATTAGACAGGGCTGACACCACTCAGTTCACAACAATGCTTTGTATTGTCAACCCACAATAGGGCTTAAGTGTTGGGTGCATTTCTGGCAGATTGACAGTTTTTTTAACTCCTTGTCACTGGCAAAAGCCAGTCCTATAAGTCATAATGATTGGAGACTGGTATTCACTTGACTGCACACTGATGACAAGATTGGGAGCCTGTCTTGCCAGTTACCGATCATCAGTAGTTTACTATGAGGTGTCAGTAACAGCTTGGTCACAACAGATGCATTTATGCAATGGCTGGGCATTAAAACCCACCCATTATTCTGCCACATACATTTACCGGCCACGTTATTAAGTACACATGTTCAATTGCTTGGTAACAGCCAATCACATTGCATTTAAGCATTTAGA
Source organism: Rana temporaria (assembly GCF_905171775.1). Lineage (NCBI taxonomy): Eukaryota > Metazoa > Chordata > Amphibia > Anura > Ranidae > Rana > Rana temporaria. The sequence continues at coordinate 96,900,496 of NC_053493.1, forward strand.
CATGGTGAAGATGACTTGCTGAAGTTCAAACCAAGCATCAGAATGGGGAAGACGGAGATTTAAGTGACTTTGAACATGGCATGGTTGTTGGGGCCAGACGGGCTGGTATGAGTATTTAAAAAAAACTGCTGATCTCCTGGGATTTCCCCTACAAGCATATCTAGGGTTTACAGAGAATGGTCCGAAAAAGAGAAAATATCCAGTGAGTGGCAGTCGTGTGGAAGAAAGTGTCTTGTTGATGTCAAAAGTCAAGGGAGAATGGGCAGAGTGGTTTGAGATGATAGAAAGCCAACAGTAACTCAAATAATCACTTGTTACAGCCAAGGTATTCATAATACCATCTTTGAACACACAACACAGTGAACCTTGAAGCAGATGGGCTACAGCAGCAGAAGACCACAGCAGGTGCCACTTCTGTCAACTGAACAGGAAACTAAGGCTACAATTCGCACAGGCTCATCAAAATTGGACAATAGAAGATCGGAAAAATGTTACCTGGTCTGAGGAGTCTTGATTTCAGTGACATTCAGATAGTAGGGTCAGAATTTGGCACAAATAATATGAAAGCCTGGATCCATCCTGCCTTGTAATAACAGTTCAGGCTGGTGGTGTAATGGTGTGGGGGCGATATTTTCTTGGCACACTTTGGGTCCCTTTGTACCAATTGAGCATCATTTAAATGCCACGGCTTATCTGAGTATTGTTGCTGACCATGTCCATCCCTTTATGACTACTGTGTACCCATCTTCTGATGGCTCCTTCCAGCAGGATAATGCACCATGTCACAAAGCTCAAATCATCTTAAACAGGTTTCTGAACATGACAATGAGTTTACTGTATTCCAATGGCCACCACAGTCACCAGATCTCAATCCAATAGAGCACCTTTGGGATGTGGTGGAACAGGAGATTCACATCATGGATGTGCAGCCGACAAATCTGCAGCAACTGCGTGATACTATCATGTCAATATGAACCAAAATCTCTGAGGAATGTTTCCAACACCCTGTTGAATCTTTACCATGAAGAATTAAAGCGGTTCTTATGACTTTCTATTGAATTATCAATTGCAGTATTTAAAATAATTTACCATAACTAATTTTGTCTTTACCTGCTTGCCCTGCAAGTTTTTGCTATATTCATTTGTGATGACGTCACCCACACATGCGCCGTATCTTCTATCTTTCCAGCAAGCCGAGACCCTGCTGGGAAAAAGCTGTGTCGGAGCTGCGTCATTTGCTGTTGTCCACGTCAGCTCCCGACATCTCGTGATGCTTCCTCCTAATTACCTCCTGCATTACCTAGTTTCTGGAGTAAGCAAGCACTGATTCGCTATGCTTAGTAACCGGAAACGAAGAAGAGGCTTGGATAATGCAATTACTGCGCATGCGCAAGATTACAGAGACCAAAATGTACTGCGGGCGTTTCGTATATAAAGAATACTTACAGTAAGAACTATTTTTATGCTTACTGATAGTGCCCATTTGAATCCAAATGAATAGTTATTTTATAATATTGTTAAAATTGTTTTTCTTTAGGAGGGTTTACTACCGCTCATAGGTGTGCGCAGCCTTATGCATTAGGGTGTGCACCCCAAACCTTGATGCCGCGTACACACGATCATTAAAAACAATCGTGTGTGGGCTTCAGAGCATTTTTCAGGGTTCTAAAAAATGACGTTTTTTTTTATGTCATTAAAAACGATCCTGTGTGAGCTTCAGAGCATTTTTCGGGTTCTAAAAAATGGCCAAAAATGTTTTCGAACATGCTCTATTTTTTAACAACGTTTTTAACGTTGTCGTTTTTCGGGTTGTAAAAAATGGTCGTGTGTGGGCTTTAACGACGTGAAAAATCAGTGCATGCTCAGAAGCAAGTTATGAGACGGGAGCGCTTGTTCTGGTAAAACTACTGTTTGTAATGGAGTAAGCACATTCATCATGCTGTAACAGACAGAAAAGCGTGAATCGTCTTTTACTAACACGAAATCAGCTAAAGCAGCCCCAAGGGTGGCGCCATCCGCATAGAACTTCCCCTTTATAGTGCCATTGTACGTGTTGTACGTCACCGCGCTTTGCTAGAGCATTTTCTTTTCACGATCGTGTGTAGGCAAGGCCGTTTTTTTTTTTTTTTCTGTTTCAAATATGTTATTGAAGTTTTAAGAATTAAATATAACAGTAAGTATACATAAATTATATAAATCATATAATAAGTAGACTACACAAAATGCTCCACAAAGGGAGAATTCAAATGTTGCATAGGTACATGTCATGTCCAATAAAGGACAAAAACAAAAAGAGGAAGAGGGGAAAGGGGTGGAAAAGGAAAGGGAAGGGAAAGAGGAAAAAGAGAGGGAATACATACATATAACAACGGATAATAACCTCATCAAGATCATATAAGAAGGAGTGTTAGGAGAGAATGAAATATAAAAATTTCACGGCGATGCATTGTTGAACGAATGAAACTCAGTGGAATTTTTAAAGTTTAACCAACAAGCCCACTTGTCATAGAAGGATTTTGGTGAATCCCTGGATTGAGAAATTAATTCTTCCATTTCGGCAATGTGTTCAATTTTCTTAAACCAGTCTGAGATGGTAGGAGGTGAAGATTGTGTCCATCTAATAGGTATACAAAGCTTAGCAGCATTGATAAGGTGAAGCATTAATGATTTTTTATAAGTGTAATAAGGGAATGAGGAATGGTGTAGTAGATATTGGGCAGCAGTGAAATCAGGGGTGAATGTTGTAATGCGAGAAATTAAGCGATGGATATCTTTCAAGAAGGGCTTTATCAGAACACATTCCCACCATATGTGTAAGATTGTACCTTGAGCAGAGTTACATCGCCAACATAAAGGCGAAATGTTTGCATTATATTTGTGAATGATGATAGGAGTCCTATACCATCTAGAGTACAATTTATAGTTATTCTCTTGGGTCAATACATTTAAAGAGCCCTTATGGATATGCTGAAAGACATGTTCCCATTCATCATGGGAGAGGGAGATATTAAGATCGTTTTCCCATTTGAGATTCACTATGTCCCCCTTGAGGTCATAATCTGTGAAAAAAGAGGCATAAGTCGTGGATATTAAATGTTTCTGAGGTGAATTTTTGAGACATAAGATCTCAAAAGAAGTTTTGCATTTATGCCATACGGAATCCGAGCCAGTTCTATAAAAAAAACGTTTTATCATTTCATATTTAGGAGGAGGTATAATAACACCCGGGTTGGAAAGTTGAAATGAATCGAGTGTGAGAAGGTTACCTTTTTCAAAAAAGGATTCAGCTCGTTTTAATGATCAAGTTGAAAAAAACTTTGTTTTTTCTAGAGCCTGAAAAACTTCATTTTTTAGAACCCGAAAAATTATCGTGTGTACGCGGCATGACAGATTTTTCCGACGGAATTCCGCTCAAGCTGTCTTGCATACACACCAAATTCCGACCGTCCAAAACGCGGTGACGTACAACACTACGACGAGCCTAGAAAAATGAAGTTCAATGCTTCCGAAGCATGCGTCGACTTGTTTCCGAGCATGCATGTTTTTTTCTCCGTCGGAGTTCCATACAGACGAACGCAATTTCCGATTTTTTTTCCGTCTGAAAAAAGAGAACATGTAATTCTGTCAGAATTTCCAACGGAAAAAGTCTGATGGTGCATACACATGGTCGGAATATCAAATGAAAAAATTCCGTCTGACTTTTTTCATCGGAAATTCCAATCGTGTGTACGAGACATTATGCCCCTACACACGGTCGGTTTTTCTGTCGGCATTAATATCTGATTGTTTTTTCCGACAGAATTCCGTTCAAGCTGTCTTGCATACACACTGTCAGACCAATTTTTGACCGTCAAAAACACGGTGACGTACAACACGTACGACGAGCCTAGAAAAATTAAGTTCACTGCTTCTGATCATGCGTCGACTTGTTTCCAAGCATGCATGTTTTTTTCCCAGTCGGAGTTCCATACAGACGAACGGAATTTCCGGAATGGCGTACACACGGTCGGAATATCCGAAATTCCATCTGACTTTTTTCATAGGAATTTCCAATCGTGTGTACGAGGCATTAGTGTTCCATAGATGGACTAAATATCGTCTTTTTTTTTTTTTTTACCTTGACATGCTAAAAGTTTTATATCACGATTGTGGCAAATGACAAATCTACCCTTCCACTATAGCTTGTGTACAGGGCTGGTGCAAGGATTTTTGACACCCTAGGCGAAAACCTCATCTTGGCCATCCCCCTTTGGCTCCACCCCTGACCCCCCCCCCGTTTGCCCTGCCCATGTATACCCCACCTTTTTAATGAAGTGCCCATCAAATGCAGCCCACTAGCGCCCATCAAATGCAGCCTCACCAGCGCCCATCAAATGCAGCCTCACCAGCGCCCATCAAATGCAGCCTCACCAGTGCCCATCAAATGCAGCTTCACCAGCGCCCATCAAATGCAGCCTTACCAGCGCCAATCAATACAGACTCACCAGCGCCCATCGAATGCAGCCTACCAGTGCCCATCAAATGCAGCCTCACTAGTGCCAATCAATGCAGCCTTACCAGCGCCCATCAAATGCAGCCTCACCAGCGCCCATCAAATGCAGCCTCACCAGTGCCCATCAAATGCAGCCTTACCAGCGCCCATCAATGCAGACTCACCAGCGCCCATCGAATGTAGCCTACCAGCGCCCATCAAATGCAGCCTCACTAGTGCCAATCAATGCGGCCTTACCAGCGCCCATCAAATGAAGCCTCCTCAGCTCCTATCAAATGCAGCCCACCAGCGCCAATTAATACAGCCTCACCAGCGCCCATCAATGCAGCCCCACCAGTGCCAATCAATGCAGCCTCACCAGCGACCATCAAATGCAGCCTCACCAGCGCCCATCAATGCAGTCTCACCAGCGCCCATCAATTCAGCCTCACCAGTGCCCATCAATGAATGTTTGCTTGCTTCCATTCATTTGGGAGTCGGGACACAGATACAGTCCTCTGCCGCTGCCGCTCCTCTGACACTTTGCGGGTTATTTACGAAAGGCAAATCCACTTTGCAATACAAATAGAAGTGCAGTCGCTGTAGATCTGAGGGGGACATGCAAGGAAAATAAAAAACAGCATTTTGGCTTGCACATGATTGGATGATAAAATCAGCAGAGCTCCCCCTCATTTCAGATCTACCTCTCAGATTTACAGCGACTGCACTTCCAAGTACACTTTCAGTGCAATTTCAAGTGCACTTGTAGTTTACACTTGTGCAAAGTGGATTTTCCTTTCAAAAATGACCCCCTATCTGCGAATGGAGTGGCAGCTGCCTGCTGATACTGAGATTTAGTTGCTTGCTGCAGAGAGAAGAGAGTAGGAACATCATTGGCCAGGTGCCCTGGGCAGTAGTGCGCCCTAGGCGGCTGCCTAGTTTGCTTAGTGGTAGCTCCGGCCCTGCTTGTGTAATACCTCCACTGGATAGAAGCCAATGTTTAAAGCTGACTGGTGTAATGCCTTGTAGAGGAGGAATGGGGCTGGCAACAATGGTGCATCATTTAACCTCTTCCATACAGGGCAGTTATACACACTTCCATACCAGGCCTATTCTGGCACTTCTCTCCTACATGTACAAATCATAATTTTTTTGCTAGAAAATTACGCAGAACCCCCAAACATTATATATGTTTTTTTAGCAGACACCCTAGTGAATAAAACGACGGTCATTGAAACCTTTTATCTTGCACGGTATTTGCGCAATAATTTTTCAAACGCCTTTTTTTTGGAAAAAAATTGTTTCGTGAATTAAAAAATTAAAAAACAGTAAAGTTAGCCCAATTTTTTTGTAAAATAGGAAAGATGATGTTACACCGAGTAAATAGATACCTAACATGTCACGCTTTAAAATTGCGCACACTCATGGAATGGCGCCAAACTTCGGTACTTAAAAATCTCCATAGGCAACGATTTGAAATTTTTTACAGGTTACCAGTTTAGATTTACAGAGGAGATCTAGTGCTAGAATTGTTGCTGGCACTCTAACGCACGCGGCGATACCTCATATATGTGGTTTAAACGGCGTTTACATATGTCGGCGGGACTTGCGTGTGTGTTCGCTTCTGCGCGCAAGCTACCGGGGACAGGGGCGTTAAAAAAATAAATTTTATTTCTTTTTTTTTTTATATATATTTATTTCTTTTTTTTACACTTTTTTTTTAATTTTTTTTTTTTTTGATCACTTTTATTCCTATTACAAGGAATGTAAACATCCCTTGTAATAGGAATGTGTGTGACAGGTACTCTTTATGGAGAGATGCGGGGTCAATAAGACCCCACATCTCTCCTCCAGGCTGGAAAGCATGAAATCGGTGAAAAAAAATTCACCGATCTCATGCTTGCTGTTGCTTAGCAGCCGCAATCGCGGCTTTGTTTACTTACGGGGACCCGGGCATCATCACATCGCGCCCGGGTCCTCCGACGGTCATAGAGATGACTGGTGACCATCTGGTCACCAGTCATCTCTATGCTTCCTGCGAGCGCCGGACGATTCGTTCTCCGGGCCCCCGATGGCACGGGAGAGCCCGGAGAAGCACCGGATGGCGGCGGGAGGGGGGGGATGTCCCCTCCCGCCGCCTGTAAGAACGATCTAGCGGCGGAACCGCCGCTATGATCGTTCTTACGTTGTGCAGAATCGCCGGCACAAGAGAAGGATATCTGAATGATGCCTCTAGCTGCAGGCATCATTCAGATATCCCCCCCACAAAGCCCAGGACGTCATATGACGTCCACTCTGAACGGCAGAGGTTCTTTGTGGACGTCATTTTACTATGGGCCGGTAGGGAAGTGGTTAAGAAGATTGAAATACATAATAAATATGGCTGGTGTCCACAGTCATCAGTCAGCTGGTATATGCAATTTCTAATTTACATGGGAAAAATAAATCAATCTATCCAATTAGCTCTGTTTATTTTTAAATTAATCAGTTTATGGTGTTCATATGCTCCTGAGATATGAAAATTGAACCAATGCAACCTATTGTTGTGATGCTCATGAGAACCAACTGATGGGCAGCAGCTTGTTTTATCTATGACATCAGAGTCTTAAGAGACGAAAAAAAACTGACCAAAAATGTGACAATGGAAAAAAAAAAGGAATTGCTGTAGAACTTTGTATGAATTCCTGTTTGTTCTGTCATTCTCTACTTTCCTCATTATGTCCGTAGATTTAGACATGCATCAGTCACCTGAGATAGGTGTGAATTAACAAATCTTTAAAGAGCTAATGAAGTATTTCAGGAGTCTTTTGTGTCTTACAGACAACAAATCAGCACAAGCCTGTGTATTTAAAGGGTGGGAGACCAGAAGAGCATTTGTACAAATTCTTTTCATATTGTGCTCCGGATACTTTGTTTTAACAAACCTCAAAAAGCAAACATGATTCAGAGCACATTTCATCACTGTCTACCTGAAAGAGAAATCCCTCCATGTCACCAAACAGGTTTTTTTTTTTTGTGTAGGGGTCTATCTAGATGTATTTATATAAACTCACAATATCCTATATAAATACCACACCAATTCAAAAGTGGATGCTAGGCAATCCATCAGACAACCTCTAACAAATAGCAAACTATTGCAATTGTTTTACTCTTGGAAGAAAGTGGGGGCTAGCAAGGAAGAAGAAGAAGAAAAATGACCTCAATATGAAATGGAAGTGAATGCGCTGTTTGAAGTTCCACTGAAGTGAAGTGCTTTATAACAATTAACTGAGTTTAGAAAAAGGCAATGTCGCTGCAATCTAGGGGAAATTATATCATTAGAGGGAATGCTACATTTAACTGAAAGGGTCCTTTTGGAAGGAAAAAAGGAGATGATCACAAAACTGGTACGTTAAATTGGTGCATATTACCAAATTAAAAGACTAAAATGGCTATATCAAGTTCCTTAGAATACATCAACAAAATGAAAGCATGTGCTTTCCTCTGAATATGCATTTCAGGAAGAATTATGGCCCGGAGACAATTTGTATACTTAAGAAATACTGTTCCCACTCCATTACATCATTTGTAGTGCTACTTAAACCAACATATTTATTTAGCTATCTTCTGTACTGGTGCATTTTTTAATGTTAGGCCATTAGTCAAAGATCCTTTTTTAAATTTTTTCTTCTTTAAATTTTTTTATAAAAAATACACTTCAGCAAGCCAGCAAAAATTTATTATAGAGATAAATGATGGCTATTCTGTGCGGAAGCAGAAATGAGTAGGAATATTAACTGTATATGTATGACACAAATAAGCCAAGCATCTATGGTGCACTGACTTGCTGCAGGTACAAATATGGCTCACATTCAACATGTGGCATTTATTGAAAACGGTGTGCAGGAATCCAATCATGTACTCATAGCAACTATATAGGTTGAGCTATATTTTAGTAAAGTTTAGGAAATTATATTGTATTATGGTAACAGTATTAGGTGGATACTTCTAATGATATTCCTTATATTGATTCCTTTTAATTACTCACATTCTAATAAATGATTTCCATCTTTACATGCAGTCAAGCTAATGTGACAGTGAGGCCTCGTACACACGACCGAGAAACTCGACGGGCAAAACACATCGTTTTGCTCGTCGAGTTCCTTGTGAAGCCGTCGAGAAACTCGACAAGCCATTTTTCTCCATTCCCGTCAAGGAAATAGAGAACTTGCTCTCTTTTTGTCTCATCGAGTTTCTCAACAGTTTCCTCGACGGAAATGTACACACGACCGATTTCCTCGGCAAAAAAATATCTCCCAGCATAGAAAACTCGGTCGTGTGTACGAGGCCTTACAGGGGATTAGACAAACTAAAAAACTATCAGTGAGCTTACAGTGGTCAAATTTTAATTATACAGTATAAAACATAAAAGAAATGTAACTGCTCAAAAAGGAACTTCGGTCCTGTTTTAAAAAATGAAAAGTTAGCAGTTACAAATACTGTAAACAGGGGACCAGCCCAGGATGCTAGCTCTGTCTTCATTGGAGCAAATCCTTCACCGGGCTTCAGATCCCAGCACCACCATCTTGGATGTGGGAGCCAGATGTGACTTCCTGCAGTTTCACAGCTGGCTCCCCACTACTTCTGCAATTCTTGTCAAAGAGTTATGTTAGCTTGGCCCGCCCCTAGCCCTCCCGCAGCCTCCTGAGACATGTAGCATGTCCCTGGAGGGTACCGGAGGGCTAGGGGCGGGCCAAGCTGACATAACTCGTTGACAAGAATTGCAGAAGAAATAGCAGGTACATGTCAGAAAAAAAATAATAACTGAGAGTGTGGATGGAAAAATGCAGAACTTTCACTCTTAAGTGAAGATCTGCTTTAAAACATATTAGCTGGATTTGGGCTTTAATTTGTTTGTTGGTCATTTAAAGTGCATGAACAGCGCTGTCACTAAAGATGAGGCAAGGTTCAGGCTGAACTTAGTTCAGGATACCTACAGGATAAGGTCACATGGCAGATGTCTGCAATCTAAAGCCTCATACACACGATCCGATTGTTGGCCAACCCAACCGAGTGTCAGACTTTTGTCCAAAGGGCGTGCGCCTGGATTTTGTCTTGCATACTAACGGCACACAATTGTCGGTCAACAAACACAAATGTAGTGACGTACTACGTGGAATTTCAGCTCTTGAGCGCCACCCTTTGGGCACCTTCTACTAATGTCGTGTTTGGTGAGTATTGATTCCGAGTATGCGTGTTTGTACTTTCAACTTTTGTGTAACGGACTTGTGTACAGACAAAATCTGACACAAGACCAGTGTCCTCCGAAAATGTATTAGCCTGCCATGCAACATTTGTTGGCCGAAAGTTGGACAACAATTGTCTAAAGGAGCGTACTGAGGCCTTGTACACACGGTCGGACCAAACCGATGAGAATGGTCCAACGGACCGTTTTCATCGGTTCACCGCTGAAGTGGCCTGATGGTCTGATGTGCGTACACACCATCGTTCCAAAAAACGATCGGGTCAGAACGTGGTGACGTCAAACACACAACGTGCTGAAAAAAACAAAGTTCAATGCTTCCAAGCATGCGTCGACTTGATTCTGAGCATGCACGGGTTTTGAACCGATGCTTTCTGTACTAACCATCGGTTTGGTCCGATGGGGCAGCGGTCCATCGGTTCGGTTTTGAAGCATGTTTTAAATTTTGGACCGAAGGAAAACAGACCGATGGGCTATACACATGGTTGGTTTGGACCGATAAAACTGAACCTCGGTCCATTCTCATCGGTTTTGTCTGACCGTGTGTACGGGGCCTAACAGTCGAATTTTAGTCCAACAGTCTGCCATTAGACAATCACCTGCTAACAATCGGATCGTGTGTACGAGGCTTTAATCAACTTTAGACATGGAATTCTCTGCCCAGCAGCCGCACATAACAACGAGTGCTGGTGACATCTTTGACCTAATATGGCCATAAGATCACATCTGGTCAATGACATTGTCCAAATATGGCTAAATTAGGTCAATATTGTTACCAGCCTTCCTTTGTTACATGCATTCACAAGGAAGGGAATTCCATGGCTGCAGTTGATTGGTATAGTGGCATGCTAGCATGTGAAAGTTTCCTGTGGGATCAGCCCATGCTGAAGCTAGTAGAAAACCAACAGATCTACAGTGGAACACTTAAAAACTATAAATACTGTGTGCCAGATTCATGTAGAATTACGGCGGCGTAACGTATCCCGTTTACGTTACTCCGCTGCAAGTTTTCAGCGTAAGTGCTCGATTCACATAGCACTTACCTGTAAACTTGCAGCGGCGTAGCGTAAACCCGCCCGGCGCAAGCCCGCCTAATTCAAATGGGGCGTGTACCATTTAAATTAGGCGCGTTCCCACGCCGAACGTACTGCGCATGCTCTGTTTTGAAATTTCCCGCCGTGCTTTGCGCGAAGTGACGTCACCCGACGTAATGTTTTGAACAGCGACGTGCGTTACGTACTTTCGTATTCCCGGACGACTTACGCAAAAAAAAAATAATTGAAATTCGACGCGGGAACGACGGCCATACTTTAACATGGGCTGTCTAATTTTACACCAGCTAAATAGCAATCGCAACTTTACGACGGGAAAAGCCGGCTAGCGTCGACGTAAGAGAATGCGACGAACGCGCGTACCTTTGTGGATCGCCGTAAACAGCTAATTAGCATACCCGACGCGGAAAACAACGCAAACTCCACCCAGCGGGCGCCAAAGTATTGCATCCTAAGATCCGAAGGCGTACGAAGCCGTACGCCTGTCGGATCTTAGCCAAATGCCGTTGTATCTTTGTTTGTGAATTACAAATAAAGATACGACGCAGCAAATTTGAAAGTACGCCGGAGTATCAGCAGATACTCCGGCGTACTTTTTCTGTGAATCTGGCCCTGTGTTATTACTGTTGACAGACTGCATCATTACCTTAGTTCTAATTTAAGGCATCTGACTGAATGTTATTGGTTCTCTAATGTATTTAATATTTGTTTTTACTTGTCTTAAAAATTCAAAAATATATATTTTTGTTAGAGTTTCTTAGGAATTATTATTGGTTACAATTCCCTTTTTTGGTATGTCACTTTTTCTAAATATCCCTAATTGTATAGCATAATTAGATCTGGAAATGTTGTCCCTGTAAGACGTGTTATACCAGTGTACACAATGTCTTTGGAAGATTTTGTATGAAAGAAAGTTACTGGAATACTGTATACTGAGCTTAGTGGGCATTCTAACCATCTCCAGGTCCCATGCCACCATTATCCCTTGGTTGTAAAATCAACATTGTTTTCTCAATGTTACGTATATAGCACAAAGTCTTGGTTGGATAGGATAACAAGTTTACTTTTACAGTCACTAAGAGAAACCTATGATACGTAAAATTACAGAATGTAAAATGTTTATTAGAACATAACCCTTACTGCATATGGATGTATAATACGTAAACAGTTTGGGTACTTATGGAAATATAAATCTAAATTCTAATATTCACTATTTATATGGAGGAAGCCATGTGTAACTCAAGTTACAAACATAGCTTTTAGTATACAAATGTGTATATCTGAAAACATTAATTAACCACTTCCTTACTGGGCACTTAAACCCCCTTCCTGCCCAGAGGACTTTTTGCGATTCGGCACTACGTCGCTTTAACTGACAATTGCGTGGTCGTGCGACATGGCTCCCAAACAAAATTGACATCCTTTTTTTCCCACAAATAGAGCTTTCTTTTGTTGGTATTTGATCACCTCTGCGGTTTTTATTTTTGGCGCTATAAACAAAAATAAAGCGACAATTTTTTTTTTTTTTTATCCTCAGTCTAGGCCAGTGATGGCGAACCTTTTTGAGCCCGAGTGCCCAAACCGCGACACAAGAGCAATTTATTTCTTGCAAAGTGCCAACACAGAATTAAACCTGCCAGCGTCTCTGTACAGAGGATGGGACTTATCTAAATGAGCCCTAAGGGACTAGAAATGTACGATTCTGCCAGATTCGCTCAGACTGCAGGGATTAGGAATGCACTGTGCAACATACACTGACCATTACACTCACCTACCTGACCATTACACTCACCTACCTGACCATTACACTCACCTACCTGACCATTACATTCACTTACCTGACCATTACACTCACCTACCTGACCATTACATTCACTTACCTGACCATTACACTCACCTACCTGACCATTACATTCACTTACCTGACCATTACACTCACCTGACCATTATACACTCACCTACCTGACCATTACACTCACCTACCTGACCATTACACCCACCTACCTGACCATTACACCCACCTACCTGACCATTACACTCACCTACCTGACCATTACACTCACCTACCTGACACATGCAATGACACCAATGAGGCACAATGACACCAATAATGAGGCACAATGTTCCCTAATGACACCAATAATGAGGCACAATGACACCAATAATGAGGAACAATGACACCAATAATGAGGCACAATGACACCAATAATGAGGCACAATGACACCAATAATGAGGAACAATGACACCAATAATGAGGCACAATGACACCAATAATGAGGAACAATGACACCAATAATGAGGCACAATGTTTTCCAATGACACCAATAATGAGGCACAATGACACCAATAATGAGGCACAATGTTCCCTAATGACACCAATAATGAGGCACAATGACACCAATAATGAGGCACAATGACACCAATGATGACAAAAAATAGGGGAGCACAATGTTTCCCAATGACACCAATAATGAGGCAATGTTTTCCAATAACACCAATAATGAGGCAATGGCACCAATAATGAGGCACAATGTTCCCTAAGGACACAAATAATGAGGCACAATGACACCAATAATGAGGCAATGGCACCAATAATGAGGCACAATGTTCCCTAAGGACACCAATAATGAGGCACAATGACACCAATAATGAGGCAATGGCACCAATAATGAGGCACAATGTTCCCTAAGGACACCAATAATGAGGCACAATGACACCAATAATGACAAAAAATAGGGGAGCACAATGTTTCCCAATGACACCAATAATGAGGTTGAATAACACCAATGATGGGGCACAATGTTTCCCAATGACAGTAATGAGGATGTTCTTTTTGCACAATTGATTATTTGCTGAGCTAGCACCTGATATCTGAGAGTGGGGCAGGCTTAGGACTAACAAGATAACTGCACCGTACACTGCACATTAACTCCTGTCTCCCAGTGTCTGACCTTGCTCCAGCAGCTTATAATTCCCGCCGAAAGGCTCCTCTGATTCCAGCCGTGTGTGCTCCCAGTCACGTCACCGCTGATTTATGCGGTGTGGATGAGACAGCTTCTTTGATTGGATCAGCGTGCGTACGCACACACGCACGCACGTCACCCCCGGGAGTTTCTTCTTTGTCACTCCCACTCAGACACGTCATCAATAGCCCTAGAGAACTGTGGGAGTTGTAGTTTGGGGAGCGGTGGGGACAAATGGATTTTAGTGTGTTCTTTGAAATTTTTCATGGCGTGCGGCGTGCCCACCGAAACAGCTTGCCGTGCCGGGAGCGGCACGCGTGCCACGCGTTCGCCATCACTGGTCTAGGCCGATACGTATTTTACATGTTTTTAGTAAAAAAAAAAAAAAAAATCGCAATAAGCGACTGGTTTGCGCAAAAGTTATAGCGCCTACAAACTAAGGGACTGAATTATTATTATTTTTTTTTTTTTTACTAGTAATGGCGGCGATCTGCGATTTTTATTGCGACTGCGACATTATGGCGGACACATCGGACACTTTTGACACATTTTTGGCACCATTCACATTTATACTGCGATCAATGCTATAAATATGCACTAATTACAGTATAAATGTGACTGGCAGGGAAGGGGTTAACACTAGGGGGTGAGGAAGGGGTTAAATGTGTACCCTATATAGTGTTCTAACTGTTGGGGAAGGGGGGTGACTGGGGGAGGTGACCGATCTGTGTCCCTATGTACAAGAGACACAGATCGGTCTCCTCTCTCCCTGACACCAGATCTGTGAGAGCCGGCAATGAGAAATGATCTCATATGTAAACATATGAGATCATCTCTCATTGGCCGCACAGGTCGCCTAGCAAACGGCCACTCCGATTGGCCGTTCACGGCGATCTGTGATTGGCTGTGTCCAAGGGACACGGCCAGCACAGAAGTTCCCCGCTGCGTGCTCGGGAGCGTGCGTGGGGAACGCGGAAAGGGGCGGCCATAAAAACACGGCGCCCCAGAGAAGTAGAACCACCTTGCGGCCGTATATAGTCGTACGGCTGTCGGGAAGTGGTTAAAAAAACTGTCCATCTGTGTAATACATACATAGTGGTGCATTATTATTATGTTGCTTATGCAGAATATTAACCCATTCCTAACAGCATAAGTCAGCACCCGACCCCTCCCCCCCCCTTATAGTTTTATAGTTTTTTTAAAATGCATATTGTGGCTGAAATGTCTGCCGTCAGGTAGCACCCCCCCCCCCTTATAGTTTTTTTTAAATGGACATTCACTGCCTGATCCCCACCCATCCACCTCTGAGCCTGTTTGTAGTTAGACTGCTGGGACTTGAAGTTCTCCATCTTCTCCTGGGGCTCATGGAGAAGATGGAGATTGGAGAACTACAAATCCCAGCAGGTTATACATACAATAAGGCTGTGAGGTGGATGGGTGTGGATGGCATGCAGCTGAGCCCAGGAGATGATGGGGAACTACAAGTCCAAGCAGGTTATAATATAAGGCTCCTAGGTGGATGGGTGTCCAGACATCCATCCACCTCAGAGCCTTATATTATAGCCTGCTGGGACTTGTAGTTCTCCATCTTCTCCTGGGGCTCAGGTGCATGCAATCCACCATCTATGGGACTACAAGTCCCAGCAGTGAGAAAAACTAGACAAAGATGGTGGATTGCATGCACCTGAGCCCCAGGAGACGATGGAGAACTACAAGTCCCAGCAGGTTATAATATAAAGCTCCGAGGTGGATGGATGTCTGGACAGTGACAGAGTGGGGACAATTGGCACAGCGGCATGAATGGGCACAGTGGCGACAATTAACGGGCACAGTGGTGACAATTGACACAGTGGCTGTGTTTGATGGCATGGCACAGTGGCTGCGTTTGATGGCATGGCACAGTGGTGACAATTGATGGCACAGTGGCTGCGTTTGATAGCATGGCACAGTGGCTGCATTTGATGGCATGGCACAGTGGCTGCGTTTGATGGCATGGCACAGTGGTGACAATTGATGGCATAGTGGCTGTGTTTGATGGCATGGCACAGTGGCTGCGTTTGATGGCATGGCACAGTGGCTGCGTTTGATGGCATGGCACAGTGACTGCGTTTGATGGCATGGCACAGTGGCTGCGTTTGATGGCATGGCACAGTGGTGCAAATTGATGGCACAGTGACTGCGTTTGATGGCATGGCACAGTGGTGCGAATTGATGGCACAGTGGCTGCATTTGATGGGCACAGTGAGGCTGCAATATTTTTTATTCCGTTTGCGCCCCCCCAAAAATTTTGAGCACCAGCCGCCACTGTTTGTGACCCAAATGCATGAATCCATAGCACAGAAGTTGCACAATTTAGGCATTGCTAGTGATTTATTTAACAGTGTACTTTTGTACTGTGTATATTATAATTTTTTCAGCTGCACCAATCAGATAAAGAGGACAGGGCTGTGCTTACATTTTTCTTAAATATATACTGTAAAGCTAATCCTTCAACTTTGGAAATCTCCTGAACCCCCTACGCCTAAGGCCCCTTTCACACTGGGGCAGGAGGCGCGGTAGCAGAATAGCGCCGCTAAAAATAGCGGCGCTATACCGTCGGAATTGCCGCGGGATTCGGCCGCTAGCGGTTTGGTATTAACCCCCGCTAGCGGACGATAAAGGGTTAATACCGCCCGCAATGCGCCTCTGCAGAGGCGCATTGCGGGCGGTATAACCCGCGGTTTCCCATTGTTTTAAATGGAAAGGAGCGGTATACATACCACTCCTCTCACCGCTCCAAAGATGCTGCTTGCAGGAGATTTTTTCCTCTCCTGTCACCGCATCGCCTCAGTGTGAAAGCCCTCTTGCTTTCACATTGAGAAGGCTGGGCAGGAGTTTTTCAGGCGGTATTTAGGCACTATTTTTAGCGCTGTCCCGCCTGAAAAACTCCTCAGTGTGAAAAGGGCCTAAGTCTTGGATATCATCTGTAGGTAGTTCTTTACTTAAAAAAAAAACATATTTACCTATGTATGGGCTGCACTGGAATATTAGAAAAACTGCAGAGACCATGGTTGGATATCCCTGGTCTCAGTCCGAAGGAACTTGTATACCAGAGAATATTTGTATGTCCGAGTAGGCCATAAATGTATGACCCGTATTCAATTAAGATGGCCCGCTGAGATCCTATTCTGTGCGGGGAAGAATTATTGTTTCATTGTGAAGATGATATACTGGAGATGAGCATGATGGCATATATATATTTATATTTAGTTTTAAGAGAGCAGTTTCAGTGGAGTGTTGAGGACGAAATACAGACTGAAGGGGATCAAGAAGGCTATTCTCAGCAAGGTGGTCGCTCATGTAGACCAGACATTCAAGGAGTTTGGATAAAAAGGGGAGCAAGGAGATGGGGCATAGGTTGTTAAGATTGTGTAAAAATGTATCTCTGTTTTTTATGCCGTACAAACTGTTATGTACTGACATGTTCTAGATTGTCAAACTGTTTGTCTTTAATAAACATTTTTCTTATTTAAAAAAAAAAATACTGTAGGTGTATTGGCCTTCTGTAAATCTATTACATTTAACCAGGTATACTTCCTAAACACCTGCAACAAAAACAGCAAAAACAACACATCATGTATTAGAATATTTACTGCTAGCATAGTAGGGAAAGTAGTGAAAATATTTTACATAAAAAATGGCAATGCTGGAGAATGGAAATTGCCAATTCATTACAAATAATTTGTTCCTAATTTTTTAAAATAAAGATGTAAATTTGTTTTTTTTTTCAACATCATTTTTTTAAAGTAAATTAAAAATATTTAAATACGCATCAACTGCTTCCACCTTCTCCCCCACAACCCTGTTATCTCTCTGTCTCTGAACTTCCCATCAAAATAGCGTGTTAATTCAGCGTGATGCCATAAAGCCATAAAAACAGCTTTTTTTCCTTCCAAGCAGGATTCTGAGCTGCCATAAAACTAGGCTATCGCAGTC
Source organism: Rana temporaria (assembly GCF_905171775.1). Taxonomy (NCBI): domain Eukaryota; kingdom Metazoa; phylum Chordata; class Amphibia; order Anura; family Ranidae; genus Rana; species Rana temporaria. Next base: position 96,918,200 of record NC_053493.1, read on the forward strand.
CTCCTGCCTTGTCCCTTGCTGGAAGGGTTGTAAATACCTCTATCTTCAATAAAAGAGAGACAGGTTTTCCCATCTTCCAGACTCATTTCCTGTGGGAAACATTTTGCTGTAAATCCCACTGACACATCATGTTTACATTTACATTTTCATCAGGCTTCTCTTGGCCTTAGTGAAACACTGTAACAAAGCAGCCTCAGGTTAACATCAAGTTAATCCTTTAATATTTTCAAATTATATTTCTAAATACTGTGTCAAAATAATCTGGTAATAAAAAACAAAATGTAAAAAAAAAAAAACCTGAGCATGCATGCACTTTCATTTATACTCCCTTCAATGTTTAATATTCTTTGCCCTGCTAAAAAATGAGGCTTAACTCTGGGCCCTGTTACGTTAAACCCCTTTTGTCCGTCAATCAACAATAACGTATTATTCCGCCATCACAAAAGAAAATCTTTTGGAGGCAGTAGAGATCTATGGGTTGTGCAAATGCAGTGGTTAGGATGTGAATATGCCTCGGTACTAATCAAATAGCCAAATTCAGGGATGCTGCTGGCTCGGGGCTTGTAGCGAATTCCACCAGCCTCAAACTTAGAAACAGTCCTGCATTATTTGTTGCTGACCGCTGGCTGAACCCAGTCCTGATGAGCACCATTACCATTAGCTACTTCTCAGTGTATTCCATCAACCAATGGCAAGAGCGGCATGCTGCAGCCCCAGCTACAAGGAATTGATCAAACAGTGTAATGAGACTATTTCTTCACTGAGGTTATTTTAAATGAATATAAATATTTTCTTTCTACATAATTTGCTGCAAAAAGGTCACTGAACTCCCTGTGAGTCAGATGAAAAATGGGTGCACCATCTCTTTTTAAATCTTCGAGCTGAGAAGCAAAAAGAAAAAAAATAGCAAACAATCAAAAGCATTTTGTGATATGCCGTACGCATAAATCCTAATGAGCGCTGATGTTGGGTAATTAAAGGTAGCTGCTGCTTTGCTACATCTTTAAATTGCAGCTTGCAAGCTGATGTGATATCTTCAAAACCTTGCGTTTGGATCTCGACACGTCAATAATAAATAAAGCCTTTGACAGCTGAATAGGCTAAACATTAAATATGCATCATAGATACAACTGGGAAATTACAGCAGAGGGATGCGATATGAATTTAAACTTTTTTTTTTTTTTTTTTTTTTGTTGTTTAGCATAAACCTGACATATTGTTCTCCCAATTTATGTTCACCAAATAAAAGACATCAAAACATTTAAACAGTGGGAGACGCACATTTTCTGCAATATTAGTCAGCTCCTGGGCTGGGAGAATGGTTATTACCCCATGATAATATTAATGAGGAGTAACAATACTTAATTAATATTTGGAAACCACAGAACATTTTTTCTGTATACATGATGTCACGCTTGGCTTCAGAAGCATTATTTTGTGTATTTTTTTTTTTTTATTTGCTTTAAGTGCACCTGCCACCTGCATCTAATGGAATTAGCCCTTTTATGTGTAAAAGCACTATTTATTTTTTAAAAGAAACCATTCACATTAGTCACTGCCCGCTACGGTTAAATGCACCAACTCATGCTAGGGCTAATTGTGAGTGGAAGCCAGTTAACCTAACAGTTTTTTTTTTTTTTTTTTTTTCAATTGTAGGCTACCAGATCATCTGAAGGAAACTCATGCAAATATGCAAAATATATACATGCAAGCAAAATATGTGGTGGGAACTCAATCCAAGATTTAAGCATAGTGGAGTAAAAGCAGAACTGAACTTTCTATTTTCTTAAATGCAAACTCTCTGAAAGTAAAAAATAATGCATGCATACGCATTGCAAAGCTTTGTGCCTGGTCGTTTTCTCAACAGGGATCCAAGCTGCTGTGCAGACATAAAGTGGTTCTAAAGCCTAAACATTTTCTACCTTAATACATTCCTTGCATTAAAGGGGTTGTAAACCCTAATATTTTGTTTTGTTTTTCATAAAAATAACAAACATGCCTATACTTACCTGCTCTGTGCAATTGTTTTGCATAGAGCAGCCCCAATCCTCTTCTTCTGGGGTGCCACGCTGGCGCTCCAGGCCGCTCCTCTTCATCGGGTGCCCCCACGGAAGACAGATTTCCCTGGGGACACCCGTGGGGGCTTGCTCCCAAGTCCCGCTGCTGCATCCATTGACACAGATAGCAGGGCTCAGCCCCCAGTGTCACTGGATTTGATTGACAGCAGCAGGAGCCAATGGCTCCTGCTGCTATCAATCTGTCCCATGAGGAGAAAGACAGTGGCCCAGATTCTCAAAGGAGATACGACGGCGTATCTCCAGATACGCCGTCGTATCTCTGAGTCTGAGCCGTCGTATCTATGCGCCTGATTCTTAGAATCAGTTACGCATAGATTTGTATTAGATCCGACCGGCGTAAGTCTCTTACGCCGTCGGATCTTAACTGCATATTTACGCTGGCCGCTAGGGGCGTGTACGCTCATTTATGCCTAGAAATATGTAAATCAGCTAGATACGCAAATTCACGAACGTACGCCCGGCCGACGCAGTACAGATACGCCGTTCACATTAGGCTTTTCCCGGTGTAAAGTTACCCCTGCTATATGAGGCGTACATGCGGCGTACCAATGTTAAGTATGGACATCGTTCCCGTGTCAAATTTTTAACATTTTACGTCGTTTGCGTAAGTCGTTCGCGAAGAGGGCTGGGCGTCATTTACGTTCACGTCGAAAGCATTGGCTTCTTGCGGGTTAATTCGGAGCATGCGCACTGGGATACTTTCGTTAAAAGCGTCATTTATGTGGGGTCACATAAAATTAACATAACACACGCCCACATCTACCACATTTGAATTAGGCGGGCTTACGCCAGCCTATTTATGCTACGCCGCCACAACTTTCGTTTGAGAATACGGCACTTGCCTGTAAAAATTGTGGAGGCGTAGCGTAAATAGGATACGTTACGCCCGCACAAAGATACACCGCTGTACGTAAATCTGGGCCAGTGGCTGGAACCACTGAGCTTGTGCACATTGCTGGATTGCATTGGGCTCAGGTAAGAAAGGGGGGTGGGGGGGTCTGGAGGGAGTTGCTGCACAGGGTTTTTTACCTTAATGCATGGAATGCATTAAGGTGAAAAATCTTGAGACTTTACAACCACTTTAAGGTCCCCCATGTGGGAAGCGACTTCTCATGGGGACACTGGACCGAGAGGAGGGGCAAGGAGCACCGGCAGGGACCCGAGAAGAGGAGGTTCATGGACGCTCTGCACAAAGCAGGTACAGACATGTTTCTTTTTCGTTTTTTATTTTACCTTTACAATTGCTTTAAGCTAGCCACACACTGATCAACATTCAGTTGGTTCAGCAGGGACAATGTGTGTCTGTCCCTGCTCAAAGGAAGTCAAACACTAGATCAATTTATGTCAACATCTCTCAAAAGGACATGTTGGAAAAACTTTCTTGATCAGTGGCTGCAGACAATCAACTACAGCCACTGATCAGTGTATTCTGACAGCAACAGGTGCAGAATACAATGTCCTGGTTAGGGAAGATTCCTCCACCCACCCCGTTTGTGTGGCTGGAGGAATCTATTCTTTTTCGTTCAGCCCACTGGTTGAATGAATGAAAAGCTAACAATGTATGGCCAGCTTTAGAAGTTGGACCTAAGATTCTAGATGACCTCTTGGTTTGATCTCTGATGGTTCACAACTCCACACCCCCAACTAAGGCCCAGATTCACGTAGAATGGCGTATCTTTGTGCGGGCGTAACGTATCCTATTTACGCAACTTTTACAGGCAAGTGCCGTATTCTCAAACGAAAGTTGCGGTGGCGTAGCGTAAATAGGCCGGCGTAAGCCCGCCTAATTCAAATGTGGTAGATGTGGGCGTGTGTTATGTTAATTTTATGTGACCCCATGTAAATGACGCTTTTTACGAACGGCACATTTGCCGTCCGTGAAAGTATACCAGTGCGCATGCTCCAAATTAAACCGCAAGAAGCCAATGCTTTCGACATGAACGTAAATGACGCCCAGCCCTATTCGCGAACAACTTACGCAAACGACGTAAATTTTTTAAAATTCGACGTGGGAACGACGTCCATACTTAACATTGGTACGCCGCATGTACGCCTCATATAGCAGGGGTAACTTTATGCTGGGAAAAGCCTAACGTAAACGGTGTATCTGTACTGCGTCGGCCGGGCGTACGTTCGTGAATTCGCGTATGTAGCTGATTTACATATTTCTAGGCGTAAATCAGTGTACACGCCCCTAGCGGCCAGCGTAAATATGCAGTTAAGATCCGACGGCGTAAGAGACTTACGCCGGGCGGATCTAATACAAATCTATGCGTAACTGATTCTAAGAATCAGGCGCATAGATACGACGGCTTAGACTCAGAGATCAGACTCATAGATACGACGGCTCAGACTCTGGGCCCCAGTGTGTCATTATGCTCCTATATTTGCCTAAGGACCAGAGCACATCACTGCACAGAACAGTGTGGCCCTTCCCAGTCACTCCTTGATAGACAGCTGCATTTAGTAAAACAAGTAACAAGTGGCTGATAAAAGTACAGAATACAGGGAGGATTAGTGTAGGGAGAGAACTGCCCTGTTACATGTCCAGGAAAGAATGGGAGTAAAATAAAGCCCTACTCTCAATATCTTAGACCCCTTTCACACTGAGGCGTTTTTCAGACACTTTTGGGCTAAAAATCGCACCTGTAAAGCACCTGAAAAACACCTCCCCTGCAGTCCCAATGTGAGAGCCCGAGCTCTTTCACACCGGGGTGCTGCACTGGCAGGATGTTAAAAAAAGTCTTGCCCATTAAAAAATTAGTGGGCACCGCCGCCAAAGCTCCTGCAAATAATTTTGACAGTGGTGCTACAAGGGCGCATTTAACCCTTTATTCGGCCGCTAGCTGGAGGGGGGGGTTAAAAGCACCCCACTAGCAGCCGAATAGCACCGCTAAAATGACGGTTTTACCGTCAACGCCCACCCGCCCATGTGTGTAAGCAGCATTAGGGAGCTCATCCAAATGTGTATTCTTGTGGGGTTAGAGCACCCAAGTTTCCGGGGAGGCAGCAGTGAGACCTGGAAACATCACCCACACAATTTGGAAGCATTGTAACCGAAGACCAAGGTATTTTCATAAATGTTATGTTTTTTAAGTTTTTTTTTGGGGGGGGGGGTAGTCCTGCTCTTACAACCAAGCCACTGTGGTGATTTAATTTTATATGGTGTATATCTATATGACTTAGAATTTGCACATGCGACTGACATGTAGGTTGTTTTAACATTGGGTAAAGAAGACAAAGAGCAATGACATGGAGTAATCAGATGATCTTTCGCTTACACCAGCAGTTGGCAACTATTCCTCACACTGACACCAATTATGGGGTGCCATTCCTTCCACTGACACCAACTATGAGGCACTATTTTTTCCACTGACACGAACAGTGGGGCACTATTCCCCCCACTGACACCAATGATGGGGTACTATTCCTTCAACTAATACCAATTATGGGGGACTATTCCTCCTCCTTCTGACCACATGAACTGTCCATTTATTTTACAAACAACATTTTTGGAAATATGCACAATACACAATGCAAAAACATGTAGTCAAGTGGATAAACGTTTTACAACCAAATCAAGGTCATAGAAATACTGAAGAAAATAACCTGGGTTCTATGCTAATTACATTTTACATACATTTAGTGGCATGTAATTGTAGACATATATCAGGAAATAATAAGCTAAACCAACAAAAAGATGCACATATCCTAATGCTAGTACAAAGCATGTAAAAAATACTCATTGTTAAATCTCACTTAGAACCCAAGGCGTAAAGGGGAAACGTGTGAATGTAATGGGCGGTATATAGTTATTGGAGAGGCTAGTGGTATCTTACACCTGGAAGGGGAAGGGTGGGTTAGTTTGAGAAGTGGAGGGCTCTAATTAGCGCGACATGTGGGTATTAAGTACTCACTATGGTCTATAGGGTCCTCCAAACTGTAAACTCTTCCAGGAGGTGGGCTCTTTCAGCCTAAGATTGATCAAAGAAAAGAGGGGTGGGGAACGAAAAGGAAAAAGGGAGGGAGAACTAAGGTCATAGTGAGAGAGAGGGAGAAGAAGGGTAACTGGATAAGGAGGGGGAGTGGGGCCATCCATGAAGGTCCTCGTGGAGATTCTGCAACCACAGACACCCTATGTCAGAAATGGGATGGTCATACAGGTACTGTAGCAGTTGTGTCAGTTGGTGTCTGTGATGGCTGGGGGGTCATGCTTAGTTCGACGGTAGGCATTCGCCTCCAAAAGGTAAACCCAACAATTCCATGTTGCCATGAACTTGAAAGGGGAATCTCTCGCTATATAATTAAGCTGCTTCATCTCCGCAATTTTACCCAGAAAACCAATTCAGGATGGAGGGTACACAGGTCATTTTATTACTCTCACTGACCAACAAGCCTGATAAACTGTGTACTCCCACTGATGCTGGGGCATTTTCTACTCCCACTCTCCACAGTCCAGCCCTCCTAAAATCTGAGGGACAGTAAACTGGCCTTTTGTATAGAAAGTTTAGAGACCTTTGATCTAGATATTAGATCTGATCTGCAAAACTACAATATGCTGTAAAAAAATACTAAAAAATTGTTTCTGATTGTGGTGGTTTAGAGAATATTTAATTTTTTCCTAAATTTTTTTTATAGATCTGTCTTATTGTTCTCCCATTTTACATTCAACAAATAAAAGACTTCAATAACATTAACACAGTGGGAGATGCACATTTTCAGCAATAATAGTCTAGTCAGTTCTTTGGTAAAATGGTTATTACCTCATAATAATACTAATGAGGGATAATAATATTTAATTAATATTTGGAGAATAGATAAACTTCTAGCTGTGCAATGATGTTACGGTTAGCATAAGCCAAACTTTTGCATCGTGGTTTAAATGTTATAAATGTAATTTGCCTTAAAGTGCAGTTGTCATTTATTTCTAGTAGCACTGCTACTCTCTTGGAGCACTTGTCCTAGATTTGTTGGTTTGCAATAGCCACTGCAAATATTACCCAGTCTATTCCCCCCTCCATCAAAGCATTAGTCAACCCATCAGGCCTTGTACACATGATAGGTTAAACAGAGGACAATGATCTGATGGACCGTTTTCATCGGTCAAAATCGATCGTGTGTGGGCCCCATAGGTTATTTAACAATCGGTTAAAAAAAAGCCAACTTGCTTTAAATTTAACCAATGGATTCCTAATCGATAGGTCAAAACCGATCGTTAGTAGGCACGACCATCGGTTAAAAATCCACGCATGCTCAGAATCAAGTCGACGCATGCTTGGAAGCATTGACCTTCATTTTTTTCAGCACGTCGTTGTGTTTTCCGTCACCGCGTTCTGACACGATCGGTTATTGAACCGATGGTGTGTGGGCGCGACGGACCATCAGTGCACTTCATCGGTTAACCGATGACAACGATCCTTCAGACCGTTCTCATCGGATGGACTGATCGGGTGTACGAGGCTTCAGAGTTCACAGTGAGAACAAGGTAGTGGTGGGTAGATAGCTATATTGTTTTTTATCAGAGATGGGGTAGATAGCTATATTGTGATCTTTAATTTCTCCACCAGGCCTGCCACCTGCCAGTACATTTTTTCCTAGTGATTGGCTTATGTGCCATGATTGACTTTTGTGCCTATCAATTAGATGGCAGGATCTACATTATACTTCCTGCCACTATAAAAAAAAACGATAGATTGCCACCTCCAGAGTATGGAGAGAGTGATTCATTAAAGATGAACATTTTCGACGTATTGTTTTATTTATTACAGGTATTTATATAGCACCAATTTAGCACTTTAAATACTACATCCACATCAGTCCATGCCCTGAAGGAGCTTACAATCTACAGCCCCTATCTCACAGGCATACATACACATACTAGGGCCAGTTTAGATAGGAGACAATTAACCTGCCAGTATGTCTTTAGAGTGTGGAGGGAACCAGAATACCCAGTGGAAACCCACAAAAGCATGAGGAGAATATGCAAACTCCATGCAGATAGTTTTGGGATTTAAACCAGGGACGCTAAAATCAAATGGCAGAAGCACCATCCACTAAGAAACTTTGAACTTGGGTTACAAAATCTAGCAATCTGTCCCTGAAATTGAACGAACATGTTCCTGGGGTAGTAGTGCCAGATCACAGATTATACCTATTACCTTGACTTACTCTTTTAAGTTAAACCCATAGGCCTCGTACACACGATCAGTCCAAACCGATGAAAACGGACTGAAGTTCAGTTTCATCGGTCCAAACCGACCGTGTGTACGCCCCATCAGTCTGTAGTCCTTCAGTCCAAAAACAGAGAACTTGCTTTAAAATTGGACCGATGGACGCCTGACCAATATGTCAAAACCGATGGTTAGTACGCAAAAGCATTGGTTCCAAACCCGGGCATGCTCAGAATCAAGTCGACGCATACTTGGAAGCATTGAACTTCATTTTTTTCAGCACGTCGTTGTGTTTTACGTCATCGTGTTGGACTCGATCGGTTTTTGAACTGATGGTGTGTAGGCACATCAGACAATCAGTCTGGTTCATCGGTGAACCGATGAAACTGAACTTCAGTCCGTTTTCATCAGTTTGGACTGATCGTGTGTACAGGGCCCTAGCGCTGACCATACGCACATATGCCGCCTCGGCATGAAGGGGTTAAGCCTGCCAATTTTTACAGAGGGCAGTCCACTCTTTAGGGATAACAACCGATGTGGCTGAAAGCCACCACCGGGAGACCCGATCCTTGATTTGGCACTTCCGCCGATTAGGCTGAGACTGGAATGAAGCCGGAAATGGCTTTGTTTCAGTGTCCTATGTAAAAACACAGAAGCAACGTCACAATATCACTTCCGGTTTACTCGGCTGCCAATGACGCCAATTTAAAAAATATTACAGTATTCAGAATCGCAGTTTTTGGCAATCTGAATACGTTGAAGTGGAAAGGAGTGATTTGGGGTCTTTTAGACCCCTGATCCCCCCCGTAAAGAGTACCTGTCACCACCTATTACTGTCACAAGGGATATTTGTAACAGCAATAAAAATGATCAGAATTTTTTTTAACGTGACAATGTAAAAAAATGTATAAAAAATAAGATTTTTTTTTTTTTAATGCGCCCCCGTCCCCGCGTCCTTGCACAGCAAAGAAACTGCCTGCGTAAGTCGTGCCTGCATATGTAAACAGTGTTCAAATCACACATGTGAGAAATCCCATAGGGATGGGGGTTTGGGCCTCCCGGATTTTTGGCTATACTACCTAGCCGCCAGATGGTCTCAAATGGCACAATGGCACATTTCCAACCCTAATCTCCCATGGGTAGCATTCGAGAGAGATTCGATCCTTCCCTATTCTATTTCCGGCATCCTTTGGGGAAATAAAATTCCTAATCACGCTATAGAACCCCTTAACCATATAGTGTCACAATCATACCAATTATGGAAATTATACAGTGGAAAATACCATCTCATCACTAAATCTCCCCCACATGCATCCTTCATTGGTGACCCGAAATTTCATCAATACACCAAGGGCTTGGGAGACTTTTCTTGGTGGATCAGTAATAATCAGACTTCCCTATTCAACTTTCTAGAAAACAATAACTTCATTCCCTTCTCCTCGTTGAAATCTAAATATCAAATTCCCAACACAGAATTTCACAACTTTCTACAGATTAGACACTTCTTTAACACATACTTTCAGACTACAGACACAAACCCACCTTCCTTTTTTGAAAACTTTGTCTGAAATCCCCTAGAAAACGTGGCTTTATTTCTGAGGTGTACCCCAATCTCATTAATAACACAGATTCTCCAAAACTTTCTTACATGCAGAAATGGGAACAGGAGATATCCTTCTCTTATTCCCCAGATGACTGGGAAGAATCTATCAACAACCTTCACAAATGCACTAGATCAATTGCTATTAAGGAAACTGCACTGAAACTATTCACCAGATGGTACTATACCCCAGTTAAACTACATGTAATATTTCCGACCGTTTCACAACTATGCTTCAGAAACTGCAACTCCATTGGTTCATTCTCACACACTTTCTGGGACTGTGATAGAATCACATATATATGGAAACAACTTGAGAAATTTGCCTCTAAGATTTCAAACTACAATGTCAAACTGACAGTTCAGAACTGTCTTCTGTTCTCCCCTATTATAGGCCTCCCCATACAGCACATGAGACTAATCCACACAATCTGTGTTGCGATCCACTGGCTGTTTGCTTTTCACTGGAAATCCCCCACAGTTCCATTAGATCAATTGAAAACGAGAATTAACAATATAAACCTTATGGAAAAAATCTATCACATTGTTCAAAATTCGATCCATATATATAATAAAAAATGGGACCCATGGTTTGAACATTCTGCTACTTTCTTTAATCCCATCTAAATCGCATAATTCCTTTTGCTGATCCGTTTATCCTAATAACACTTATGGTTTTATATCTACTTTTTGACCCTCATCTTAATTCTCTACTCTTTAGAACTATGTTTTATTAATGTTACATAAGATTTGTATAGTTTACTATTGTCTATTTTTTGACTCCTGGACATTTTCTTATGTGTACTCTTTTTTTTGTATGCCATTTTGCTTTTTGTACCACCATTTTGTACCAAATAAAAAAGTTTGTAAACAAAAAAAAAAACAAATCACACATGTGAGGTATCACCATGATGGTTAGAGCGAGAGCAATAATTCTAGACCTCCTCTGTAACTGTAACCTGGTAATCGTAAAAAATTATTTAAAGCGTTGCCTATGGAGATTTTTAGGTACTGTAGTTCTTTTGCCATTCCACCAGTGTGCACAATTTCAACACATGACATGTTAGGTATCTATTTACTCAGCGTAACATCTTCTTTTACATTATACAAAAAATTGAGCTAACTTTACTGTTTCATTTTTTTAATTCATGAAAGTGTCTTTTTGCCCAAATGATTGCATTTAAAAATCCGCTGCGCAAATACCATGTGACATAAAATAGTGCAACAACCACCATTTTATTCTCTAGGGTCTCTGCTAAAATATACATATATATATATATATATATATATATATATATATATATATATATATATATATATATATATATATATATTAGGACTGTGCAAATTAACTTTTAATTAATCGATTAATCTTTAATTTTTTTGATCGATCAAAATCTTTTTGATTGATTAAAATTCTTTTGATTGGTACTCGCCTCTCCGCCGGCTTCTGGGCCTTCAGGGAGTTTCGTCGGAGATCCAGTAATGTCACGGACACCGGCGGGGCTTGCCGTGTCCATCTGAAGGGCTCCTTTGCTGTGCCTTCATATCTGCATGCCGGCGGGACCTTATTATCTGCCACACGCAAGGGCTGTTACCCTCCCCTCTATCAACCTGGGATTCTACAACCATCCACTGGGTGTTGTGATAGTTCCCTTCACGGGACATCTACATGCCGATGGACTGATGTTAACCTCTCCTCATCTGGATACAGCAGTGGTATCGTTGTACACATTTTTATACCAGTATCATACTTAGCTACGTGTTTTTATGACTGCACCATTTTTACAGTTTATGTAGCTACATCGATTTTATCTCCAGTGCAATATTTATTTTGTTACCTACTTGAAGACTATAAAAGTTTTAATGCTATTCCCATTGAGCACTGCCTTTGTGTGTTTTTTGTATCCTGCTATCCATTTTTCCAGTGGTTGGTAGCTGCACTGGGAATCAGCCTGCAAGGAGATCAGCTAAAAGTAGTTGGATCTGTATGTGCGTTATAATTAATCGAAATTAGTCGATTAATCGATTAAAAAACAAAACGATTAATCGAACAGAAAAATTTTGATCAGTAAACAGCCCTAATATATATAATATATATATATTATATATATATATATATATATATATTGAGTGCCAGATTCACGTATCTGGGCGCATCTTTTTGCGGGCGTAGCGTATCCTATTTACGCTACGCCGCCGCAACTTAGACTGGCAAGTGCAGTATTCACAAAGCACTTGCTCCGTAAGTTGCGGCGGCGTAGCGTAAATGGGCCGGCGTAAGCCCGCGTAATTCAAAGTAGGCTGGTAGGGGGCGTGTTGTATAGAAATGAATCGTGACCCCACGTAAATGACGCGCCTAACGAACGGCGCATGCGCGCGCATGCTCAGTATCACGTCAAATTTTCTCCCTAAATTACACGATACGACGCTGTTCCGACGTTTCCGACGTCCATACCTTAACATGACTTACCCCTGCTTTATGAGGGGTAAAGTTACGCCGGTTGTACGCCTTACATAAACAGCGTATATTAATACGCTGGGCGCAAGTACGTTCGTGAATCGGCGTATCTAGCTCATTTTCGACGCGTAAATATATACGGAAGCGCCCCTAGCGGCCAGCGTAAATATGCACCTAAGATACGACGGCGTAAGAGACTTACGTCAGTCGTATCTTAGACAAATTCTGGCGTATCTGATTCTTTGAATCAGGCGCCGAGATACGACGCCTCACATTCGGACTTACGACGGCGTATCTGGAGATACGTCGTCGTAAATTCTTTCTGAATCTGGCCCATAATGTTTGGAGGTTCTAAGTATATTTGTAGCAAAAAATGCGAATTTTAACTTGCAACAAATGTCAGAAATAGGCTTAAGCCCCCATACACACTATTAGATTATCTGCAGATTTTTGTTTTCAAATTTTTCCAAAACCATGAAGTGCAAGGGCCTGCCTGATTACATACAGATTGAAACTCTTAAGGTTTGACCTCATATTATATGGTTTTGGTAAATCTGAAGACAAAAATCTGCAGAAAATCTGATATGGGGCTTTAGGCATGAAAGGGTTAAAGTGATATTAAAGCTTTTTTGTTTGTTTAAATAACAATCATGTTATACTTACCTGCTCTGTGCAATAGTTTTGCACAGAGCAGCCCCGTTCCTCTTCTTTTCGGGTCCCTTGCTGGAGCTCTAGGGTCCTCCCTCTCAAGCAGTGCCCCCAGAGATAGCCGCTTTCCCTGGGGGCATCGCTGCATGCTCACTCTCTAGCCAATGCTCTATCGTCCATAAGACACATAAAGCCGTGGCTCAGCCCTGCCCCCTTATTCTCTTCTCATTGGCTCACTGGCTGTGATTGACAGCAGTGAAAGCCAAAGGATGCCCTCTGCTGTCTCAGCCAATAAGGAGAGGGAATCTCAGGACAGGCGAGTCTCTCATGCACATCGCTGGATCGAGAGGGGGCTCAGGTAAGTATTAGGAGGGCTGGGGGAGAGCAGCACACAGAAGATTTTTTACCTTCATGAAGGTAAAAAAAAAACTTCAGCCTTTATAACCACTTTAAGTTTAAGTTAAGGAGAGTGTCCTTGCTATTCCACAGGTCAAAGGATAGACATAGTAGACACTTTTTGAATTTCCTTATTTAAATGTTTTACTTCCTATTAGGCTGAAAGCTAGTGAGAACCTAGTGGAAGAGAAGTAATTGAATACTACTGCCACTAGCAGAATTTTTTTTTTTAATATGGTGCGATGGGTGCAGCCTGGGCTGAAAAACTACATTGATGGAAAGTACAGTGTGGTCCAAATCCTCAGAATAAATGCTATGGCTTTAGGAACCTCTGAAGAATCCAATCCAGCACACTTAACGCAGCACTTCTGAGACACTGAAGTCATCTGTAAGCAGCAGACAAAAAGATCAAAGTGCACAGACTACGCACTTTGCTCTCTTTCTCTGTACTGCCAATAGCAGAAATATAATAAAAATAATGGACTGTTTATGCCAAAAAAAAATTGTAATTATTGTGCAGTAAAATATAGTGTACGTTTACAATAAAATAACATTGATAATAGTGATAAATAAGGATAAATCAATTTTTACAATGCACGCTTTAAGGAATTTTGTATGGAATGTTTTTTTTTACATTATATATTTGTGTAGTTGCATGGGTGTTAATATACCTAAACTGTCCCTAACAGCTAATATAAAATATAAAAATATAATCATTTGTTTATCTCAGCTACTTTGTGTATCTGTATGTGAGGTCTTGTGCACAGTTGGATTGTACCTTGTACAGAACAGATGCATGGGATGTGCTCTTTCCCACAATCTGCCATCCCATGAGACCTAGAAGAAGAATGGATTACTGGCCAAACTCTTAGAATCCCAGTCTTGATTGCCCTCTGTGTTAACCCTCTCAGTAGTGAGTAAGCAACACCACAGGTCTTCAGTAGGTCTCCACTGTAAATCATTGCGCTGCCAGTGTCAGAGAACTTTACCAGGATAGCATAGCAGGAAAGCTTCTTACAGTACACATCTGTATCTAGCATTAACATCCCTGCATGATACAGTATTGTCCCACAATCCTGCATCCTGCTTACTTTTATGCCCAGTGGCCCGGTAATCTACTAATTGTATAAGACGCGTTGTTTGCACGTAATTGGTTGACTGAAGTTAACACAGCTTAACCTTATTCACTAAGCAAAGTGAACATTTGCTTTAAAAAGAGACATTTTTGCTTTGCTAAGTTAACAGTCTACATACCTTTAGTAAATTAATCCCAATATCTCAGTCTAATTCAACAGCTATGGTAATATGCATGAACCATTAAAATAGTGATGTTCTTGATGACATTGACATTATTTCTAAATTAATAATCTAGAAAGATTTAATATTAGATATAACCCTAAATAACTAAAGGGCTAAACATAATACTGTTCACACAGGGATCATTTGATTCTGTGCAGCTTTTAGCCCAGGTTTTTGTTACACAAGCAGCATGCAGTTTGTGAATAAATGCCAAACCTTTCACTACATACATTTTCACCCCTAGATTCCCTCTAATAACACGGTATTTATCAGTTAGTGTTAGTGATTAGGTTAAGGGCTACATTTAGGGATTAGGTGATGTTAGGGTTGTTAGGTTGATTTTAAGGGTTATGCTTGGGGCTTAGGTTTACAATCAGGATTATGTTTATGGGGTTTAATGGTGTTACAGAGGTTTAGATTTAATAGGTGGCTTTTACTTTTTGTCATAATAAATTAAGTTTCAGGTGTGATAGATCAGATTTTGGGTGTGAAATTTATTTATTATATAAGTAAAAAAAGCTGTTCATGTTGAAATCTTAAGAGGTGTTACATTAACAAAGATTACATTTTGCTGCTTACAATAAATTGCTAACAAAAGTTCTATGTTCAGACACGAGTCTGAGCCCACCTGAGCTATCCCACAGGAAAGCTGTCAAAGGGGACAGCCAATCATGTGTGACGGAAGAATACATGATGCTTGGGGGCAGAAAATGCCTCCACTGCCTATATTGGCTATTACCTTTGAAAGCTTCCCTCTGGATAGCTCAGGCAGGTTTGGACTCAACTCTGAGCATACCTGAGCTTATCCCTACAACAAAACAATATTGTTAAGGGTTTGTTCACACCAGAAGCTTTCAGGGGCATTTTTTTTAAAAAGGCATCCTGAACACATACATAGTAAAAAAAAAGTTTCCCAATCACCCTAGTTGACACCACTATGTTCAGCTCCAGTGCTGTAAAAACAAAACAAAAAAAACAACATAAACATATTTTTTTTTGCAGAAGAATGCATGTAAATGAGGGCGGCGAAAAAAAAGGTGACATCTAATTTGGCTTGTCTAGTGAACCCTACAACTTGTCTGGATGTTCTCTGAAGACCCTATAAAGGGTCACAAATTACCCCTTAATTTTAGGTCCTGCCAGGAAAGACCCTAAGCCAGAAAATTATGTTTCTAATTGTCTTAGGATTGCAATGGTCAGCACCACGCTTATGCCTGTAAGGGCAGACATCCTTGGCACTCTGAATATTATTTGCACTAATGCACAAACAACGGTGAAGCTCGAGGAGGAAGCAGGAAGTGACCTGAAAAGGAAATTCTAGCATACTCCTTAAAATATAAAGATTTTTTTTTCAAGTGAAAAAGGATTAAAAATGTAGAGATTGTGGTGGGAACAGGAATCCCTGTTGCACAAATTAGAACTTAAGGTGATTGTAAGGATTTGCTGTTTATTTATTTTTTAAATAACAAACAGGTCATACTTACCTCCACTGTGCAGTTTGTTTTGCACAGTGTGGCCCCGATCCTCGACTTCTGGGGTCCCCAGGAGGTGCTGGAAGATCCTCCCCTCATCATATAACCCCCTAGGAGAAGCGCTCTCCTGGGGGTTACCTTGCGGGCGCGCTCCCGAGTCCAGCATTCGGCGTCCATAGATGGAAGATTCTAGCCCTTCCACATTGTACTCAAAATAAACAGTATTCCACTATGACTGTTTTATTTTTTACATTGACATGATCACATTAAATGTAATACATTGCAGCACTGAGCATTCTCTCAGAAATCTTTTACTTTTCTGTTATCTGCTGTTTGAGCATCTGGAAGGCTCATGATTGTTCAGAACAAATATCTCTTTTGTCTTTTCATATAAAAGAGCTACCAGTTTCTGTCCAACGATACATATATAAACATGCATTTTAATATACAATAAATTAAGGAGGAATGAATTAACAAAGCACCAAGGCTCCTATCCATCATAAATCCAACTGCGTGGCAAACATTAAGGAATTAGAGATAGTTGTGCTTTGTTTGCTTACCCTGCTACTGTAATCCTGAGCAGGTAGTAATTCCTATTCATTTGCACAAAATTTATCGTCACACTTTCATTTAAAAAAAGAAGCAAATATTAACACTGACCAGAGTTATTATGAAGAAAACTATTATTTCATAGCATGCAGGTCTCCAGTGCCAACAACTCAATGGCTGGTGGTTATCACTTCCAATGTTGGTGCTTTGGTACTATCTGCATGATGATTGTGTGAATGTTGCAGGATTTTTTTTTAAATTTTCATTCGAATATCTAAATCTGAAATTCCTACTTGGGAAAATGACCCAACAATTTCCTACTGCATATCATTGTGCAAAGAACACCCAATGAATCCCAACAGTCACAATGTGATAAGTATTCAAGGAATAGGAGTATGAGAAGGAGTGATGAAAATCAAAGTTTTGGAAAAATGCATTTGAGTAACTAGGGTTTTGATGTTTTCTAAGTGTACAATTGACTTTAAATGATTGCTGAAAAATCCCTATTATTAGCTTTATTATTTAATATTTTTTTCACAGAAAGAATAATAATAATTAAAAAAAAAATGTAAAGCAACAGTGCATACATAACAATCAAATGTCCCATACAATTGAATAAAAAATGGAAAGAGAAATATAAATGTAAAGAACACTAAATAAACAAAGTGGCCTGTTTATAGTGGGGATCAGATATCACTAATTGGCCTACTCTATAGGCAAGGTTTCTCCATACTGCAGCCTGCATTTTACAGACCATTAATGGAATGCAGGCAGCGGGGTGGATCCAGCGATGTCCCAAAGCATTCTCTCTGCCTAAATCAGAAGAGAAAACTCATTAATTGGACTTAAGCTGGTCACTACTTCCACAGGACAAATGACTGGGTTCTCCTCCCTGTATTTTTTGTATTGCACGCAAAGCAATAAGCACATTTGCAAAGCACACCACTGGGGTTGATTTACTAAAACTGGAAAGTGAAAAATCTGGTGCAGCTCCGCATAGAAACCACTAATCCGCTTCCATTTTTTTTTGTCACCACTGTGACCGGCGACATGTCTCCCGGAGTTATTTTACGGGTTTGCGGTCTGTGATTTGATTGAGTCGCGAGGAAGTCACTCCCACACATGCATGCAGGAGCCGCCGGTCAGGGCACAGCTCCTGAAAAAATGGCACAAGCGGGCTGTTTCCTCAGTGTCGCATGTCGGCACATGCAGATACAGTGAATATCTCCTAAACTGTGCAAGTTTAGGAGATATTCATGGTACCTACAGGTAAGCCTTAGTATAGGCTTACCTGTAAGTAAAAGTGGTGTAACAGGGTTTAAAACCACTTTAATTGAACAAGCTGAAGTTAGAAGCTGATTGGTCACCATGCAGTGCTACACCATATTTTGCACTCTCCTCTTTGCTTCAACCCCACTGTGTCTTATAAATGTGCTATTTTATGTTTACTAGTGTTCAAGTGCTTCTGCTTTGTTGAAATTTTGTAATTTTTCAGCACAATGAACCTTTCCGCAGTCACATCACTAGTCCTGAGGCCTCGTACACACGACCAAGGAACTCAACGGGCGAAACACATCGTTTTGCTTGTCGAGTTCCTTGTGAAGCCGTCGAGAAACTCGACAAGCCAATTTTCTCAATTCCCGTCAAGGAAATAGAGAACATGCTCTATTTTTGTCTCGTCGAGTTTCTCGACAGTTTCCTTGACGAAAATGTAAACACAACCGGTTTCCTCAGCAAAAAAATATCTCCCAGCAAGTTTCTTGCTGGTTTTTGCCGAGAAACTTGGTCGTGTGTACGAGGCCTCAGTCATGCAGCAACATCAACTTAGCTTTACTAAGCAGACTCTGCATGTTCTGCATTGCCTTGTCTTAAGTTCAGCAGAACAGACTTTTAAAGTAGGATATGATCTTATATTTCATATAAAGCATTATTGTTGAGTGATGGGGATATTGTATCCATAAGGCTATCCTCACTGCTATTACTTTGTCTAGATTTAATTATAAAGAAACAATATTGAGCAATCAGTGCTGTCTTGATGGCTCTGGTCATTCTATCTGTCAGCAAAGTAGAACTTCAAGTGTCTTAAAGACATCATGAAGAAGAGAAAATAAATTTAGAATAATTATGAAGAAAAGAATAACAATAAATTCCAGTGACACTTATCAAGCAAGCATAAAAAAAGATATAGCTATTGCAATATAACTAAACATTCCACATGCCCTACAGGGTTGAGGGCAGTGTAGATACAACCAGAAGTCAATTTTACTTAAATCTACACACATTTTGCAAAGACTCACCAATATATAAGTATTAAGCCAAACCTTCCTCCTACAGCTTGCTCTACCTGTCCTAAAGTGGTTCCCAAGCTGTTACACATATTTCAATGACTACCGTATATCTTTTGACTTTACAGATGTATTTAAGCCTGCCAATTTCTTTCTTTATTTATTATAATTTATTCAGTTTCTTTAATGACATGTGGAACTTGATGTAAAAAATTTGAGATTCACATATGTCTGGAATAGAAGACTGAATGCATTTTTTTTGTAGAAGTGTGACTATAAACCCGTTTATTTGAACACACTAATGTAGAGGTGTGGATTTAAAAGAAGTATAATATTCTTTAATTGCATTGGGAAAATAAGGTGTTTTTCAAGTAGTGTTTCAGAAAGGCCATAGGAAAATGGAGTACATTCCTGGAAAATACTGCACAGGCCACTATACACAGACTTAAGATTTGTATCCTGCATGGTGCAGTGATCCCCACACTTATTGAATCTTTCAAAAGCTAAAATGTCAGTGCACGCTACCTGCACTGGGTCTGGACGGCCATACAGAGCCTCCCAGATGAATCATACTGCTAGTCAAGCCAGACATTTGTTGCTCCAGAGCTGAGCTATGGGTCACAAGCTTTACATTCAGCACACATAAGACATCTTGTAATGACACTCTTACTATGAATCAGTTTCTACCTTGTGCTATTTCAAGGAATTTAAGAATGTAGCAAACTTACAGGGACCTCTGAAAATGTAGATATCTCACTTCCTCCTTGTCATTGTTCTATACATATCTAAACATACAAAAAGATTTGCTTCTTAACCACTTAAGGACCCCTTCACGCCGATATACGTCGGCAGAATGGCACGGCTGGGCACAATCACGTACCTGTACGTGTCTCTTTAAGCCCAGCCGTGGGGTCGCGAGCGGCGCCGTCGAAGGCACACTCGCGACCCGGTCCTAAGCTATTTGACCTAAACGCGGGACCCGCGGACCCAATCGCCGCCGGTGTCCAGCGATCGGTCAGCGGAGCTGAAGAACGGGGAGAGGTGTGTGTAAACACACCTTCCCTGTTCTTCACTGTGGCAGTGTCATTGATCGTCTGTTCCCTGATATAGGGAAAGACGATCAATGATGTCACACGTCCAGCCCCACCCCCCTACAGTTACAAACACATATGAGGTCACACTTAACCCCTACAGTGCCCCTAGTGGTTAACTCCTAAATTGCAATTGTCATTTTTACAGTACTTTTTGCTGTGAAAATGACAATGGTTCCAAAAATGTGTCAAAATTGTCCGATGTGTCCGCCATAATGTCGCAGTCACGAAAAAAATCGCCGCCATTAGTAGTAAAAAAAAAATTATTAATAAAAATGCAATAAAACTATCCCCTATTTTTTTAACAGAAAGAGAAACTATCCCCTATTTAGTAAAAGCTATAAACGCTTATTGCGATTTTTTTTACCAAAAATATGTAGAAGAATACGTATCGGCCTAAACTGAGGGAATAAAACGTTTTTTTAATATATATTTTTGGGGGATATTTATTATAGCAAAAAGTTAAAAATATTACATTTTTTCTAAATTGTCGCTCTATTTTTGTTTATAGCACGAAAAAAAATAAACGCAGAGGTGATCAAATACCACCAGAAGAAAGCTCTATTTGAGGGGAAAAAAGGACGCCAATTTTGTTTGGGAACCACGTCGCACGACCGCGCAATTGTCAGTTAAAGCGACGCAGTGCCGAATTGCAAAAAGGGGCAAGGTCCTTAACCTGCATAATGGTCCGGGTCCTCAGTGGTTAAAGGAGAACTTCCCTATAACTCTGTGTAGGGGTCAAGCTGCCCATGTCAGAAAATCTCAAATTTGATATTAACCACTTAAGACCTGGACCATTTTGTTGCTAAAGGACCAGGCCATTTTTTGCGATTTGGCACTGCATCGCTTTAACTAACAATTGCGCGATCGTGCAACGTGGCTCCCATACAAAATTGGCAATCCTTATTTTTTCCACAAACAGAGCTTTCTTTTGATGGTATTTGATCAACTTCTGCAGGTTTTTTTGCACTATTTTCCTAAAAAATATATAAAAAAAAAAAATTTTTCCTCAGTTTAGTCCGATACGTATTCTTCTACATATTTTTGGTAAAAAAAAATGCAATACGCGTTTATTAATTGGTTTGCGCAAAAGTTATAGCGTCTACAAAATAGGGGATAGTTTTATGGCATTTTTATTATTATTATTTTTTTTTTACTAGTAATGGCAAAGATCAGCGATTTTTATCCTGACTGCGACATTATGGCAGACACGTCGGACACTTTTGACACTATTTTGATACCATTGTAATTTTTACAGTGATCAGTGCTATAAAAATGCACTGATTACTGTGAAAATGGCACTGGCAGTGAAGGAGTTACCGTATTTATTGGGGTATTGCGCGTTCCGGCGTATAGCGCGCACCCCTAAAGTGGACCCGCATTCCTGTGGAAAAAAGATTTTTGTACTTACAGTTTTGGTGTCTTGCGCGGCGTCCATCGGCAGCCTCGTCGGGTTCGGCATCGGTCTGCGTCTTCGGGTGTCCTCCTCGTCGGGTCCAGCGTCCTTCTGCGGCGTCCTCCGCGCTCGATCCCCGCTTTCCCGCGCCGAGTGTGAATACTGCGCCGGCATATACCGAGCGCAGTACACTCGTGTATAGTCGGGCAGGCTCGGCTACTCTCGCGCTCACGTCCTGGACGTCCAGGACGTGAGCGCGAGAGGAGCCGAGCCTGCCCGACTATACACAAGTGTACTGCGCTCAGTATATGCCGGCGCAGTACACTCGTGTATAGTCGGGCAGGCTCGGCTACTCTCGCGCTCACGTCCTGTACGTCCAGGACGTGAGCGTGAGAGGAGCCGAGCCTGCCCGACTATACACGAGTGTACTGCGCTCGGTATATGCCGGCGCAGTACACTCGTGTATAGTCGGGCAGGCTCGACTACTCTCGCGCTCACGTCCTGTACGTCCAGGACGTGAGCGTGAGAGGAGCCGAGCCTGCCCGACTATACACGAGTGTACTGCGCTCGGTATATGCCGACGCAGTATTCAAACTCGGCGCGGGAAAGCGGGTATCGGCGTATATCGCGCACCCACGATTTTGCCCTGATATTCAGGGCAAAAAAGTGCGCGGTATACGCCGATAAATACGGTAATCTCCCTGGCGGTATTCCCGAGTCTGGCTCGGGGTGGAAATCCAGTACCATAAGCGGTATCCCCGAGCCAGACTCGGGATTGCATCACAGTATCCAGGTGGAGATTACTTACCTTGTCCGATGGATCCTGCCTTTTTCTCCCGCCGTTTGATCGAGCTGTCTCCTCGCTCGATTCACACAGTGCCTGTGTGCTGCTGAGCTCCGTTCCCTGTGACGTTACGACGCACGGGGCGGAGATCGGCGCCAAATTCAAAAAAATTAAAACACATTATGCATACAGTATACTGTAATCTTACAGATTACAGTACTGTATAAAATAAATACACACACCCTTTGTCCCTAGTGGTCTGCCCAGTGTCCTACATGCACTTTTATATAATAAAGACTGTTCTTTCTGCTTGGAAACTGTAGATTGTCCATAGCAACCAAAAAGTGTCCCTGTATGTCAAAAGTGGTTTTAGACCAGCTAGAAAACAGCGATAATAAATTAGAATCACTTGCAGAATTGAGCGATCGTGATTTGTGGAGAAATTCGTCATCAAACTCTGAAAGTAATAATTTTTATTATTATTATTATTATTATATTATTATTTGTTATAATTATTTATATTATAATTTATGATTTTGTGTTTCAAACTTTATCATACCTAGGATGTCTACTAGACTCTTGTTTGGACAGATTTAAGTGAGTTATTCCTAAGAATTACAGGCCTACAATATAAAATGCCAAATTTCCATGCAAAACAATTGTACCACTTTCAGCACCTAAAATCTGTAAGAATCATACCGCCGGGGAGGTTAACCTGTAGAGGGCGCTGAAGGGGTTAAGTGTTTCCTAGGGAGTGATTACTACTGTGTGGGAGCATGGCTTGGCGTGTGACGTCACTGATAGTAATTTCCTATGACAGGGAACAGACGACCAGTGACACTGAGGCCCCATACACACCATAGAATCTATCCGCAGATAAATCCGTGCAAACGGGTTTCAGCGGATAGATTCTATGGTGTGTACACTCCGTGGGATATTTATCCGCAGATAAATCTCCCCTGGGATGGATTTCCAGCAGATGGATATTTGCTGACATGCTCAACAAATCCATCTGCTGGAATCCATTCCAACGGATGGATCCGCTCGTCTGTACAGACTTACCGGATCCATCCGTCTAAAGGGATTCCCCGCACGCGTCGTAATGACTTGACGCATGCGTGGAATTCCTTATATGACAGCGTCGCGCCCGTCGCCGCGTCATAATAGCGGCGACGGCGCGACACGTCATCGGCAGAGGATTTCAGCGCGGATTTCAATGCGATGGTGTGTACACGCCATCGCATAGAAATCCTCTGAAATCTTTGAGAGGATTTATCCGCGGATACGGTCCGCTGGACCGTATCTGCGGATAAATCCTCTCGTGTGTATGGGGCCTCAGGCCGAGTACTCACGAGCAGACATGTCCGATGAAACCGGTCCGCGGACCGTTTTCATCGGACATGTCTGCCCGGGGACTTCTGTTCGATGGCTGTACACACCATCGAACAGAAGTCCGCGCGTAAACAATACGCGGGGCGTGTCCGCGGTGTCGCCGCGTCGATGACGCGGTGTCGCCGCGACAATGACGCGGCGACGTGGGCGGCCTGCCTTTAAAATGCTTCCACGCATGCGTCGAAGTCATTCAACGCATGCGAGGGATGGCGGGCGGCCGGACATGTACGGTAGGTCTGTACAGACGACCGTACATGTCGGGGGGACAGGTTTCCAGCGGACTGTTTTAAAGCAAGTCCAGGAAACAGTTGTCCGCTGGAAACCTGTCCGATCCGCCCGAAAATGGTCCGCTCATGCCTACACACGGCCAAACATGTCTGCCTAAACTGGTCCGCGGACCAGTTTCAGCAGACATGTTTGGTCGTGAGTACGGGGCCTCACACTAGGAAGAACGGAGAAAGGTTTGTTTACACTTACCTCTCCCCGTTCTTCAGCTCTGTGACCCAATCGTGGGACACCGGCAGCGATCAGGTCCGCGGGTGGGCTCTTAAAGGGCAACGTACCTGTATGTGATTGTGCCCAGCCGTGCCATTCTGCCGACATAAGGTCCTTAAGGGGTTAAGCTTTGTAGTGTTTTGCCTCCACAATATTCAATTATACTCAGGCTAAATGATAATAAAAAGATAGCTAAGATTGTGAAAGGAGACAAAAGTGCACTATCATGTCTTCCAGAAAAAAAATGTTGGTTAAAAATACATCTGTAGTTTAACCGCTTGCCGATTGCCTCACACACTTAAGCCTCGTACACACGGCCGAGGAACTCGACGTGCCAAACACATCGAGTTCCTCGGCCAGTTCAGCACTGAAGCCGCCGAGGAGCTCGGCGGGACGAGAGCTCCCATAGAACAACGAGGAAATAGAGAACATGTTCTCTATTTCCTCGTCGAGCTCCTCGTCGGCTTCCTCGGCTGAAAGTGTACACACGACCAGTTTCCTCGGCAGAATTCAGCCAGAAACTCGGTCGGAAGCTGAATTCTGCCGAGGAAACTGGTCGTGTGTACGGGGCCTTATACGTCGGCAGAATCGTATGGGCAGGCAAAGCAACGTATATATATGTTGCTTTGAACCTGCCACCAAGCTGGCGCGCGCACCGCCAGCGACCTCCGCGCGCGCCCGCAGCGGTCCCTGTGACTGTGCCCGCGGGACTCGATGTCGCCCATGTCCCGCGATCGGGTCACGGAATGGCAGAACGGGGGGATGCCTTTGTAAACAAGGCATCTCCCTGTTCTGCCTAGTGACAGGAAATTGATCGTCTGCTCCCGCTCATCGGGAGCAGTGATCAGTGTCGTGTCACAGTAAGCCCCACCCCCTCACAGTTAGAACACATCCCTATGATACACTTAACCCTTTCCCTGCCCCCTACTGGTTAACCCCTTCACTGCCAGTCACATTTATACAGTAATCAGTGCATTTTTATAGCATCAAAAGAGTCAGATGTGTCCGCCAAAATGTCGCAGTCACGATAAAAATCGCAGATCACCACCATAACTAGTAAAACAAATAATAAAAACGCCATAAAACGACCCCCTATTTTGTAGACGCTATAACTTTTGCGCAAACCAATCAATATACACTTATTGGGATTTTTTTTACCAAAAATATGTAGAAGAATACGTATCGACCTAAACTGAGGAAAACATTTGTTTTTTTTATATATTTTTTGGAGGATATTCATTATATCAAAAAGTAAAAAATATTGCTTTTTTTTAAAATTGTTGCTCTATTTTTGTTTATAGCACAAAAAATAAAAACCACAGAGGTGATTAAATACCACCAAAAGAAAGCTCTATTTGTGGGGAAAAAAGGACATCAATTTTGTTTGGGAGCCACGTCACATACGGTTAGCCCACAACTATAGCATTAATAGTCTGACACCATGTGGTTACCAACAGGTAACCCTGTATGGGTAGTAGTAGTAGTAGTAGTAGTAGTAGTAGTAGTAGTATTCAAAAAAAAATTGATGAAAAACAATTTCATTGATAATTACAACACTTGGGTCCAAAATGATCACTGATAAATAGAAATGGGAGAGATCGGTCAAAGTGATATACTGTATATAACTTGCTGGGAAACTATTCTATGTAAAATATTTTTTGGGTGTTTTTATTTTTTTTTATATTATCAATACAATTGATTGTTTAAAATACAGGCAAAAGACAAAATAAAAAATGTACGGTATTTCTGTCACAGACAACTGTAAAGGAACCAGAACAGTTAACCCTCAGTGCTCACTCACTCCATTTCACACCCAACAGTATATAGGTAGTGTTCCAAGCGATGCTGCTCTCCTTAAGCAGGGAAACTCCAAATGCCTAGTGCATTACCTCCAACACCATTACGGTTTATTAAAAAGCCAAAAACATAATCACAAACATGAGGAAATCACAAGCATATATGATCACAACTCCAGCCTGGTGGATTCCAGATCACTGTAGTTGGAAACTGAGGCAGTTCAGAAGACAAGCCCCCTCCTCTGAGCTCTGAGGAAGGGCACTTGTCTCCCGAAGCGCATCAACTTTCCAATTACAGTAATCTTGTATCCACAATGCTGGAGTTGTGATTATATACTGTATGCTTGTGACTTCCTTAGGTTTATGTTTTTGGCTTTTTAATGAATTGTAAAAGTGATGGAGGTTATTTCTTTGAACTGTAAAGGAACAACTGATACCTTAAAAGTAATAAGGTTGGGTGGGTGGGTTTTTTTTTTATGGGGTAGGGGGAACTAGGCGGGATTAGACAGTTGGTAGTTGATACAGATTGAGGGGTAGCCAATGTTAGGAAACCTGGTAGACAATTAGAAGGGTAGAGACCCCCCGAGAGGGGTAAGCACAAACAGAATCTATATCGGGGGGGTCTCCCCGGCCGTCTCTCGGCTTTTCCTTTTCTTTTTTATCTTTTTCACTTTCTTGATAATTTAAATGGTTGATGTATTGGTTGATGGTATAACAAGATGTGAATATTGTGAATGCCCTTAACTTGTATCTGTTTATCTTTTTGAAAACAAAATAAATATAAAAAAAAAGTGATAAGAGTTGCAATTAATTATAAAGAAAAATAAATGAATATTGTCTAATCTCATAGAATCTTTTCAATGTTGCATTCTGTTGAATTTTCAAAACATCAAAAACATATTTTGTCAGGCAATAAAAATCAGTATTCACTGTGAATGGGTATCTTATTTTAAATCCATTCATTTCTTATTATAAAAGTTCACCCCACAAGCACATTTAGGGGTAGGGATTATTAATAATTGGTTACTTTTTTTTTGCTAATTAATCAATAACTATGGAATTTTTTAATTTCTCAATAACAGGCACAAATTGAAAAAATGTATGACACAATGGGTTTGATATACTAAAGGCAAATCCACTTTGCACTACAAGTGCATTAAGTGCACTTGGAAGTGCAGTCGCTGTAGATCTGAGGGGAAGATCAAAATGAGGGGAAGCTCTGCTGATTTCTATCATCCAATTGTGTGCAAAAAAATGCTGTTTTTTTTATTTTCCTTGCATGTCCCCCTCAGATTTACAGCGACTGCACTTCCAAGTGCACTTGCAGTGCAAAGTGGATTTGCCCTTAGTAAATAAACCCCAATGTCATTATGAGGTTCTGTGTGCATCCACACATGCAGTTGTAGGTCTCCTTCCATAAGTGCTCTATGCTTGGTTCACTTGACTCACCAAAATGTGTTTAAATCTTATTAAATATACTAGTAAACACGTTTTCTGGTAATTGCAGATGACATCCTTACTCTCATATTGGTTCCAAATATAATAAAAAATAAAAAAAAATCAATATTATATTTTTGTACAGGAGAGGGTCTTCTTCTGGCAGGGGTCCAGGGCAATTGTCCCTTTTTGCACCCTTACAATTCCAGCTCTAAATACAGTTGACTAATCCTTTACCCAATGCGTGCCTTTTTTTGGCAAAACTTCCATAGTACCAGTTCTCTTTAAAGTGGTTGTAAACCCATATTGAAAAAAAAACACCTGCAAGAAAAAGGCATAGCATACTAGCTCATTATGTAATACTCACCTGAGATCGAAGCCCTCGCTGCAGTGCCTGTACACTGCCAAAATCACTCCCGGAGCCGCTGGTAACAGCACAGTCTAACTGAAGCAACGGCACGACATGCCGTTGCATCAGTGCGCATGTGCCGATGACTCCGTGCAGGTTTAGGAAATATCCAGGGTAGCAACAGGTAACCCTTATTATAGGCTTACCTGTAGCAAAAAGTGGTTTGTAAGGGTTTACAACCACTTTAAGTCTATCCATTTGCATTGCACCTGCCTCGTTGTTTTACACAGCAGTGAACCATTTACATAATTTCTAGTGCCAAAAAAGCCTACAATCTAATGTCTCTGTCAAATTCATGCAGACACATTAGTGCCAAGCTAAATAGAAGCTCAAAACTAAATATGATATTTTTGAATTGTTGGAGCTATTTGGAACACCTAAGTAGAAATCCATGCAAACATGGGGAGAACATACAAGCTCCATAGATTTATGCCCTGTACACACGATCGGTTCATCCGATGAAAACGGACTGATGGATTTTTTTATCAGATATCCGATGAATCTGACTTTCATCAGTCGTGCCTACACACCATCAGTTAAAAAAACGATCGTGTCAGAACGCGATGACGTAAAACACAACGACGTGCTGAGAAAAATTAAGTTCAATGCTTCCAAGCATGCGTCGGCTTGATTCTGAGCATGCGTGGATTTTTAACCGATGGACGTGCCCACAGATGATCGTTTTTTTCTATCGGTTAGTTAACCATCAAATAATTTTAAAACAAGTTCCTAGTTTTTTAACTGATGGATAAAAAACTGATGGGGCCTACACACGATCGGTTAGTCTGATGAAAACGGTCCATCAGACCGTTTTCATCAGACAAACCGATCGTGTGTATGCGCCATTAGTGTTTATTGGTGAGAAATTAAAGCAAAACCCCAGCATCAGCCTACCACCTGTTTAGGATATGTAAAGCTTTGTACTTCTTGTCTTTGCCACAAAAACCTTGAACTTTTGCTGAAACTTAAAGTGTTACTATACCCAGAACCTGCATTCACTATATCTGGTCTCCCACAGTACACAGAACATGGAAATGCAATTATTTTAGTAAATATAAACTGCTAAATTCCTTTACTCATCAGGAGTTAGAGCACTCTTGTGACTTCTATTAGTGTCCAGCTAAGCACTGGTTAAAGCTTGTAGAAGGAATTTGCTGACTGTCCTGTGAGGATGCAGGACCCCTGACCCTCTGTCTGGACAGTGCCGATTGGCCCTGTGCCGATCCCATGCACCCTCCCAAGAAAAAAAAAACAGCCTGACTCTGTGTTATCAGGAAATTATTAGGGGACAGTGGAAGGAGGGGAGGATAAGAGAAGACAGAATCAAACAGCCTTTTTACACAATGTGGAGGATTAACCCCTTAGGTTCCACAATGAGTATAACAAGCATGCTTTACTGCATATAGAGACTGATTTTACTATTGTGGGTTTAGTAACACTTTAAATGATTGCTGCAGAAGCAAGAGCAAATGACTTACACACTGTATGAGACATAGCTTTGCTCTTTCTTAAATGATATTTGCAGCCTATTTGCTGGGTTAGTCTGTGATTTTATGATGATATGTTCTCACTAGCTTGAGTTGCCAGCCATAGGTTAACCTTCTGTTTGGATAGAGTGAATCTTTCATGCTGGGGATGTGACCGACTGCCTCTCAATAAAGGTAATGTATGCCTACACCCCCCTGATACCCTCCTCTGAGACACCTGAAAAATATCACCAATGCCTTAAAGGTTTTACTTAGAAAGCTTCATAAACTGGTTTACGACGCAGCAATTATAATGAAGCCAAAGAGCAAGTATATACTTCATAAAGCTACCCAATGATTAATCTAATCCTTATTCATCTATACAGATTTTGGTAGACATTAAAACTGCAGTTAATGCAGATTTCTGAACAGAAATGTTTAGTCTAGGTGATCTGGCAGCTTAACACATTTATGTAACTGTACTGTTATTTAAGGTCTAATTTATTTTTTAAATGACAGATTTATTCTTAATGTTGCA
This sequence comes from Rana temporaria, assembly GCF_905171775.1. Classification (NCBI taxonomy): domain Eukaryota; kingdom Metazoa; phylum Chordata; class Amphibia; order Anura; family Ranidae; genus Rana; species Rana temporaria. Next base: position 96,947,962 of record NC_053493.1, read on the forward strand.
CAAGCGGATTTAAATCTATAAATAGTGACATAGTTGGTACTAATCATAACTGAACTGCCAGACAAAAAATGAAGGGGAACGTAATTATTATTATTATTATTATTATACAGGATTTATATAGCGCCAACAGTTTGCGCAGGGCTTTACGTCATTAATCTACAATTCTATTGTTTTAGAGATAAATTCTGTATATCAGTTGAATTTTTTACAGTCTTAATGATTTCATTGTGGTAAACAAAAAATATAAAGATAAAGGTAAAATCAAACCAAAACATGTTTAAAGTTTTGGATGGCGTTTGGGAAGGGTTAGAACTTCTGTCTGGTTTCTATTGCTGCCTGTGTCCTTGTTGGGGAGATTGCCCTTTCTTTAGCTGGGCATACACAAATCAAAATTTGTCCTGTTCAGCAGGAACCAGATGAATTTCATTCTGTGTGTAGCCCTTTCTGTTCAACAGAAGCCAAACCTCAAACCAGCTTCTGTTGAACGGTCCTGCTGGAAAACAGCATTTGATCAGTCGCTGGTCAATTGTATTCTGACTGATGGAATATAAAAGCACAGCGGGGGAGATCCCTACATCCACATCGTTTGAGTGGATGAAGGAATCTGTGAGTTTTTTTTGTTAGCTCAATGGTTTAATGCAAAAAAAAAAAAAACCTCTTGGATCATACAGCAAAGAAAATTTGCTAAAGTCATTCTTATGGCTTACACCACATATAAGAATAATTTTCTATGTTTTTAAACATTTTATTGGAATTTTGTAATAAACATATAATTGCTATAAGTGTTGTGTGACCGTCTCTCTCTGATACTAGTAAAGTCCGAAATAGGAAAAGATGGATGAGGTACCCCTCAAACAAGCCGACCACCCAGCCCAGGAAATTTGGGACAATCTCTCCAATTGGGACACAAACTGCAGTGATAATCTGATATAGGTTCTAAGCCTTTCCCAGGCAATCCAAAATGGAACAAAAAAATACAATATGTAACAGAAAAGGAGGCCATGATTCTATGGGGTTGGTTTACTAAATAAGTAGGGACTGTTCACTTAGCAGGTAAATATCATTGAATAAAGATTAAAAAATAACGTGAAGCAGGATTCGCTAATTATCCAATTTTACGTGCTAGGGTAAAGCACATGTTTGGATGACTGAAGTGAACACAGCTTTCTATTATTCACTAAGCTAAGTAAATATTCACTTTGCTAAGTGATCAGTTTCTATTGCATCAGTAAATTATTCCCACAGACCTGCATTGTGAGAAGGAACAGTAAAGTGCAAACACTTTGGGCCCTAAGTTATAAAGCAGCAGTATTACCTTAACATGGCAAATCACTGTAAAGAAAAAAAAACACGCATTTATAAAGCACAGTTATGTACCGTAATTTACAAACGCACATCACACGATACTTACTTCAGGACACCCAAAGGAAAGCCCATTCAAATGACCTAGCAAAGTCTTGTGAACATCCACTTATCCCATCATAGAATTCTCTCTGTAGTATTAAGTAGAGAGAATTTCATGTGACACCACAGGCTCTACACTACAACCTACATTTTATGAATTGATGCAGTGTGAAGTAATATAAGATATAGGTATGTGCTCTCTGCTATAAATTAGGTCTACGTAGAAAAGCAGAAAGCAACGCCTACATGTGTAATCCACAAATATGGTGCCCCCATGTACATAAATAAACTATAGCTGTGTAAATTATTTTGTAAAACCTTAATGTGCATTTATTACATGAGTAATATCAAGCCAATCACTTTTACTCACAAATCTAAACAAAGGGTTGGAATGATTGTACTGTACATTGTAGTTTATTATATGCAACTTGTAACACTTACCATACAACTCCAGTTATCAAGCTTACACTTAGTGGCCTTGGATGCCCACTGCTAGTACCCCTGCCAGGGCACACACTTGTCCTGGCCTCACCACAATATTTGCTGTGAGCATGCCCAGCACCACCCAGCACTGCCCAGACCCACCCAGCACCACCCAGCCTTTGGAGAAATCTTAATTTACCAAAGGGAATGAAAGTATGTGACTTATCAGAGGTGCCAAAAAAAAGCATATAAGGCCATGTGGTCTTGGACGTGAATTTTAAGTTAAAATGTATTTTCATTGTGAACTAATTTCAAACTAATTTAAAGTCTGCATAAAAATGTATTAACCTTTGCAACCCTTGATTCTAAAGTTCAGTCTGGTAAATACAGAGTAAGAATAAACTTACCCTGCCTCATTTTTGGATTAAGGAAACTCCAGGACCTCCCAGATGCCATGCTTACATAGCCAAGTACAATACCATATTAGTTACTATATCTAATATGGTAGATGTTGAAAGCATTTGGGGCGCCATACATGGTCTAATCTCTCCCTTATCAAACGCAACTGATGCAACACCGTAGCAAACTGATGCAACACCCAGATAAGGATTGGGACATTTAGGACTTCATTAGGAGGCAATAGGCATCTCTTTCAATCAATTGCTTGTTATGCCACTATAGCCACTGGAGAAAGTTACCCAAGAAACAGTAAAAATCGCCAGTACTACAGAAGACATGGAGATGCTTATCATTCTTGGGGAGACCTTTGCTTGTAGAAACTTGCTATGCCCTAAGTGTGGACAAATCATTTTATTTTATTTTTTATGAATCTACATAATTAGATTTTAAAAATTATTTATTATGGAGAAAGTAAAATGTAATATAATGTTTTCGACAAGGCCCCGTGTCTCCATAGCTTTGTATCCACAACAAAATAGTTATTTTAGAGTTGATCTCTAGTCCTAAACACACACATGCTCCAGTCCTCATTTTTGCAACCAGAATACACTGACTTGAACCACTTGAAGCATGCCAAGATGGACATACTGTGATGACCTGCTCTGCAGCCAGGTGGCAATCTACAGCATTAGGAAATCACACAATGGCTAGGACAGCTATCTATTTTGAGGCAGGCAGGGGGCAGAATGTGGAGGTCTGCATTTTCCAAATGAAGTTAGAAGTTCAATTTGTTAGTGCTTGTAAAAATATGCCAAACTTAGCAGGGGGTTAAAATACAAAGTAAATAGTTTTACTTTGCTTAAATGTTTCTTTAGGTTATGAAGTTTTTAATTATGCTGTACTTAATGTAATATCTGCTTTAAGTAAACATACACAATTTATGAGCAATAAATGTAAAAAATAAAATGAAAGCAATAAAATAAGCCATACAGTATATTATTGTTACTGATAAAAAAACAAAAACAAATTGTAAATCTAAGGAAAGAGGTAAATGACTAAACAGACATAAAAGAAACAGATCATTAATTATTTTTACTAGCGGAGTTCACAATGCATCTATGATGGACAAATCATCCATAGGAGAAGACTGGAATGGGAACAGTAATACGGTTTTAACCCTTGGAAGGATAAGGAACTGTGCACGGTAGCAGCCGGAGTGTGGCTGGTCTCTGATTATCTGTCTGTTACATGCCTCCCTCTGTGAATTCTCTTCTCATCATAAGTGAATACATCACATAATTAAAGCCATTGAAGCAGGAGAAGGATAACTAATGGCAAATAGAAAGGACATTTGTTTCTATAAAAGATTAAACTTCCCAGAAGATCAAGCATCTAGTTACACTGTGGTGCATTGTAGTCTCTAACTTTATTACTATTGACAGGATAGCTACTGTTACCCTTATTTATATGGTGCAATAATGTGATTCCCTAGATGTGCAAAACCATAATTTTCCAAGGCTATCTTTACTTTATTTCTGTGGAACTTTCATTTTCTTTTCATAACAGTACATTTTAACTTGCTAGATGTTCAAAGGGCTACATTGTTTATAAAATGTATATTCATGCAACCCTATTTTTGACTCTAAGTAATCTGGTTAGCAAACATGGAAGCTTGCATGTTCTCCCTGTGCTTGCGTGTGTTTTCCCTGGTTTACACACACTCCAAAGACATGCTGGTAGGTAATTGGCTCCTGTCTAAATTGGCCCTTGTTTGTGTATGGATGAATGCAGGTTAGGAACCTTAGATTGTAAGCTCCTTGAGGACAGGGACTGATGTAATACTGTTAATGTAAATTTCATAAATTGTCAGTGCTATAAAGGTACCTGCAATAAATAAATAAAATGGGAGAAGATGAAAACACCATAAAAAATAAATGTAAATTGGCTGTTAGACATGACCCCTATCACTACATTACATATTTACATTACATATTTTTCAAACAAAATAATTTTATTTTTTAATTGTAGACAATGTTTTTAGGGGCTTGCTGTTGTGTAGCTATGCGGACAGTCTCTGCAATATTAAGTAGTAGGAAAAAGTAAAACGTTTGTTACAAAAAATATGCCTTTTAACAGCATAGCAACAGTTAATGTTATATATCATCAATGTTAATTTAATTTACATTCTATATAATTTGACAGCAATTTAAATTACTTTTTTTATCAGTCCAGTCACTAAATACTTATTTTTATTTCTTTGTCAGGAATTTATTTTAAGTCTATATTAATCAATCACGAGTTATTAGAGGTAGCCATGAAGATTAGTAGGCAAAAACACTGACGCCACAAATTGATGCTTCTAAATGCTGTCATTTATACATCAAAATAACTCAACAAAAAAAATATTAAAATCAAAATGAATTTTTACCTCCATTGTATTGAACGCCTTTCAGACGAAAGGAATAAACAAAAAGATAATATTATAAAAACGTTTTTTGATAAATTGGAGGCCATTCTGGTCCCTCGTTGAAATTGACTTCAAAGTCCACAGTGAATTAAAAAAAAATACCCTAAGAATTTTTTTTATCTTTTATCTATCTATCAATCTATCTTATATATTTTATATACAAATATATATATTTTTATTGTTATTATTTTTACATTTATTTTGCTCTTACTGTCTGCCATGTAAATCTGATTATTTTATACATAGACTGTGGTAATTACAAGTAGCAATCAAGTCTAAGCATCACTGAACTGAAGTGTGCCAGCTTTCATTATAAGATATAACTTATTTGACTTTCCTACAGTACCTAATAATCCATAAAGAAACCCAAACACATATGGCTTCAGGGAATATCTTGAAAATTAGGTGGCCATTGGGGAACCGGGTGAACTTTTGAACCAGAGTAACAGTGAGGGAGAAATATTAGAGAGAACACGAGCTTCCTAATGCATAGAGAAATATAAGGATGTGACCTTTTTGGTGCCTTGAAAATTACATTAGCATTATGAAAAATACTTATCATGTTTAGCATTCATAATGTATCAGTTTATATACTTTGGTTGGTATGAACTACACAGCAGAGAGTCAAAAGGACAAAATAAAAATAAGATGTAATAACAGACCTTGCCATGACCTGGGCTAATTTTGTTTCACTCGTTAAAACTCTGCCTGCTATACCTAATAGAAAACTCACAAGGACTGGAAAAAAAATTGGTTTCCGAAGAGATCTGCAATCTGCGACCGAACGTCTTTAACATTAATTGACAAATGCTTAATAGAATTAAGAAGCAAATTTTAACTTTTATTTAATATAGTATCTGAAAAAATTGCAAAAGTAACTGACTGACTCATCAAAACCCAACATTACAGCTGACATGTGGCATAAAACATCTTCTAAATTTTTAATTTCTAGATTGGTTGAGTGAGTAGCATGATATACAGAGATGTAACATGGTAGAAAGAGGAATCTCATACATATGCCCAGAGCAGCCTAATATAGGTCAGCAGTTAACATTCTAATTATTAGAATAAGTAATAAGACTTGATTTACAATTGGTTTCTATGAGAAGGAGCTTATCATTGGTCTTTCCTTTGTGTTATTTATTAGGCCTCATAATCTGCTCATGGCGCTTTAAGGTTAGAGCGCACTCATTTCGTCCAACTGTTAACATTTTTATAAAATGGTTCAGTAATCAGGAAATGATGATAGAATTTTAGGAAATTAGTGCTAACTTCGGCTTGTTTTAGAAAGTTTTACATTAACATGCTTCCATCCTCCTTTTCTTCTGAATTTAGTCAGGCATTATCCAATTGATCATCTCAGTGTAGCACTTTGTAATATTCTTAAAAGAAAACAGTGTAACAATCTAGAAAAGTAAATCATATTTTGGACACAACAAGAAGGAATATACTAAATATTCCCAAATATAGGGGTGAAGTCCTGAAGATGATAGAATACACCTCTCTGAATCGCTGAGCACTGTATTTATTACACTTGCATGCAGTTCACTTATTGCTGCTTTGCAATAGACATAATTTTATAACCCATAAAGGCAATTTATGTATCCAACGGGAATGATCTGGATAACATAAAACCTTGAGTGCTGTGTTGCTGTGTGAAGCATATTTTAGTTTGCCAATTGTACTGAGAGACAGCAAGGCCCTGCTTGATCATCATATCATGTCACAAAGCATTACTCATTCATAACTTTATAACCAACTTATAATGCCGCCACTCAATGCATGTAATTAAATCGCGGGAGCGTACATACAATACCCATGGAAGTTATTGCAAAATATCATTTGCTAAATTTTCCTAAATGGTTCTACATATACAGCATAATCCATTACTGACGTTTAGAAAAGAGAAAAAAGAGATGTCAGTGCAATAACTTTCTAGAGCCAAATATTATTCTCTAAACTAAAGCACTATTTATCAAAGTACAGTTCTGAATATTTTTCCTGAAATGTTTTACAACATATAGAATTTACATATTTTATATTTTATTTAGATAATGTCCCTGCATGTAACAGACAGTATTTAATTAGATTTTTTTTCTTTACATTTTAAAAGAATGTTCAACAAAGTCTTAGATACATCTTTTTTTTTTATTCCTGCACAATAAAACATTTAGTAAAACTTATAATTTACTGTAAGTAAGTAAACTGAAAATATAAGTGGATTTTCTTGTTTGATTTATTATGGACGTAAATTCTTTCAAAAAACCATAACATTTTTTCTCCATTATTAAATTATTGCATTCTTTCATTTGCAGTTTTTTATGTTTTTAAAGCTAGGCAATTACTTTCGATCCTTTATAGTTTGATTGAGAAATCTAGACTACTTAAACAAAATAATAAAAAACGATTTTAATAGAAGAAAATGTAAATCTGTCAAGCGGCATTTATTGATTTATTACTGTTAATCATTTATTTGAAGAATTTAGAAGGAAGCAGATGTGGGGAAGTCACTAAACTAAATGAAACAAACTCAGACTAAAATAAACTAAATATAAGCAGCAAAGAAATATTTATATGCAATAATATAAATACCACTAGAGGGAGCTCTTCAGTTCCTTACTGCAAAAGGAGAATGACTAAAATAAAAGCTGGTGTATGTTATCTCTGTGTTTTCTCAAACACTGTATTATATTTGTACGAATCCCATTGCATACATTTGTCGAAAAGAGCCATATATATCGAAAGATAAATAGGTGCTTACCCTCAGAGGAGAACTCATCATCCTTATCACGATCAGAGGCCAAAGAAGTATTATCAGGAGGCTGTGGAAACCCCTCCTCGTCCAGATCCTCGAACTCTCCTAAAGAAAAAAATAAATAAAAGTTGCTACTACTTGCAAAAATCAGTTAATAACCAGGCATAATAGACTGTCATGTTCTAGATGTTCGCAATAACTTTTTGTGTAGTCTTTGTAAATGTAACGTACAATTTTAAATGTGGTAAATTCTAACAGTTAGTAAAAACATTTTTACAGTTTGCAATTATCTTTAATAACTCTTGCACCATATGCAATTTTAGGTTCACATAAGGTGATGAGATGTAATAGATCCAGCTGGTTGGTTTACTTATTACTTACTTGTTCACATATTTATTGTCAATTAAATGCAGTCAGCACATACATTTAAAAATATTTACTCTTGCTGAATTTACACCTGAAACGGAATTATTCGAGGTCTGTATCTACAGTATCTAAGTAGCTCTCATCTTGCCTCGGGCGCTGCACCTCATAGGCTAACCCCCCAACCACTCATCATCTGAAAGCCAGCGTCATTAAACCCATTTCCTTTGAACTCAGGCGGTCATGTACATGCCCCTTGAGGGTGCATAAACGTGTCAGTCTTGGCTCATATTACAATATTGCAGACAGCAGTGCTGACATTATAAGCAGTTCTCTCTGCAGTTTTAAAGGCCACTCTGTGGCACTACAGAGTAAAAGAGAAAGAACACTCAAGGATGCCAAGTAACCAGGCAGACTTCTGAATAAATGGTATGTACAAAGAGTATTTTAAGTGTGGGTGCAGGGAGTTGGAATTTTTTGGTAATTCCCCAGGGTTCTGCTTTAACCCGTAAAATGGGCCCTAAAATTTACCCTCACTTACTGTCCCTATGACAGCAGCTTTAAAACAATAAAACAAGCCCTCGCTTCTGTAGCTGCAGGCAATGTGGAACAATTCATTCTTAAAGCTCACAGCAAAAGTACTGAAATTGTTCAAGCCTTTCCCCAGTTCAACTAACCCACTCATCCCACCTAGGGCACATGCTTTGTGTTTGCATTAGAGATTAAAAGGCTGGAAGGCCATTTTGTTGTGCTTTTTAGACTTTTTAGTATCATTAGTGATTTTCCACAGTTTCTGCTTTTGTCTGCCTCCTACACTTACCGTAAACGTATTTACATACAATGCTTGCCTGTCGTTTGCTGTGACCTTCAGTTTGCTTCCCTACCATGGTTCTCTGCCTCCTACAATTAGTTTCTCTGCCAGGTTACTCAGACCTGCATTTTATTTCCCTGCCCTGCAAGCCTGCCCATTTCCCTTACCTTAATTTTGTTTCCTTGCCCTGCTTGCCTCCCCAATCCCCTTACCTTAATTTTGTTTTCCTGCCCTGCTAGCCTTTTCATTGCCCTTACCTTCAATTTATTTCCCTGCCATGCTTGCCTCCCCATTGCCCTTACCTTCATTTTGCTTTCCGGCACTGATTGCCTGCCCATTGTCCTGACCTTCAGCTTATTTCCCTACCATGCTTACCTGCCAGTTGCCTTAACTCTAAGCTTGTTTTAGCATCAAACTGCTGTTGGTGCTAAACTTCAGCTTGCTTTGCCGCCCTTTTCCCTAACCTTTAGCCTGTTTCCTTGCCCTGCTTGCCTGCTGGCTACTCTAGCCTTCAGTTTGTTTGCAGTGATACATTTGCACTTTATTCATCTGTGAGGATGATCTGATACATCCCAGTTTGGCATCAGTGAGAGCCTTTTACCCTCTGCTGCAAGACACGGCGAGTCCAACAACTAGCACAAGAAATGTTTACCATGAAAGAAATATTTTTGGTGTGAGAGTAAACTGTAATAGCTTGAATTTCATGGTAAGGTTTAGTTTGACAACTACATTGTAAAGAAAATTTCAATGAAAATTTAATATTTTCACCTCATAGGTATTCTATTGATGGTTAGGGTAAGTGTTCAAGGCTGTTATTTGGGGTAAGGTTGACTTTTAAGCTGAACTCCATGAAGACATTAAAGCTCCAAATACTGCAGAACTTCAGGCCACACATTTTATTAGGTACAGCTAAATAAGCCTTGCAGTGCTGGGATCCTCAGGTTGAATCCCAAACAGGACAATACCTGCATGGATTTTTCATGTTCTCCCTTGTGTGGATTCTCTACAGGTATTCTGGTTTCCTCCCATGCTGGTAGGGTAAAACTGAAGTTTAAGAAGTATGGATATTTTTACATAGTTACATTGTTCCAGCTTGAATCAATTTACGTATGTACTGTATGTGCCATACCTGGCTGATCCCAGTGGAAGCTGGAAATCAATGTAGTAGTAGTAGGCACAGTACCCAGAAGTTAGCAGTGATCACAGTGATCACTGTAGTAACAGTGACTAACAGTAACAGTGACTACTGCAGTGATTTCCAGCTTCCTAGAAGATCGGCCAGGTATGGCACATGCATACCAAGCAGAGCCAATGTAACTGTGCAAAAGTATCCATACTAAACTACAGCTTTAACTGACTCCTGTATAAACTGGCCCTGGTATGTGTGTAACTGAGGCCTCTCACACACGACTGTTTTCCTCGGCAGAATCCATCAAGAAACTTGGTGGGAGAGATTTTTTGCCGAGGAAACCGGTCGTGTGTACATTTTTAATTGAGGAAACTGTCGAGGAACTCGTCGAGCCAAAAAGAGAGCATGTTCTCTTTTTCCTCGACGGGAATGGAGAAAATTGGCTCGTCGAGTTCCTCGACAAGCCTAACAAGAACTCGACGAGAAAAACAATGTGTTTTTCGCCCACCGAGTTCCTCGGTCGTGTGTACGAGGCCTGAGAGAGGAACCTTGAACTGGAAGCTTCTTAAGAGCAGGGACCGATGTGAATGTATAATATGTAAAAAGAGTTGAGTGTATTGTCAGATTGAATACCTAAAATAATAAAATGTTCTGTGTAACAACTAGTTAACTCTCATAACATGTATGCCACCTCCAGGATCATTGCCCTTTGTTTTTCGGGGACCCACCAGACTTCCCCTTAATCAGGGCTACAAAACAAATTCAAATAAAAAAGTCATACATATAAAAAAATGCAAATAAAAAATTATAGATATAAAAGTCGAGAAGTCAAGGGTTATATAACCATTTGCATATGATAGCTGAATCCACTGAATTACAGACTAAGGCCCCGTACACACGACCAGTTTCCTTGACAGAATTCAGCTTCCGACCGAGTTACTGGCTGAATTCTGCCGAGAAACCCGGCCGTGTGTACACTTTCGGCCGAGGAAGCCGACGAGGACCTCGGCGAGGAAATAGAGAACATGTTCTCTATTTCCTCGTTGTTCTATGGGAGAACTCGGCCCTCCTCGGCTTCAGAAAATTTCAATGAAAATTTAATATTTTCACCTCATAGGTATTCTATTGATGGTTAGGGTAAGTGTTCAAGGCTGTTATTTGGGGTAAGGTTGACTTTTAAGCTGAACTCCATGAAGACATTAAAGCTCCAAATACTGCAGAACTTCAGGCCACACATTTTATTAGGTACAGCTAAATAAGCCTTGCAGTGCTGGGATCCTCAGGTTGAATCCCAAACAGGACAATACCTGCATGGATTTTTCATGTTCTCCCTTGTGTGGATTCTCTACAGGTATTCTGGTTTCCTCCCATGCTGGTAGGGTAAAACTGAAGTTTAAGAAGTATGGATATTTTTACATAGTTACATTGTTCCAGCTTGAATCAATTTACGTATGTACTGTATGTGCCATACCTGGCTGATCCCAGTGGAAGCTGGAAATCAATGTAGTAGTAGTAGGCACAGTACCCAGAAGTTAGCAGTGATCACAGTGATCACTGTAGTAACAGTGACTAACAGTAACAGTGACTACTGCAGTGATTTCCAGCTTCCTAGAAGATCGGCCAGGTATGGCACATGCATACCAAGCAGAGCCAATGTAACTGTGCAAAAGTATCCATACTAAACTACAGCTTTAACTGACTCCTGTATAAACTGGCCCTGGTATGTGTGTAACTGAGGCCTCTCACACACGACTGTTTTCCTCGGCAGAATCCATCAAGAAACTTGGTGGGAGAGATTTTTTGCCGAGGAAACCGGTCGTGTGTACATTTTTAATTGAGGAAACTGTCGAGGAACTCGTCGAGCCAAAAAGAGAGCATGTTCTCTTTTTCCTCGACGGGAATGGAGAAAATTGGCTCGTCGAGTTCCTCGACAAGCCTAACAAGAACTCGACGAGAAAAACAATGTGTTTTTCGCCCACCGAGTTCCTCGGTCGTGTGTACGAGGCCTGAGAGAGGAACCTTGAACTGGAAGCTTCTTAAGAGCAGGGACCGATGTGAATGTATAATATGTAAAAAGAGTTGAGTGTATTGTCAGATTGAATACCTAAAATAATAAAATGTTCTGTGTAACAACTAGTTAACTCTCATAACATGTATGCCACCTCCAGGATCATTGCCCTTTGTTTTTCGGGGACCCACCAGACTTCCCCTTAATCAGGGCTACAAAACAAATTCAAATAAAAAAGTCATACATATAAAAAAATGCAAATAAAAAATTATAGATATAAAAGTCGAGAAGTCAAGGGTTATATAACCATTTGCATATGATAGCTGAATCCACTGAATTACAGACTAAGGCCCCGTACACACGACCAGTTTCCTTGGCAGAATTCAGCTTCCGACCGAGTTACTGGCTGAATTCTGCCGAGAAACCCGGCCGTGTGTACACTTTCGGCCGAGGAAGCCGACGAGGACCTCGGCGAGGAAATAGAGAACATGTTCTCTATTTCCTCGTTGTTCTATGGGAGAACTCGGCCCGCCGAGCTCCTCGGCGGCTTCAGGGCTGAACTGGCCGAGGAACTCGATGTGTTTGGCACGTCGAGTTCCTCGGCCGTGTGTACGGGGCCTCAGAAGTATTGTCTTGTCTACAAATACCAAAGATCACAACACTTCACTGGCAAACAGTAAAACTACTAAAACGATGTCTCAACAAAAACTGGACAATATATTGGGTATATACCCCTTGACTTTTATATCAACTATCTTTTTTTTGCATATTTATTTTTACACATACAGTATCTCACAAAAGTGAGTACACCCCTCACATTTTTGTAAATATTTTATATCTTTTCATGTGACAACACGGAGGAAATAACACTTTACTACAATGTAAAGTAGTACGTGTACAGCTTGTATAACAGTGTAAATTTGCTGTCCCCTCAAAAAAAACTCAGCATACAGCCATTGATTTTTAAACCGCTTGCAACAAAAGTGAGTACCCCTAAGTGAAAATGTCCATATTGGGCCCAAGTTTACATTTTCCCTCCCCAGTGTCATGTGGCACGTTAGTGTTACAAGGTCTCCGGTCTGAATGGGGAGCAGATGTGTTAAATTTGGTGTTTTCTTTCTCATACTGGTCACTGGAAGTTCAACATGGAACTTCGTGGCAAATAAGGCCTCGTACACACGACCGAGAATCTCTTTGTAAAAGAAACTTTGTTTTCCTCGATGAGGTTCTTGTCAAGCTTTCCTTGCATACATACTGTCAAGACAAAATCTTGTTGTTCTCAAACGCGGAGACGTACAACATGTACGACAGCACTATAAAGGGGAAGTTCGATTCCACTGGCACCACCCTTTGGGCTGCTTTTGCTAATCTCATGTTACTGCGTGTTAAGTAAAAGTTTGGTGAGAGACGATTTGCGTTTTTCAGTCTGTTCTGAGCATGCGTGGGTTTCTAAGCATACACACGAACGTGTTTCTCGATGTAAACCAGCCCAATGAGAAACACGACCAAGCAAATTGAGACTCCCGACGAAAAAAAAGAGAGCATGTTCTCTTTTTTTCTCATCGATATCCACGATTTTCTCGACGAAATACATGCACGCAACCGTTTTTCTCGGCAAAAATGCTCTGCCAGCATTTTTCTTGATGGATTTTGCAGAGGAAAACAGTCGTGTGTACAAGGCCTTGCTCTACATAAAGATGGCCTAGGCTATAAGAGGATTGCCAAAACCCTGAAACTGAGCTGCAGCACGGTGGCCAAGAACATACAGCAGTTTAACAGGGCAGGTTTCACTCGGAACAGGCCTCGCCATGGTTGACTAAAGAAGTTGAGTGCACATGCTCAGCGTCATATACAGATGTTATCTTTGGGAAATAGACGTATGAGTGCTGCCAGCATTGCTGCAGAGGTTGAAGGGGTGGGGGTCAGTCTGTCAGTGCTCAGGCCGTACGTCGCACACTGCATCAAATTGGTCTGCATGGCTGTCATACCAGAAGGAAGCCTCTTCTAAAGATGATGCTGATAGGTTCAGATAGTGTCAGACAGGTTCAGATAGTGTTAAGTGTGTGTGGTGGCAACCAAGTGAGGAGTACAAAGGCAAGTGTGTCTTGCCTATAGTCAAGCATGGTGGTGGGAGTGTCATGTTCTGGGGCTGCATGAGTGCTGCCGGCATTGGGGAGCTACAGTTCATTGAGGGAACCATGAATACCAGCAAATACCGTGACTTGCTGAAGCAGAGCATGATCCCCTCATTTTGGAGACTGGGCTTGCTAAAGAAGCTGAGGGTAAAAGTGATGGACTGGCCACGCATGTCTCCAGACATAAACCCTATTGAGCATCTGCGGGGCATCCTCAAACTGAAGTTAGAGGAGCGCAAGATCTCTAACATCCACCAGCTCTGTGATGTCATCATGGAGGAGTGGAGGAGGACTCCAGTGGTAACCTGTGAAGCTCTGGTGAACTCCATGCCCAAGAGGGTTAAGACAGTGCTGGAAAATAATGGTGGCCACACAAAATATTGACACTTTGGGCCCAATTTGGACATTTTCATTTAGGGGTGTACTCACTTTTGTTGCTTGCGGTTTAGACATTAATGTGTGTTGAGATATTTTGAGGGGACAGCAAATTTATACTGTTATACAAGCTGTAAACTCACTACTTGTCATTTCTTCAGTGTTGTCACATGAAAAGATGTAAAAAAATAATATTTACAAAAAATGTGAGGATTGTACTCACTTTTGTGAGATGCTGTGTACATTTTTAATTATGACTTCTATATTTTAATTTGTTTTGCAGTCATGATAAAGGGGGAGTCTGTTGGACACCCAAGAAGTGTTGTTGTTTTTTTCCTGCTATGAACCAATTTTATCAATAAAAACTTTGGATTCAAGGATGTTTGTTTGGAGCTCTTATTATACTGTATATACATTGATTCTCAACTCTCGGACCCCCTCCTATCCACATTTTCAGGGGGTATTCCTATTTTGTGGAGTGCTGCCGAACTAGAGCTAGTGTTCCCAGTGATAATTTCATTGACCCATTAAAAATCTGCATCCAGCGCCTTGTTTTTACTTGTGTTTGGCTGTACTGTCTGGTAGGGCCGTGTAAACCTCAAAATATACAGGAAAACAAATCCTTTGGCAGGGAAAACAGATTTCTTATACAGGATTTCAACTCTGTGTTTAGCTGTTTGTATGGAGTTTAGCTTAAAGGACTGGTTCAAGAAATTTTAGTTGCAAAAGTATTATTTTTCAAAGCAAACATGCGATTTAGTGAAACAAATTAGCTTTGACATTTCTTGTTTTATATTCCTTGTGACAAACATTATATGAAGGCATGACTTTAGAAATCATTGGTCCCCATACTGTCTGAATAACAGCCCCCCCCCCCTCTCCTGCTTGATGCTAGTGTGTGCGATGTGCAGCCACAACATGTAGGGGTTGATTTACTAAAAGCAAAAAGACTGTGCACTTTGCAAAGTGCAATTGTACTTTGCAAGTGCAGTTGCTCCAGAGCTTAGTAATTGAGCAGAAGCTCTGCTGACTTGCATCCTCCAATTATGTGCAAGCAAAAATGCTGTTATTTATTTATTTTTCTTGCACGTGATTGGGTATTCTTTGCAAAGGGAAGCCTCACCTCATTTACTAAGCTCTGGAGAAGCTGCACTTGCATAGGGCAACTTTGCAAAGTGCACAGTCTATTTGCCTTTCGTAAATCAACCCCATAGTGTCAGTACAGAGCAGAATGTAACATGTCAGCTTTATGAAAACAAGCTGGGACTAGGTAGGAAGATTTCCTTTACAAGTGGGGCTGTGAAGGAAAGGGAGGGAGCTGTCTGTGTACAGGGAGGGTCCAGAGGCTTGTGTGTTTACAGATTTGTGTATATGTGGGGGGTGACATATATATATAGGTGTGGGGGGATGACATATATGCAGGGGTGTGGAGGGGTAGGGTTGCCACCTCATCCCTTTAAAACTGAACACATATTAATTACACAGGTTCTTTGGCTGGTTAAGGTGGTAATTAAACCCGCCTGGTGCCTTATCTGCATTAAATTAGCTTCAGAACCTGTGTAATTCATATGTGTTCTGTTTAACCTCCCTGGCGGTATGATTATTTCAGATTTTAGGTGCTGAAAGCCGTACCATTATTTTGCCAGGAAATTTGGCGTTTTACATTGTAGGCCTGCAATTCTTAGGAATAACTCACTTAAATCTGTCCGAACAAGAGTCTAGTAGACATCTCGGGTATGAAAAAGTTTGAAAAACAACATCATAAATTATAATATAATAAATAATTATAAATAATTATAACAAATAATAATATAATTATAATAAAAATTATTTAATAATGTAATCAATAATCATTTTATGACAAATTTTCCCACAAATCGCTATCTCACAATTCTGCAAGTGATTATAATTTATTATGGCTGTTTTCTAGCTGGTCTAAAATCACTTTTGACATAAAGGGACACTTTTTGGTTGCTATGGACAATCTACAGTTTGCAGGCAGAAAGAACAGTTTTTATTATATAAAAGTACATGTAGGGCACTGGGCAGACCACTAGGGACAAAGGGGGTGTGTATTTTTTTACATACAGTACTGTAATCTGTAAGATTACAGTATACTGTATGTACTGTGTTTATTTACTTTTTTGAATTTGGCGCCGTTCTCCACCCCCCTGGCATCGTAACGTCGCAGGGAACGGAGCTCGGCGGTACACTGTGAATCGAGCGAAGAGACACTGCTCGATCACACAGCGCGGCGGCATTGCAGGATCCAGGGACAAGGTAAGTAAACCATGCCTGTGGCTGCTGCGAAGCGATCCCGAGTCTGGCTCGGGGTTACCGCTTTTGGTGCTGAAATTCCACCCCGAGCCAGACTCTGTAATACCGCCAGGGGGGTTAAAGGGATGAGGTGGCAACCCTAGGGGGGGCTGACATATATACAGGTGTGAGGGGGGCTGACATATATACAGGTGTGAGGGGGGCTGGCATATTTACAGGTGGGGGGCTGACATATACACAGGTGTGGGGGGGGCTGACATATATATAGGTGTAAGAGGGCTGGCATATACAGTATACAGGATTAAGGGGGGCTTACATATATACAGGATTGAGGGGGGCTGAGTGCGTACAGGTGAGGTGGCCGGTGTGTGGATTCGGTGGAATGGCCCGTGGGCAAGCCCTGGGCAATGTTGGTGGTCAGGCTCAGGGGAGCCCAGGCCTAAAGCCGTGTAAGGGGCCCAAAAATTTGTGATGGCTGCCCTGCCTGTATATGTCAGCCCCAACCCCCCCACCAGCCCCCCCATCTGTATATATGTCAGCCCTCCTACCTGTATATATGCCAACCCCCCTCACTCCTATATATATGTCAGCCTCCCTCACTCCTGTATATATGTGAGCACCCCCCTAGGGTTGCCACCTCATCCATTTAAACCCCATTTAAACACATATGAATTACACAGGTTCTGAAGCTAATTTAATGCAGATAAGGCACCAAGTGGGTTTAATTACTACCTTAATCAGCCACAAAACCTGTGTAATTAATATGTTTTCGATTTTAAAGGGATGAGGTGGCAACCCTACACCCCCCCCCCACACACACACCTGTATCTATGTTAGCCCCCCCCCACACCTATATATATGTCAGCCCCCCCCCACACCTGTATATATGTGAACGAGGGAAACCTATTAGCAAAAGTATGTAGGTATAGGATACACCCCTTGCCACAGCCCCCTTAAAGGAAAATTTTACAAAAGAAATTGATTGGTTAAACTCACAAGTGCTTTTTTACCACTACTATTCCTGTTATATTGGCTTCTGGAATTTACAAATGCAGCAATTTAGAAATTGGATGAAAGGTTTAGCACTGTAAAACACTTTTTGATAGTTAAAGAGTGAAATTTATATAGAACTATGTAGATCAGCCCAAAATGGGGGACAGATGGACTGTGTTTGGCTCTCCTGGCCTCTCCCTCCTGTTGAGTGCCCCCACAGCAAGCAGCTTGCTATGGGGGCACCTGAGTCAAGTTACAGATACCTGTGTCCATTCAGACACGGAACCCCAGTTTGGTCCCACCCCCTCTCTATCCTGATCTGCTAACTGACTGTGATTGTCAGCAGCGGGGGCCAATGATACCGCTGCTGTGTCTCAACTAATCAGGAGGAGAGCCCCGGTCGAACCAGGCACTTGTGGACATCGCTGGATAGAGATGGGGCTCCAGTAAATATTAGGGGTGCTGAGGCAGCTGCAGCATACAGAAGGTTTTTTTTATCTTAATGCATAGAATGCATTAAGAGAAAAAACCTTCTGACTTGACAACCCCTTAAAGGGGTTGTAAAGGAAGAAAAATGTTTTCATAATAAGCATCCTTTACCTGCAGACATTCCTCTTTTCACTTCCTCATTGTTAGTTTTTGCTCAGTTTCTTCTCTGTTCTGTTCACCTCCTGCTTGTCTGATTGTAACTCACCACAGTAAAGGGAGGCTTTACTGCGGTGGTCAGTGACATGCTCGCCCCCTCCTGGGAACTACATCTGTGGGGCAGGACGCTCTCTATGTGTTAGAGACTTCAAGGAGGTGTGAATTACTGGGCGTGCTGCAATGCATACTGGGAAATGTAGTTCTTACATGAACAAGCGCCGCAAACCAGGAAGTGAATAAGAGAACAGAAACTAGAATGCCGGAGGTGATATAGATGAAGGAATTTAATAGGTATTTACTTGTTTTTTAACAGAATCATTACACTATTCTGTCTGTCTACCTTGCAGACATTAATTTTAGCCAAATTTTTTTTTCCTTTACAACTCCTTTAAAGAGGTTGTAAAGGTAAACATTTTTTCCCCTAAATAGCTTCCTTTACCTTAGTGCAGTCCTCCTTCACTTACCTCATCCTTCGATTTTGCTTTTAAATATCCTTATCTCTTCTGAGAAATCCTCACTTCCTGTTCTTCTGTCTGTAACTACACACAGTAATGCAAGGCTTTCTCCCTGGTGTGGAGAAAGCCTCTTGAGGGGGGAGGGGGTGAGCAGGAGTGTCAGGACGCCAACTAACACACAGCTCCTTTCTCTATCTGCAAAGTAGATAGCGTCCTGACCCTCCTGCTCCCTCCCTCCCCCCTCAAGAGGCTTTCTCCACTCCAGGGAGAAAGTGTTGCATTACTGTGTGTAGTTACAGACAGAAGAACAGGAAGTGAGTATTTCTCAGAAGAAATAAGGAAGAGGTAAGTGAAGGAGGACTGCACTAAGTAAAAGAAAGCTATTTAGGGATTTTTTTTTTTTTTTACCTTTACAACCCCTTTAAAGGCATATTTAAAGGCAAATTATTGGGTTTTGGAAGATCCAAGGCACTTCTGTCTACCTCTAGTTCTAAACAGTTGTGGAGCATGTAATGCAGTTCTGCAAATTGTGGACGTATTTTGTCAGCCCCCTGAGTGAAGTTACATATGTTTCTTTTTTTCTTTTTCATTCTTTAATTTTAAGTAATTTACTAGGTTCACACTGCAAAGCACTGCTCAAAGCCAGCCAAGCTACACTACATGACAATATTTTGAGTAGTAAAAATACAGTAGTAGCAGCAATTGCAGCCTATGTACTTCTTATGACAGACTTCTTTTAACCTGGCAGACGAAGAGCACTGCAAAAGCTTTTAATAACTTAGTAAAATAATACAGAGAAAGTGGCACTTCACAACAAAACAATACCACCATTAGTGTAGTATTTATCTACTTAGGCTGGCTACAAATGCTTAATTTTTTGTTTTTTTTCATCAGCCAGAGGGCTGCTGAGTGTTGTAGTCCATCTGTCACCCTTCCCAACCAGGCACACAGTTCTCTTTCACCCTCAGGCAGAAAAACAGTCCTTGAACTTTGTTTTGTATTTTTATTGAGGGGAATAAACTTGGATGGAGATGGTATATTCATGAGATGCCCAAACTGATTTGCAAAACAATATACATAGGACCGACTATATACACCTCTGGTATATACGACTGCAATCTTCAACTCCAGCACATCACTTTTTTGCAGACTATCTCTCTTTAACACCTCCAGCACATCACTTGTTTGCAGTTCCTGGACCAGTTAGCACTGATTTTTAGGCCTGACACTGGCCCAGTGAGGCCTAGGGTGAATTCCCTTCGCAGTCCTCTTTAGTGTAGTAAAATATATGGTAGTCCTTAATGCTAGCTGTCCACGTGGCTACTGAGCCCAGTACCACATCTTCAGCCCCTGCCAGCCCTCATGGCTGCAGCTGCCTCTCTCCACTGCCATAACACCACAGTCCATCATACTGGCTTTGCCCTCATCTTAGAAGGCGGCGGCCTGTTGTTCCTCTCCTGGAGAGCTTGCCTGGCAGTGCTCTCCCACTGTCCTCTCCTGCTCCCAGGCCACCTGTCCAGGACACCTCCGTGTGCTGTGTGAAGGGTCCTGTCTGCACCCAAACCCCAGGCCCAAAGTCACACCCCCCTCCCAGCTCCCTCCAAGGCCCATCTCCAGCTTCCACCCGAACAACTCCTCCATCCACTGAGCTGACCCTGGGTATTTATGGAGGCCTACCCCCTGCCAATTCAGGTTGGGGATTTGTCAGGGCACCGAGACAGCTCCATCACCCTTCTCCTCCATCCTTTCCAGAAAACACTAGAATATTCCTTGAAAGAAGTGTGAGGTCTTGGTTATACTGCCTATGAATCACCCAACTCTACTCTGAGTCACTCCCAACCCATATCAAATCACACCCAGGCTTGACTGCCAGCCAAGCCTGAAAATGTACCTACTCTAAAAACATGCACTATCCTTCTAGCACACTAGAGGGTGCTACAAAATACAATGACTTGGCAGGAGGGATTTACCTGTCAACACTGCCCGTGTTGATGGAGGAAAGAAATTTGCTTAGTCAATGGCTGGCCTAACTGACTGCAGCTGGTTCATTTTCCAATAGTCCCGTTTGATCAAAATGAATCATTAGCAGCAACGGTTAGTGATGGATTGAATGTAATTTTGCCATGCCATCTATGGGCAGCTTTAGTAGCATTTACCCCTACCGCAATTTTTCATTTGAAAAAGATCCACTGTATACACTAAATTGTGACCATTTTTTTGGCATAGGTGACCAAAAAAAATCACTTTGCCCAACAGTAATGAACTGTTGACCATTATCACTGTGGTCACACTACCAATCAGATTCTCAAACTATATCACTGATAGAATCAGTTATTTTCTTTTTCAAACAGGTCATCTGGAACAGGAGCCTTGTTCCCAAGTTATCGAGATAGTGTAGCAGGCTAGCATTTAACATCTCAGGGTGGAATGATTGTGGGGTAGAAAAGAAGCTGAATAACCAGTCACATTAGTCTTTTCATGATTTTATTTGCTCAATAAACAGTTGAGAGAGAGTTGGGGGTGCAGGATACCCAAAAATGGCCAAATCGCTCTGGTCTTCTGAATGCAGTTAATGTAGTTCTTAGCCAAGCAGACTACAATGACTTAATAAGAGAAGTCACTGCCTGGTGTTAAAGGTTAAATTACCGTAATCTTCATTCTTTCTAAGCAGATTTCTGGACCTTGACCATATTCGAGTAGTCACAGATATCTTAGTTGACAAACAGTAAAAACTTCTTATAATGTCCACTACCAGCAGCTTCACCTTTACACTCTAGGACACACTTAAACACAGAGGACTTCTCAAACAATGCTCCATACAGGCAGTTATCTTTCTGCACAGCTCCTTCTAGATTTACTAACCATCAAAGCAGCCCTAGCTTCTGTAGCATTGACTCTGGGCAGGGCCAAGGCTCAAAGAGATAGACCCTTGTCACCATGGCATCCCAACCAGGCAGAAGAGAGAAGAGAAGGACCTTTTCTGGAAGTCTGCACCAAATATTTATCACCTCCCCTCAACTCACAACATTGGACCACAACCATCAGGGGTTGGATGAGGTGGATACAAATTAAAAACACGTACACTGTTACCTGTATGTTGTTGCATTAACTACTGGAGACATTCAACAGAAGAAACAAATATAAACAAATAATAAATTACCTGAGCTTAGACAACACCTACCAAGCACAGAAGATATAAACACAGCTCAGGATAGCTACAGGTTATAGCTAGTCTGAGCTTTGTTTATGTTTTCTGTGCTTGATAGGTTTCTCCTAAGCTAAGACTTATTATTTCTGCCTGCTGCTGTTGAATTGCCTCCATTAGTTTGCGTGTCCCTGTGGCCCTGCTGGAGAGTCATGCAGTGATGTAGGGGGATGTATGAAAGAATCAGCAGGGAACAAAGGCATATGTTGATAATGGAGGCTTTAGCCCTATAACAGAAGAGAGGTAGGAAAAACAGGCCACTAAATCTACTTTAACACACCATAAAATCTAATTTGAGGATTTGCCTATTTGAGGGCAGATACTTTCAAAGTGAGTTTTCAGTCTTGCCTTAATAAATCAGAGGCAGGGCAAAAATTTTAGCGGTCAACTCATTTCTACCTAATTCTGCAATCCTTTGAGATATCTGCACAAAGCTAACCCTCATGCTGAAGCATACGGAATACATGTGACCCGAAAATTTCACAGAATCAACGTTTTTCTTCATTATACACTTTGCCCACATTGAAAATGGTCTATTGAATATTCTTTCAAGTGCCAAATGAATGGACTTTTGTTATGTTAAAAGCCTAGCATCAACTCTGACCACTGAATCCTTAACCAATGAAGATGTGTTATATAAAACATACCATTTCACAAATAATGTTTTCATGTAACAAAATTTGTAGTGGTAACAGGTGCACTTTAAATATAAAAGTTTTCCACAGAAAGATTTAACATAGATTCCTCATTCATGGCAAATACAATTCCAGAACTGGCAAAAGACTCCTCTAAGTTTAAATCGTATGCATTTATTTGAATGAACTGCAAGCAACCTCTTTTCTGGACCAACAATGTGGGACTGATTCCTCATCCATCTTTGTCTAAAAGCACCTAATATCTGTTACTTGTATTTTGCCAAGTAATGCTGTGATTGAAGTTTATGAGCATTATAATTAGGAACATTACACACTAATCGGACATTGAAATGAAATGTATGTTCAAAAGAATGCTTAGAGCCCCATTAGTTCACAGTCATTCTATTACAATCAGAAATATTGTCAGTGGTGCCTTGAGCTTGTGCCAATGACAACAGCATAAATTCTGCATCTCATTTCTGTGATCATAAAATTAATGATCAGTTTAAAAATACCTCTTTGTAAAAAGTTATGGCATAAGAGAAATGTTGAGATCTCAGCTAGAGGCATTGAAGGATAATTAAAACTTCACAGCTTATTAAAATATATTCAGCCTTTACCAAATACATTGCGCAGGGCTATGACAATTCTGCAGAAAGTGTCAGTAAGTGCAAGAGACAGGTGGAATAGCAGCCATTGTCTAATTCTTCCATTAACATAGTGTAGCGCCCTGCTCCTGTTGGGTAGGTGCTATACGTAAATTTCAGTTATCTGAGCTGTAGTTGAGCTCGGAATGATTATGTCAAATTATTGGTCTCTGTTCCAGTTCAGCTGCGTTGCACATTTTCCACTTGACTGTAGGTGTCGCTGTCACCCCCTGGGTCAAGGTTGGAAATGCAGGGGGCTGGGTGTCTTGAGTATTCTTCTCCCAGAAGCAGCCCAGTGGGCATGGTCTCCGTCGCTGTGCATTCTGGGAGAGGGTACTTAAGGGACAGACACCGTTCTGGTGGGGTCTTCCGATCCTGACCTGATGGCCCTCCTGGCCTCAGGGATGTGTTAGCAGTTCTTCAGCCTCTGGGCCTCCGTTTACTGAGAGTGGGCCCAGGAGTTTCTGGGGCCTGCTGGTTTAGGGGTGGTCCTGTGCTGTCTAGCCTGCGGGAAGGAGCCAAACAATTGGGGACTCAATTGGAGGGTGCATCCTGGCCAACCTACCTCACAGTGCTGCTGGCTGGCTGAAAGATCCTGGTACTGTCTAGCTGTGTCCTTGGAACTTTGCAAAGTGTGTGTGGTTACATGGTCCTGTGGCAGAGGACTGCGCAACGACTCGACTGCACTCATCAAGTCTGTGGCAGAGACTTTTGAATGAGCTTCGCACCGGCTGCTAGGTCAGTGTGGAAACGGTTTGTCCTCAGGATCCAAGAATGTACCCGTGATCCGCAACGCAAGGTACCTGAATCCCCCCTAACCCTCCATCCCTCTGTTTGAGTTTGTTTAATAAAACCTTGGAAGAAAAGAGACTAATGCCGCATGCCACATGACCGTTTTTCGGGTTCTAAAAAAACGCTTTTTTTTTTCATGTCATTAAAAACGATCGTGTGTGGGCTTCAGAGAATTTTTCATGATCTAAAAAATTGCCAATTTTTTTTCGAACACTCTATTTTTCACAACGTTTTTAAGGTTGTAAAAAATGGTCGTGTGTGGGCTTTAACGACGTGAAAAAAATGTGCATGCTCAGAAGCAAGTTATGAGAAGGGAGCACTCATTCTGGTAAAACTAACGCTCGTAATGGAGTAAACACATTCATCACGCTGTAACAGACAGAAAAGCGCGAATCGTCTTTTACTAACACAAAATCAGCTAAAGCAGCCCAAAGGGTGGTGTCATCCAAATGGAACTTCCCCTTTATAGTGCCGTCATACGTTTTGTACGTCACCGCGCTTTGCTAGAGCATTTTTTTTCACGATCGTGTGTAGGCAAGGCCGTTTTAATGATCTGGTTGAAAAAAACATAGTTTTTTTCTAGACCCTTAAAAACATTATTTTTTAGAGCCCGAAAAACGGTCGTGTGTACGCGGCATAAGCGTTGGTGCAGACATTTGTGAATAACTCTTCAAGGAGGACCCCTGAGACGAACGTGGTGAATGGTGAGGTAACGGCAGGCCCAAATTCAAACCAGCGGCCCCTTCGGGGGTATTGCTGAAAATAGCTTATCATACTTTTTTTATTCTGTTAAAGTGGAGGTTCCATCAAAAAAACAATTTTGCTTTAAACTGTAGCTTACGACTAAAAAAGAAAAAAAACATTTTTTTTTTACTCATCTGGAAATGCCTGTTGCTATGCGGTCCCACGAAATCTGCCTTTGAAACCACCTAGGATTCTGACATCATCTCCCTCTAATGCTCCTGGGAAATGTGTGTCATCATTTCCCAGGATGCAGTGCGCTGTCCAATTATCACTCCCCATCCAAGACTTCCAGGAAGTAAGTGCCTGTAGGCTTCACAATGCCCACAAGCAAAATGACAACAGTGTAGATATAGTTTTATAAACTATCTTTTTTGAATATCTTTGCGGATCGGCGGCGGATTGTAAAATAGTAAGTGACCAGATTTATATTTTAAAAACGCAGGATGAAAGGACATACATTTAAAAAATGCTAATTGTGGTTGGAACTCCGCTTTAAGTAGAAAACAGGAACCGGGAGAAAATTTCTCCAAAGTGAGGAAATCCCTGGTTGTCAGCAGGGTTGATAGAACTAGTTCCCCCATTGCAAGGTTTCCCATCTATTCCTGTTCTAGTCACAACCCTAACTCTTCCCTTTCATGTTCAGTGAAAATGGTAAACAAGACAAATAGGAAGGTTGAGTCTCCCAATGGGGACACAGAGAACACAAAAAACTCAACACGTGTTCTAATCCCCCCAACCCAATCAAAACTCTGGAATATACAACGGGATGTAATATAGCATACCTCCCAACTTTCTGAGGTGGGAATGAGAGATACCTAATAGCAAAACTATGTTGGCATAGGACACGCCACCCTGTCACGCCCCCATAAAGGAGAATTGTACAAAAAAAATTGGTTAAACCCACAAGTGCTTTTTTTACCACTACTATTGCTTTATATTAGAAAAATAAAAAAGTAAATCTGCGCTATCAGGGTAAAAAAGCAGCTACATACAATCCAGTGAAAATAGGAAGGAAATACAAACAAAAATCGAACAATGCAGCGCTAAGAAATGACTGATGAAAAGACAGTGATGTCTATGTTAAACACACATATAAATGAACAAAAAAATTTACAAAAAAATGTGAGTCCATGATAAGTGAATAATTCGTATAAATAAATAGTGTGATGAGACACCGTAGACCTGAGTCTAAAATGTTTATAAGATTAAAAGTCCATAAGGTGAACGTGAAATCAGAAATCAAGATGGTCAATCAAACGACAGTGATGAGGCACCCACGGTGATTCTAATTAATCTGTAATGTTAGTGATAACGCCCACCACCAGGAGGGAAGGCTTACCAGATGCGATGGATCCAAATGAGCTTATGCCCAAAGGATCAGTAAAGCTTTGTATATACAATGGAAGGATAAACCAGGACACACCAAACAGAGCGACCAGCAAGTAACGGTGGAGTCTTCGCTTAGTAATAGGTGGAAGGGATAACCTCAGCTGGGAGATGATTCATGGGAGTTGGAAAACTTGCCCAAAGTATGTGGAGGAAAATAAAAGGCACATAGCGTGATACCGTAAAAACGGGAAAGGTTTTAATGCCGGTTAAAAACACTTACAATTTGGTTGATAAAAAGGACATCATAGTGGAAAAGTGCATGGCAGCAGTAGAGTCCCGACTAGTTTCGCTATAACTAGCATCATCATCACCCCAGATGATGCTAGTTATAGCGAAACTAGTCGGGACTCTACTGCTGCCATGCACTTTTCCACTATGATGTCCTTTTTATCAACCAAATTGTAAGTGTTTTTAACCGGCATTAAAACCTTTCCCGTTTTCGCAGTCACGAAAAAAATTGCTGATCGCCGCCATTAGTAGTAAAAAAAAATTATTAATAAAAATGCAATAAAACTATCCCCTATTTTGTAAACGCTATAACTTTTGCGCAAACCAATAGATAAACGCTTATTGCGATTTTTTTTTTACCAAAAATAGGTAGAAGAATACGTATCGGCCTAAACTGAGGGAAAAAAAATGTTTTTTATATATTTTTGGGGGATATTTATTATAGCAAAAAGTAAAAAATATTGAATTTTTTTCAAAATTGTCGCTCTATTTTTGTTTATAGCGCAAAAAATAAAAACCGCAGAGGTGATAAAACACCACCAAAAAAAAGCTCTATTCGTGGGAAAAAAGGACGCCAATTTTGTTTGGGAGCCACGTCGCACGACCGCGCAATTGTCAGTTAAAGCGACGCAGTGCCGAATCGCAAAAAGGGGCAAGGTCCTTAACCTGAATAATGGTTCGGGTCTTAGGTGGTTAAAAATGGGATTAAAGGTTTAGCACTGGGAAACACTTTGTGATATATGAGTAGTGCATTTTATATACAACTATATAGATCAGACCAAAATGAGGGACAAATGAGGAGGAAAGAGGAATAGACTTTGTTTCGAATGAGGGACAGTTTCTTACAATCAAGGACAATTGGGGTATGATATAGAATCACAGCAGCCTACAGCCTAAAAGAGAGCATACAGCCTACAAGAGAGCCATGGGCGTCCGCTGAACTTTTTCAGGGGCGAGGGGGGCATAATTTTAAGGTCATCCATACTCGGTCCCTTTTTGACAATGTCATGAAGGGGGGGGGGCTTAGTCATTATCACATAAAGCGCAGGCATGCAAAGGTTTGAGAAACCTGATGCAACTATCAAGCAACTAGGAACTTTGAATAACAATATCATAAAAAATTTAGTCCCCCCCCCCCAAGGAAATAACAACCCCCAGGATCAGTGCCAGTTTCTGCAATAACAATCTCCAGCTTTGCGTCAGTAGCAACAATAATAACCCCCCACATCAGTGCAGATTTCTAGAATAAAAACTTCAGCATCTGTACCAGTATACGTAATAATGACCCTCAGCACTAGTGTCAGTTTCCTCACTCAAGACTCCCAGCATTTGGTGTCATTTTCTGCAATAATTGCCCCCAGCATAGATGGGAGGATATCAGGTTAAACACTTCCTAATGGCTCAGTCCCTAGGATAAGTGATGGATAATGGTCAACAGGCCCTCTTACCAGACCTGGTGAAACCGCAACAGTGATCCCTCTGGCTGGACGTTCACTGGGGTGACTCTAGTCAGTAGTGTAGCATGCCTGTACCCTGGCAGCGGCTCAGTCTTTCTCCCTCTCTGGTGGTGCGGGTACAGCGGGGCTCCCTCTCTGGTGGTGCGGGTACAGCGGGGCTCCCTCTCTGGTGGTGCGGGTACAGCGGGGCTCCCTCTCTGGTGGTGCGGGTACAGCGGGGCTCCCTCTCTGGTGGTGTGGATACAGTGGGGCTCCCTCTCTGGTGGTGCGGATACAGTGGGGCTCCCTCTCTGGTTGTGCGGGTACAGTGGGGCTCCCTCTCTGGTGGTGCGGGTACAGCGGGGCTCCCTCTCTGGTGGTGCGGGTACAGTGGGGCTCCCTCTCTGGTGGTGCGGGTACAGCGGGGCTCCCTCTCTGGTGGTGTGGATACAGTGGGGCTCCCTCTCTGGTGGTGCGGATACAGTGGGGCTCCCTCTCTGGTTGTGCGGGTACAGTGGGGCTCCCTCTCTGGTGGTGCGGGTACAGCGGGCTCCCTCTCTGGTGGTGCGCGTATAGTGGGGCTCCCTCTCTGGTGGTGCGGGTACAGCGGGGCTCCCTCTCTGGTGGTGCGGGTACAGCGGGGCTCCCTCTCTAATGGTGTGGATACAGTTGGGCTCCCTCTCTGGTGGTGCAGATACAGTGGGGCTCCCTCTCTGGTTGTGCGGGTACAGTAGGGCTCCCTCTCTGGTGGTGCGGGTACAGCGGCTCTCTCTGGTTGGTGCGGGTACAGCGTGGCTCTCTGGTTGGTGCGGGTAAAGCGTGACTCTTTGGTTGGTGTGGGTACAGCGTGGCTCTCTGGTTGGTGCGGGTACAGCGTGGCTCTCTGGTTGGTGCAGGTACAGCGTGACTCTCTGGTTGGTGCGGGTACAGCGTGGCTCTCTGGTGGTGCGGGTACAGCGTGGCTCTCTGGTTGGTGTGGGTACAGCGTGGCTCTCTGGTTGGTGCGGGTACAGCGTGGCTCTCTGGTTGGTGCAGGTACAGCGTGACTCTCTGGTTGGTGCGGGTACAGCGTGGCTCTCTGGTGGTGCGGGTACAGCGTGGCTCTCTGGTTGTGTGGGTACAGCTTGGCTCTCTCTGACTTCCCCCAGCATGAGCACAGTATTCTCTTTTTTCCTTTTGTAACCCCCCCTCCAGCAGAGTGCTTGCGTGCTGGGGGCTTTAGCATGGTGTCTGTGGACTACATTTCCCATGATGCCCCCAGTCCCCAGAGTCTTCTGATTGGCCCTTTGCTGTGGCCAATCATGGCAAGGAAAGCAGGAAGCAAGGCGGCGGCACGGTGAATGCAATTAGAGCCGCTCTCTTTTTTCTAGCACCAGCTGACAGAGAGGGGAAGGGGGGCGATTGGGGGAGATATACAGTACAGACAGCCCGTGGCTCTCCTCTCCCTGTCACAGTGCCACTGCCGAGTTCTCTGGTAAATGGAGCAGTGGTGCTGTGACAGGGAGAGGAGAGCCGCGGGCTGTCTGTACTGTATATCTCCCCGATCGCCCCCTCCCCCTCTCTGTCAGCTGAAGCTAGAAGAGAGAGGGAGAGCGGCTCTAATTGAATTCATCGTGCCGCCGCCTTACTTCCTGCCTGCTGTTTTCCTCCCAGAGAATCATGCCACTGATTTCTAGGGGGCCACCCCTTGCCCTATGGAGTGGACGCCCATTAAGAGAGCAATAATCCAGTGTTTTTCTAACGAGACTGTTATACAAGTCATTTGTGCATTATACACGTATACAGTAGAAGCTGCCTACATTACTACATGCCATTCTAATTTCTGTTTATATTACCTTCTCAAACATGTGAGATAGAAAGCAGTCTGTGCTCCACATACAGACACAGAGCTAAGCAACGGACACATTTCTCAAAGACTGCCAGTTAAAGTATAACTAAAGGCAAAATGTTTTTTAGTTTTGGATGGAGTGGAGAGGGATTAGAACACCTGTCAGCTTTTATTGCTATATGCGCCCCCAATAAGGAGATATTTGTCCTGTTTACCATTATCATTGAAAGTGAAACTGAAACAATATTCCAAATTTTGGGTTGTCCTCAGAAAGGTCATAGAGGGGAAATAGTCCAATGAGGACCAGGGAATTCCCTTAATTTGCAGGGGGACAGGAAGTGAAGGGAAATCTCTGCAATGGGACATGCGGGGAAAAAAAATCTGACAAGGGTTATAATCCTCCCTTTCTCTATACAATTTTTTTTTAAAGATTTGCCTATACTGTAGTTTGTCTTTGACTCAGTTAGATGGTGTGGAGGACAAGGGAGACATTTGGGTCTATTAGATCTGTCACCTGCCCACTGCTGTCACATGGGGGCTTATTACCCCCTTGTGATAGCAATCAAGTAAAAATAAATAAAAGAATAAAGATTTTAAAAATAAAATTATAATAAAATGTAGGTGCGCACGTGACTAGGCTCACAAAAGAACATAATAGCGCAAACCTTGTTCATCTCTCCCAGATATCATAGGGTACTTCTCACACAGATGACTGGACCCCTTGTATTTTGTATGCCCTTCTATAAGTCTTTCAGTAGTTGATCTAAAACTCTTCTCACAGGAGTATATGTTTGAATAGAACCCAAAAAAATTACCTGGGTTTTATTTTCATCATCTGCATAATGGCTTCTTTCTCAGAATACTTGTGTAACTTACATATGACATCTCTAGGTTTATCAATATCATTATTTTCAGGGACAAGGGCCCTTTGCACTGTGCCTTAATAGAGTGGCATGATATGTCCCCTGAAATGCTTTTGAAAATGTCACTAAGGGTAGGCCTCAAATATTTCATTTCTGTGGCTTCAGGAAGGCCCAGATCCTAACATTTGGGAATGGCTTCTGTTTTAATCCAAAGAAAAGGAATAACCTGGAACAAAGGGCAAGTATGGGTTCTGTCCAAATTTGCCCCCTTCCAAACTCTCCCACCCCTCATCCCTCACCCCTGATCCATCAATGTAATGAACAGCCTCCTTGGCCAATATGAATGTGTGTGAAACAGGATGGGTCTTGCAAACAGAAAAGTGCCATAACTTTGTCTTTTCAGAAAGGCCAGAATTTGGTTTCAGCAGAGGGGAATAAAAACTATGACAGGTACATGCAGGCATCTCTAGATGCTTGCAAGCTTAGGACTTGATAGCAGCTCTACTTGAAGTTGCTCATGGGACATTTTGGCGTGTTGTGTGTTTTGCCACTCGTTTATTTACATGCCAAAATGTGTGTTTGCTTCTGCGTATGATGTGTTGTTAACAATAAATGGAACTGAAAGTACAACTAGTTAATTTTAGGTGGATAAAGATGGCCACACACTATACAATCTGATTGTACAATATCTGTACAATCTCCCTAAGATTTACCTAAACTATATAATAGGGGGACAAACCATCTATCCAATCACTCTGTATGGAATCAGACAGGCCCTTGTACTACATAGTTGATGGTAGATCTAAAGGAGATTGCATAGTCTGGCATTTGATCACTCAGCACACTGACATATAAGCAATCTATGCAAGATGAAAGTTAAAGTAGAACAAAAATTATGCCTGTGTATGTATTTAGTGAGAACAGTGATCTCTGATCAAATGCATTTCATTAAAAAAAAATGTGCACCTGGAGATGGGTGGTAGCTAGGGGGGTACATGATGCAGGGTGTGTGCTAATGAGGTCAGCTGGTCAACTTCTTCCTGTGACATGACTTAATGTCTGTCCAGGAAGTAAGGCAGAAATAATGGAGCAGTGTTTTCAAACAGCCATGAGGACAGTAAGGTAAGCGTGTGTAGAATAAATGGAAAGCTTTGTTATTTCTGTCAAAAGAAGTACATTAATGCTATAACGGTACATAGGGGAGCTGGAATTTAGAAAAAAAAAGGTGAACTTAGCCTTTAATATTACATTCAGGCTGAACATATCCTTACCCCTTTTATCCTAAATGGCAAAAAAACAGGTTTTGGCTAGACTTCCACTTAAAGGGGGTTGTAAAGTTTTGTTTTTAATTTTCTAAATAGGTTCCTTTAAGCTAGTGCATTGATATTCGATTTCCCTTTGTTTTATTTGTCTAAATTTCTCACTTCCTGTTCCTCCTCAATAAGCTGTTCTGGCTGACTAACCCCCAGCCAGAACAGCTCGGATGATGGGGGCAAGCTTACTGAGGAGAAACAGGAAGTGAGAAATTCAGACAAAGAAATTAAACATTTAGAAGGGAAATCGAAGAAAAAGGTAAGTGAACCAACAATGCACTAGCTTAAAGGAATCTATTTAGAAAATAAAAATTAACCTTTATAATCCCTTTAAGTTTTGAAATATTATGGCAAATAAAAAGTACCGTTTCATTGTTCCCATGTAATCTGTAACATGTGCTCTCCTTTTATTGTCCTTTGAGAAAACAAATTTATCTTGATAACATTTTAACACATTCCATGCCTGTGTGTCCCATCCTGCACTGCTGTGCTGACCTCTAGAACGCTGAAGAATATGAGTACAATGTATGTACCAGTTTGTTTGCCTTTCACACTATGTGCTCAATACAAGCCTTTGACATTTTAGTCTGTCTTTGATTTTTGCAGCTGCAGTTTCCTTAACAAGTACTGACACATTTGTCTAAAATGTTTGCTGCATAGTATTAACCGTACACAGAGCAAGGAGTCAAAGCAGAACTAAAATAACATGTTTTCTCCAAAATAAAAGTTGTGATTTGATTTCTACTCTAGAAATCTGGTATGTGTCTTATTTAAATAGTAACTTCTTTATAGACTGAAGACAAGTACATTCATGTGTACAAATCATGGACTCCATTGCAAGTCTTATAAGGACATACTCATTTAAAAAATAATAATAATAATAATGTATTCATCTTTTAAAGCTCAGGCTGTCATTGAAATAAATCAAAAAATTCTCAGTTTACTTTCTTTGTTCACATAAAATGTAGAAAAAAAATAAAAGTATTTAGAGAACATTGTGAATTTTCTAATGTTGGAAGAACAACAGTAGAGTTGCTTTCATAAACTGAGAATATGTGTTCATTATACCTATCTATCCAGCAGGTGGCTCTGCATTGTTATAGTCTGTTATCTATGGTAATGTTATGGGAGGAAGTACTGTTTTTCCTCTGTGTGCACTTTGTGTTCCTGCTTCCTGTTCCATGATAAAAAAAAATCATGCTGTAAAGATATGTTCTGCTAATCCTCCATGAAAGTAATGCTATCCTCTGCATACAACAAGCTTCCGGTGCATTATTTCAATACTCAGCTAAAGCCAGAAATGACACCCAGTTGACCTTAGTCTGGGTTTTGTATAATCTTGTGCAGCTTTGATTCCAGCAAGCTTTTACCTATGTTGCTGAGTGCTGTGCCATATTCTGTTGTCCATCTTTTCAACATCAAGAAGCCACCAAAACTGACATTAAAAATACCTGGGCTTTGCATTTACACCTGTTGACAGAACTAAAAAAGACCAGTACTAGTAGAATCACTGGTGCTCTTTTGTACCACAGCAATGGCAAAATAAAAAATAAAAGTCCTGAGCAAGAACGCAGTGATTTTTAGTCCTATGATCCCGGGTACCCGCCTGGGGCAGCTGCAGCGGAGAAGAGAGAGCCCTCAATAATGGCAGTGAATGTCTAGGAGGAGTAACGTCACCCACAGGCTACAATAGCCCATCTGTTGTTGGCGGTCGCTCCTCTACCCTGCAGCTATCGCTGACTGTCACATCATGTGACTGAACCAGATTAGGCTGAATTTAGGTAAGTATATACGTTTTTCTTACACAGGTTAGACTGGAATTCTACTTTACTTTCAATATTTTTATTCAAAGTTATAATAATAACGAAAAGTATACAAAAAGGCTTATAAAGGAAGCCGACATTTGAAAACAGCGTAATACAAGAATTGCATATTCAAGAAAGAGACACCGGGTTACAGGAAGTGTGCAAGAGAAACCAGGTGGGGAAATGCATCAGACTGAGATCAATGTTATGAACTACAATTATAGTAACAAAATGCTGCTTTGTGGCATGAATCATTTAAATGTTCTATAAGATGGAATTTCAATTTAAAGTTACTAAGGAATATAGCAAAACTGAGTTACTAGAGGCAGGAGAGTGCCAGTTGTTAGATTAGGATAACCCACCCTCAAGATGCTCATCTATTAATAGTAGTTTTGGTGGTGTGAAACCCCATAGGGAAAGCATAGTCATTAAACTTAACCTGCTAAAATCCTTGAAAGGGCCCACAAAACTACAAATGACTCAAACCTCTAGGTGAAACACAAGAAGAAATATCATTGTAGTGGAAAGTCTGTTAAGTCAAATAGCATTTCATGCCTCATGTGTAGCTATGGAGGATTATTAACATAATGATCTCCTGTAAATCCCAACAAATATGGAGTAAAACACAGTTGTCGACAACACTTTGGAACAATCCAGATATAAAAATCAAGTAGTAACAAAAAGAGTAAGGAGATAAAGAAAGAAAAAGGAAAGTGGAGAAAAGGGGAGAGAGGGGTATGTAGAGGAAAGTATAGACACCGAGAAGGTGGTAAGTCGGGGGAGTTAATTGGTGTTTAGGAAGATGAGAGAATATGATTGACCCTGAGGTCCCAAATCGCATTGCATGTGTCTTGGAAAATACTAATTTCTTTTTCCTGGATCATTATCCAAGACATTTTCAGTTTTGCTACCAGAAAGGACACATATGGTTATTTCCAGGCACGGGTAATGGTGATCTTAGCCCCCAACAGCATATAATAGATACATTTTTAAGAGCACATGGGTATCTTATCTACATTTTCATTTAGTAGAGCGATTAGCTGGGATTTAGGAATAGCCAGTCCTGTGACTTTCTGCAGCAAATTAAAGATCTTGTTTCAGAAACCCCTTATGCGGGGACAGTGCCACCAAGTATGGAGAAGATCACCTAGATGACCACATCCCCCAAAACAGAGGGGGGGTCCCCTCTGGTAGATCTGTGCTATTCGAGAAGGAACCTGATAGAAGCGTGTTAGAAGTTTAACACTAGCCTTCACCAGGGAAACATTTACAATATCTTTAGGCCCAATGTACATGGGATGCTGCTAAACGTACGTTCAGAGGCAGTTGGATGCTTTTTTCAACTGCCCCTGAACTCATTCATGTTATCCTATGTGACCATGTACACAGTCTCGTTTATTGCCATTTTTAGGCAGTTGCGTTTAACAGCGTTTCTTTGAAAGTAAAAAAATGTGTTCAGACGCCCGAAGATTTCCACGTTTCAAACGCAGCTAAACGTGGCTAAACGAGGCTTTTTCGTTTTTGGCCATTTAAAAAATATATATATATATATATTTTAAAAACACTATTAAATGCAAACGCGGCAAAACGCTGCTAAACACGGCATGTAAACACGGCAAAACAGATGTTTTAAACTTATCTGTCAAGTAAAATCATTCAGGAGCAGTTGTAAAAACGTCCCGTGTACATGAAGCCTTGAAGGATCGTACAAAATGATAAATAATGGGGGGAACCAATGCGCAAACCAACCTGTCAAGGGCAAATAATAGCTAAACAAAATTTAAAACTAACAAGCAGGAGCCACAACTAATAGTGTTCACACACTGGCAATAGATTGATATAGGGAGCTGGAATTCTACTTTAAAGCTTGATAAAGCAATGGGTTATGATGATCATCCCAGAGTTCTAAGAGAACTTTGAGTTATTGTTATTGGGCCATTAACTGATCTTTTTAATCAATTTCATCTAACAGGAGAAGTTTCTCATGATTGGCAGACAGCTAATGTTGTACCTATAAACATGATTGGTACCACATGCAGCCTACATACCTCCCCCTCTATGAGAACACCACCAAACATCTCCTGACAAACCATTCCTCTTTACTTGATGGACTTGTGTCTTTTTTCAACCTCAGCTACTACTGTGTACAGCCAGATCAAAAGGGGCTAAGCCTGTTATCAGGCCAACCTGACTAAAAGCACTAGGTTGTTTGGCTGCTGGAATGTGCCCCAGCTCAGGCTTTTAACCACTTCCGGACCAGCTTACGCCCATATACGTCAGCACTTTGAAGAGGAATATCTTTGTTATGGCAGCAGCTAGCTGCCATAACCCCAGTATCCTCTTCTTTAGTGAGCGGTCCAGTTTCTGATAATAGTGGTCTCTGCGGTGGATTCGCCGCAAGATCACTTTTATTGACGACGGGAGAGGGGCCACCCTCCTGTCACTCTTCGGTGCCCACCACCGCTTACCCGAGCCGTCGGCAGCGGCAGAGGTGATCGGATCCTTTTTCCTCTGTGGCATGGAGACGAGTGAGGGGAAGATGGCCCCCACCCATCTCCATACCATTGCAGGGCGGAAGCAGTGTCAAAATGTCAAAGCTCTTAAAGGGCAATTTAAAAAAAATAATAATAATTTTTTATTGCATTTTAGAGTAAATATGAGATCGGGGGTCTTTTTGACCCCCAATCTCATACTTAAGAGGTCCTGTCATGCTTTTTTTCTATTACAAGGGATGTTTACATTCCTTGTAATAGGAATAAAAGTGACAGATTAAAAAAAAAAAAACAGTGTAAAAAAAAAAAAACGGTAAAAAAATACGATATTTTTTTTAAAAAAACACGCCCTGTCCCGCCGAGTTTGCATGCAGAAACAAACGCATACATGAGCAGCGCCCGTATATGAAAACTGTGTTCAAACCACACATGTGAGGTATCGCCACGATTGGTAGAGCGAGAGCAATTATAGCCCTAAACCTCTTCTGTAACTCAAAACATGCAACCTGTAGACATTTTTAAACATCGCCTATGGAGATTTTTAAGGGTAAAAGTTTGTTGCCATTCCACGAGCGGGCGCAATTTTAAAGCGTGACATGTTGGGTATTAATTTACTCTGTGTAACATTATCTTTCACAATATAAAAAAAAATGGGCTAACTTTACTGTTGTCTTCTTTTTTAATTAAATTTTCCAAAATAAGTGTGCTTGTAAAACCGCTGTGCAAATACAGTGTGACAGAAAGTATTGCAACGACTGCCATTTTATTCTCTAGGGTGTTAGAAAAAAAGTGTATAATGTTTGGGGGTTCTAAGTAAATTTCTAACAAAAAAAAAGTTTTTAACTTGTAAACAACAAATCTCAGAAAGAGGCTCTGTCCTTAAGTGGTTAATGCCTGAAAAGGGGAGCTAAGTAGCGTGCATTCTTCTGTATTTCTCTGCTGTCATGACACTGCCTGTGTGGACCAACATTGTGGCCAGACCACACAGGTCATAATCCACCCTTTAGAAACCTGTAACTCCCCACCAGAGGCCTCATGGTGCTTTTCCCCAACCAAAATGATGCTGTCTGCGTTGACATGTGCTTAGGCCAGACCACACAAGCCCTCAACCACCCCCAGTTCCCCTGATTCCTCAACATAGGAAAGTGCTGTGGTCAGATGAGACCAAAATTAAGCTCTTTGGCATTAACTCGACTTGCTGTGTTTGGAAGAAGAAACATGCTGACTATGACCCTAAGAATACCATCCCTACAGTCAAGCACAGAGGTTGAAACAGTATGCTATGGGGCTTTTTCTCTGCTAAAGGTACAGGCCTACTTTGTCGCATTGAGGGGCAAATGGAACCAATTTACCTCATTAGGCTCAAAAAAGCAAACTACTGCTAGTCAGTAAGAAAATGTAGCTAGTACACTGAACCATATGGAAATGACTAGAGCAGATCCATTGTAGGCTGAATATAATCAGGGAGTAAATGTATGATGTGTTTACTAAAGGAATATTATATGTTTTTTTTCTGAAAAGGTGAACGAACACTTTAATACTATTTCATAAAATTAATAAAACAAAGGGTGAAAAACAATGT
Source organism: Rana temporaria (assembly GCF_905171775.1). Lineage (NCBI taxonomy): Eukaryota > Metazoa > Chordata > Amphibia > Anura > Ranidae > Rana > Rana temporaria. Next base: position 96,985,560 of record NC_053493.1, read on the forward strand.
AGTGTCAATCGACACAATCACAGTAGTGCAAAAGAACAATAACAATTATTCAAAAGTGTCCATAATAGAATAAAGAATAATTGTCCATCATAAATTAATTAATTCAAATATCAAAAAAGAATCAATTGTGAAAATAGTGCAACTCTTCATAAAGTGGAAATTTTTCAACACAGGTAGATCCTTCACCAAAGTGCACAAGTGCCAATCCACACCCCTATAGAATGAGGCTCACCAGATTGTACATATCAATCGCATGTGTGATTAAATCACTTTAATCTTTATGCAGATGATCAATCTAATCTCCACTCATGATCCCCTGTGATCAAGTTGGAAGTAACGAAACATGTTAGGGGCGTGGCTACACGGCAACGGAATCTTAACGCTGAGAGTGTTATCTGTGAGTGTGAGCGAGGAGGGGGTGGAGACGCAAAACACAGGGACCCGGCATATAACTAACATATACCAAAGACGTTTTTTTGTTTTTTTTGTGAATTGTGATGTAAGTGCATTACTTTTTCATTAAAATTGTTTCCCAAGAGGTTTTTACACTATTGGAGGCTTTGTGTTGATTTTATCTCTACATGTGGAGAGAGCTGTCATCCATTTGAATCTGAGAAGATCTGAGTAGAGATTGGATTGATCACCTGCATGAAGCTTAAACACATGCGATTGATATCTACACATGCGATTGATAGCTACAATCTGGTAAACCTCATTCTATAGCGGTTTGGATTGGCACTTGTGCACTTTGGTGGAGGATCTACGGTGTTCAAATATTTCCACTTTATGAAGAGTTGCACTATTTTCACAATTGATTCTTTTTTGATATGTGAATTCATTTATTTATGATGGACAATTATTTTTGATTCTATTATGGACACTTTTGGAAAAAAAATGTTGTTCTTTTGCATTACTGTGATTGTGTAGATTGACACTATATTGTTCTGCACACTTTGTTTTATTATTTGCATTCAAGTAGCAGCACGTATATTTATATATATATTTATATTTAGTTCAATAGCGCAGTGCTAATATGAGAATTTATTTCATTAAATTGATAGAAAGTTGAAGAACCTGCACTACATCATCACTTTTTCTCATTTAAACTATTAATGTCAATTTACAAGTTGTCTCAGGAAATGTTTTGCAGGATTTGTCTTCTGGATCTCTCCAGCTGTTTTCCTGCCAAAGATTAGCACTGTACAAACAGACACAGAGCCTACGCCATACATATGTACGACATGCATGCTTCTTTGCAGGAGAATAAATTGGTTTTACTTTGTTTCACAAAATGGCAATCTTTAAAGATATCATGCTGTTTATATGAGGTGAGTGAACTGTCAGTACCCTCTCATGTTATCAGGTGATGCTAGAATTCCTAAACTTTCTGGAATCTATGACTGGTAGATGCTAAATAATACTTCATGCTGCAAGATTCTTTGATCACATTCACAGTTTTTGATGTTGTACAACACATAAGTATGAAGAAACCATAATCATAATGAATCCTGACATTTGGGGTTTTCCCAATCTGCTAAATTCATATCTGCATACATCTAACTGTCCTTATTCCTTAAGGAGAGACAACATTTTTGGATGCCAAAATGGAAAGGATTTAACAAGATGAGCAAATATGTTGAGATTTGAGTATGGTTTTTGGAATATGATATGAGATGATTTGTATTATTAATGTTGGTGAGTGTCTCACACTTTAAAAGCTTTGTAGGCAGCGTGAGGGTTAAGTAATTATTGCTCTGAGTGCTCTGGTCTCCTCCCATAATCCAAAAATATGCTGTTAAATTGATTAGCCTCTACTAAATTACCCCTAGTGTGTGTAGAGGTGTGGTGGGGATCTGTGGAATCTGTAATTAAAGCCGTGGGATCTGTAATTAAAGAACTTTGATAAAAGGTGTTGAAATCTGGGATACATTTTTCTAAAGCCCAGATATAAAAATGCATATATATTGCAGCCTGTCTCATTCTCAATCTAATTGACACAACAGTTTATGTGTTTTATCACTGGTTCATTCTGCCAACAGATGGCATTTTTAACCTTAGCCAAATCCTTGGGTCTGTTCAATACCACCTGCTTGGCTTTCTGTAGCCTATCCCAGTGCTCCTGTACCTAGGTGCTAGGTGTCCAGGACGTCACATCATCAGGAGAGCCCAGTAGGAGATCCACAGGTATCCAGCCATAGCACCAGAACATCAAGAAAAAGGGTGTGTGACCAGTAGCCCAGTGGACAGTATTGTTGTAGGCCCACACCACGGCCCCCACACACTGGTGCCATTTGTCTTGTTGCCGTTGTTCGAGAGTCTGCAGCATGCCCAACAGGGTGCGGTTGAACTGCTCACAAGCTCCATTACTCAGTGGATGGTAGGGGGTGGTATGTTACTTCCTGACACCACTGAGGTGGCACAGCTCAGACATAATCACTGACTCAAAGTTTGGGCCTTGGCCTGGTAGTATCCATTTGGTGCAACCGTAAGGTTGGACAACATGCTCCCAACATAATTTAGCCATGGTTGGGGCCACCTGGTCCTTGGTGGGGACTACCACTGCAAGCTTGGTAAAATGGTTGACTAAAACTATGGCATAGTGATAGCCTTTGGGGGAGCTGAAGATTGTTAAAATGTTCATGGTGACCAGCTCAAGGGGCCAAGGTGGTAATGGTCACTGGCGTGGTCCTTTTAGGCAGGCAACCCCATTGCCTTAGAATCGCTCAAGCTGTGTGAGACAGCCTCTGACACTCACAAGAGTAAGGCTTACACTGCCGAAAGAGTGAGCGCTGCACCTGCATGAGATCTGGATCCTTCTGTTGAATCAGCACCCATTCTTCTTGCCTGTAAATTCCAGTGTATTCAGCCAGAGGAACTGTTCGCTGTTCCTTAAGAGAGCATGAGGTGGCCGCTGTGGGCAGAACAGGATCTACCTTGATGTCTTCTTGGCAAGACTCCACATGGGCATTCCGCCAGATAACGGGACAGGGCATCGGCTCGTTAAGTTTTTCAGGTCTGTAGTGGATCTTATACTTGAATCATGCCAGGCGGGTGACCCACCTTTGCTCCGATGCCCCTAGCTTGGCTGTGTCCAGGTAGGTAAGGAGGTTGTTGTCCATAAACACCTCTATGAGGTACTGAGCCAAAACAGCTCCCAGGCCCTGTAAACTCCAATCTGTATACACCCAGAAAGGCTTTGAATGGTCCTCATATGCCAATAAAGGTGCCAAAGTCAGTTCTTGTTTAAGCATCTCAAAGGCCTGTTCTTGGGGGTGATGCCTTTGGGCTTGGATGCAGGGCAAAATAACTGCCTTTCTTCTGGGCATGATCTCTCAGCATCTGTGTAAATGGGGCAGCTATTTGGTGAACTTTAGGATAAACCTTTGTTAATAGCCCACCAGTCCCAGAAAGGAGCATAGCTTAGTAACAGTCTTTAAGGGATGTCAATCCTGCACCGCCTGTACCTTAGCCAGGTCTGGGGAAACTACTCCAGCTTCTACAATATGCCCTAAATACTAAGGGGCAGATTCTCAAAGGCGTTACGACGGCGCAACACCATTAGCGCCGTCGTAACACCTCATCTGGCCCCGGGTATCTATGCAACTGATTCTCAGAATCAGTTGCGCATAGGTACCCATTAGATCTGACAAGCGTAAGGCTATTACGCTGTCAGATCTTAAAAGTAATTTTTTTTCCCGCCGCTAGGTGTCGCATCGTCGCTTTTCCCCGTCGTCTATGCAAATTAGGTAAGTACGGCGATTCCCGAACATACGCGAGGTCGACGCAGCGAATTAACGTCGTTTGCGTAGCGTACCCGACGCGTAAGGTTGCCCCTGCTAATTAGCAGGCGCAACCAATGTTAACGATGGCCGTCGTTCCCGCGTCGAATTCAATAAAAATTACGTCGTTTGCGTAAGACGTCCGCGAATGGTGCTGGACGCCATTTACGTATACATCTAGGCAAATGACGTCGGGGCGACGTCATTTAGCGCAATGCACGTCGGGTAATTTACCCGACGGAGCATGCGCAGTACGCTCGGCGCGGGAGCGCGCCTAATTTAAATGGTGCCCTCCCCATTTGAATTGGGCGGGCTTGCGACAAGCAATCTAACGCTACTCCGCCGCAAGTTTACAGGTAAGTGTTCTGAGAATCAGGATGTAAACCTGTAGACCTGCGGCGGTGTAACGTAGATCTCATATATTACGCTGCCCAGGAGCAGCGCGAATGTATGAGAATCTGCCCCCATATCTGTTGTCTCATTAAGCAGCATTTACTGGGCTTGAATTTCAATCCATACTGTCAGGTGCACACCCGGTCCAGGTGCTCAATGTGATCCACAAAGAAAATTATGATATTGTCCAAGTAGACTAACACCGTCTTAAAGCTGAAGTCCCCCAGACATCTTTAAATTAGGCGCTGAAATGTGCTGGGGGCATTACTCTGACCAAAGGGTATATTCGAACAGTTCCAGGGGTGTGACAAAGCCAGTTTTTTCATGATCTTGATCTCTTACTGGGACATGCCAGTAGCCACTTGCCTAGCCAAGGGTAGAGAAGAACTTGGCTTGACCCAATGCCATAAGTGACACCTCTACGGTAATTAGTAGGCATCCCAATGCTGGGGGTTATTATTGCGTAAACTGGCACTGATGCTGGGCGTTATTGTTATGGAAACTGCCATTCATGCTGGGGGTTATTTTTGTGTAAACAGGCACCAATACAGGGGATTGTTATTGCTGCTACTGACACCAATGTTGGGGGTTATTAATTTGTAAACTGGCAGTGATGGCATGGGTTATTATTATAGATGCTGCCATTTATGCTGAGGGTATGTTTTGCGTAAACTGGCACCAATGCTGGGTGTTATTATTGCAGAAATGTCTGCCACAAATGTTGGGTTATTATTGCTTAAACTACCATTTATGCTGTATTTTTTTTATTGCTGGCACCGATGCAAGGGGCTATTATTGCTGCTGCGCACAGCAGTGCTAGGGTTTACTTTTGTGTAAATTGGCACCAATGATGGGGACTATTATTGCGTATAGTACGTACACACGATCGGAAATTCCGACAACAAAACCGTGGATTTTTTTCTGACGGAATTTTGGCCCAAACTTGTCTTGCATACACACGGTCACACAAATATTGTCGGAAATTCCGAACGTCAAGAATGTGGTGACGTACAACACTACGACGAGCCGAGAAAAATAAAGGTCAATGATTCCAAGCATGCGTAGGATTTTGGTGCGTCAGATGATCGGAATTTCCGACAAGAACTTTTGCTTTCAGAAAAATTGAGAACCAGCTCTCAAATTTTTCTTCTCGGAAATTTCGACAGCAAATGTCAGATGGAGCCCACACACGGTTGGAATTTCTGACAAAAAGCCCACATCGAACATTTGTTGTCAAAATTTTCGATCGTGTGTACGCGGCATCAGTATACATATTTTTTTGCATAATACATATAGTTAAAATGTATAAGTGAACTCTGTTTCTAATTACCTAAACCTAATTTATTTTGTATTGTTTTAAATACTTTCTTGTTTTAAAACGACACTGACTCATAAGAAATAAGGGGGGGGGGGCGTAGTTTGCAATTTTTTTGCACCTGGGCACCAGCTGACCTTGTCCTGGCACTGGGCCCAGAGTTCTAGTGGCAGGAAAAGGTACTGCAGGAAAAGCTGCTGCATTGAAAGTTATTTTTCTTCCTGAAAATAACTGTTGTTATGACAAAATTATCATATTTATGATATGTTAGGTAATTAAGCTGTATTCAAATGTGTAGGACATCCTATACCCTACAGGGGATCCCATATGGTGCCCTAGTGACCATCCCCCCCCTCTTCCCGCTGATTCTTATAAGGGTCCCCTATGAAAACTGGATATGAATTGTATTATTTCCAAATAATTTATAAGAGTCTCTGTAGTGAGGAAATCAAGGTGTAGTGAGGGAATGCAGAAGCTGAGAATAGAGCAGACTCAACTCAGATGTTATGGAATTTGCTGTAGCGTTCAAGGTGTGTCAATCTTCTAGAAATAAAAAGTTATTAGATGGCAAGGTGACTTGTTAACTGTAATTCTCCACTTTGCTACTTTTTAGACCCCTTTCACACTGAGGCGCTTTACATGCTCTTTCGCACAAAAAAAAAATGCATGAAAAGCTGACAAAAAACAATTTCCATTCAAATCAATTAATGCTTTCACACTGAAGTGGTGTGCTAGAGGGGCGGTGAAAAAACACCTGCAAGCAGCATCTTTGGGCATGTTTGGAGAGCTAAAAAAGGTGCCTCAAAAAGCCCCTCTCCATTGAAACGACTGGGAATTGCTTGAAAAGCACCTGAAAAGCCCCAGAAAAGCTCTTCAAAAGCACCTGAAAAGTGGCGCAAAAGCTCTCAGTGTTTTACTGGCAGTTTAGAAGCGCCTCAGTGTGAACATACCCTTAGACCCCTTTCACACTGAGGCGGTTTTCAGGCGTTTTAGCACTAGAAATAGTGCCTGTAAAGCACCTGTGAACCGCCTTCTATTCATTTTAGTGTGACTTTTCACACTGGAGTGGTGTGCTTGCGGGACGTCAGGAGTCCTGCAAGCAACATCTTTGGGGAGGTTTGGGAGCACTGTATTTAGCGCTCCCAAAACACCCTGCCCATTGAAATTAATGGGCAGCGCTTCCAAAGTGCCTGAAAAGTGATTTAGAAGCTTGGGGTTAAAATTGCTCCGCTATCGGGCGAAAAGCGCTGCTAAAACTAATGGCGCTTTAGCGAATAAGTATTTGAGGCTGGTCAGTATTGGACATGGCATATTTGATTCAGGGGTTGTCAAAAATGGTTCTTGCCAAGCAATGGCATCTCTAGGGGGGGCCAGAGGGGGCCCTGACCCCCCCAACATTATGCTGTGCCCCATCATGTGCCCCCCCACATGTATTTTGTTCGGGCCGCCACTGGAGTAACACAGTCTCTCCTGAGAGGGAGAGCGTCCCCAGTAAGCTTATGTGGGGGATTCCTCCCCCCTACCTCTGCTCACTGACACTGCAGAATGAGAGCGCTCACACAACCACAGCCGCTCGATCTGCTCCTTCCCCTGCATCCTCATTGGCACAGAGAAGAGCGAGTTGCAGGAAGGACTCCATGAGCACTGTGGGGGGGAAGGGGGTGGGGGGCCCAAGCCTTCATCTCAGTTACTGAAAAAACAGACTGATTTCTCCCATCCTCAGGACAGGAGAACCAGCCTGTAAATTCCTAGAGTGGTGACTGCAAGCTGAGCCGAGTGTCAGTCTATGACACTCTTTCACAGCCAAGCGAGTCCAGCCACCCCCCCCTCACTCTCCTCACATACGAGCAGGGAGGAATACAGCTCCTCCTCCTCCTTTCAGTCCTGCCCACACTATCCCGGCATGCTGTATCTGAAGAGAGGGGATGTGTGGGTGAAAAATCTGAAAATCAGCAGCATTCCTGGCTGTGTGTGAATGATGCCTGACATTCTAGCCTGGACAGTGGGTAAGTGTGTGCACTGCAGACTGCAGTACACTGTAATCACTGAACTGCATTATCTCCATCCCTTCTCTCCCCCATCTGTCTCCCTCCCCCTCTCCTGTTCTTTCAAGACATTCACAATTTACTTTCACTTTCAGTTAGGCAGGTAGTATACGGTGCAAATTTAAACTTGCATGATTCCCCCATAAACACAGACAGTGGTGACAGGGGAATATCCCTTGTCAATTGTATTCTCCCGACAAACAGTGATTATTACTAGTGGCTATAGCAACCACTAGTGATAATCATAAGAGAATCTGCTCATTAATGGTTCCAATCTCAGCCAGTTCCTGCTGAACCAGCTGATATTTAAACTGTCTATGGCTAGTCTTAGCTCTTAGGCAGCCCATACATTGATCACCTTTTTTTATTCAACTATTAGGTTGAATGAAAAAAAAAAAGAAATGATCCAATTCCCCCATCTACATTATTATAGGTGGATGGGGGAATCCTCCCACAGTGGACCAGTGCTGGAACAACCAGAGTTGCTGTCCTGTCCTGGCGGGATCGGGCATGTGGGATTTCAAACACACCCGAGCCCATCTCTAATGGTTGTAGACAGTTGAGCTCCCTGCAGGTTGCTTAGCAGCAGTGGAGCCTTCTCTGACAAGCTGATCGGGATGCAATCCAGGTGATGCTCTTAGTTAAATCCTAGTGTTAAATATCAGTGATTTTATTGATCAAAGCCCAAACTTTACAGGCATAGAGCTGAATTTTGGTTGATTTTATATAAGTGGTTGTACTCTTAATGCTAATAAATACTGTGTTTATTAGATCTGACTGGGAGCATTACCTGGATCACATCCCGATCAGCATGTCAACAGAGAAGGTTATACAGCATTACTGCTGCTAGGTGACCAGCTGGGGGCTCGGCTCTCTATAGCCTTCCCCTGCATGCACCCATGTCACCAGCACTAGGTCCTAATAGACTGCCGCCACTGCCAAGGAGACAGATGCCAGACCAGCGCTGTCAATAGCAGGGACAGGACAGCTGGGGAACCCCACAGTGGCAGAACACCAGGGCCCAGTTTCAAGACAATCTTTGCAACCCTGATAGTTCTCCCACTACTTTGGACCCTATTTTCTTGGTGTGCTGGTGACATATATCTCTTGTTTTATGCCACCCTGGGGGGCCCCAGTATAGTAGGAGGGAGCTCACTGCAGAACATGTGAAAGGGCCCGTTGTGGGTTTGTAGTAAAGGGCCCCTGGATATATATATAAATATATATATAATTGCATTTTTTAGTTGGCCCCCCCTACTTTTGTCCCTGTTCCCCCATGTGCCCCCCCCCCCTAAATATGAAAGCTGGAGACGCCACTGTTGCCAAGGGGCTCTTTGGTGACTATGTCTGACACTTAAGGTAGAACTATAGGCAAAACTTTTTTTTTTCATTTTGAATAGAGTAAGGAAGGGTTATAACCCCTGCCATCTGTGTCCCATTGCAGAGATTTCCCTTCACTTCCTGTCCCATAGCCAAATCGGAAAAAAAGAGAAAAAATACCTGCAAATTAAGGAAAATCCTTGGGGACCCCAAGGTTACTAGAACTAGTGTCCCCATGGGAAGATTTCCCCTCTATTATTTTTCTGGGGACAACCCAAAACTTGAAATTTTCTTTTTACTTTCCCTTTTAATAATAATGGCAAACTGGACAAATAGACAAATAGAGAGTGATTCTCCTTAACGGGGGGCACAGACAGCAATAAAAAGTGTCAGGTGTTCTAATCCCTCTCCACTCTATCCAAAACTAGAAAACATTTTTGCCTTTAGTTGTGCTTTAAAACATTTGGGAAGTGGATAAGAGACGCTGGAACCATGGAGAATTTGTGTATGATTACTTTATGTCCTTGTTATTATAATTATCAAATTTTGCAATAAAAGAGTGTAGCGCCCCCTTACTTTCAGTATGGGCACTACGCTAAAGTTAGTGGGGAATGGGAGAGTTATTTTGCTCCCATTCATAATTTGCTAAATTTGGGCTGCTGTCATTCCTGGGCTGTCCTGTAGGTCAGTCTGCGCTCCAGGGGTGCCGATCCCACCCCTGGGCGACAGTTGGCGCTAGAGGGGTTCTGGCAGAGCAATTTTCCCCAGCAGCCAATTAGAGGAGTTTTCCCTCGCGGGGCATGCTGGGGGAGAGTATATCTGTGGCAGACGCTATTTTCGCTGGTTCTTCGCGGGTTACAGGTTTCAGGTGCGGCACCCACCTTAAGGGTGTGCGCATCCAACAGACCCCGGCGATATGGCCTACCAGGGATGCTACACGGAGCTCCATGTTGCTGAAAGGGGCCCCAGTGACTTGCTGGGTCCCTGGCTCTATTGAAGAGATCCCAAGCTATGTGCTGAATGGTGGGGGATCGGCTCAAGGAGAACCCAGAGACGGGTTATCTGAGGGGCTTGGACGAACCATCAGGGATCTGGTGACCGGGACATTGACAGGTACGCTTCAACTGTCATCCGGTGACCCTAATCTAATCTACTGGGAGGATTCGCTCAATTCGTTAAGCTCATCCAAGTACTAGGCCTGTGGCAGAGGTCCCTAGAGCCAGGCCTGCGGCAGAGGTCTGTTCCTCCTAGCAACCTTAAGTGGCGCTTCGGCTGCCAGGCTCGTGGCATGAGTCTGTCCGGAGGCACTTCACCCACTCTGACTAGAGTGGCGACGAACTGTATCTACTACTACTGAGAGCAGGATTGCTCGTTCTCTATTGCTTCATCAACCTTTCCTCTATACCTCATGTTGATGTTGGTCATGTTGGGCCGAGAATAAAGAATTCAGAAAACCTTTATTTACTGACTGGACATTCGCTCACTAATCTACTCATCAATGTTACCCCTAGACAACGGTAAGAGGTAACTTAATACGCCGATCCCAAAACAACCAGCGGCTCCTGAGGGGGTAGCACTACACCTGGGGGCTCGTCCGGGATATCGGCTTTTACCTCTGGCAACGGAAATCGTGAGTAGCGATTTATTAAAGAGCGAAGAGTGTCGTGTATTCAGAACTGTCTGGCTATGAGGAAGTTAACCTCACACAGCTAAGCTTGGGCGTACGTGCAACACAGCACGCGCCTACAACGTGTCCGGACAAGTTCTTCAAGTGGGAAGAGCCACCCTACCCTACGTGAGACGTGGGTAAAAGTTTCACGCCAATTGAGCAAGGAAACGTCCATCTTCGCACCAAATCAGCAGAACAACCATGTTCCTGTGAAGGACAGACCGCGTGCTTAGATAATTCTCTCCCTATAAGAACAAGCAGGAACCTTGCCCTAAACTATCTAATGCAGAGTATCTCACAGAAAGAAACGTTGCTGGTGTAGATTTCTGAAGCAGGATAGTCCTATCTAAATCTCTCCCTCAGATCAGCAGGAACCTTGCCCTAAACTATCTAATGCAGAGTATCTCACAGAAAGAAACGTTGCTGGTGTAGATTTCTGAAGCAGGATAGTCCTATCTAAATCTCTCCCTCAGATCAGCAGCAGCCTTTCCCTACCCTAGCTAATGCAGAGTGACGAGCTGTGCTATGTGCCTCTAGGTTATATAGAGGCTGGGTCACATGCTGGGTCACATGTTGCACTGGCCAATCACAGCCATGCCAATAGTAGGCATGGCTGTGATGGCTTCTAGGTAAAACAAGTAAAACAAATGGTGATTGGCTGCCCTGCAGCGCACCATTACATTGCCGAACACCTGACCCGAACCCAAACTTTCAGCAAAATGTCCGGGTTCAGGAATAAAAAAAAAACAAAGTCCGTACCGTACCGGTTCGCTCAACCCTATTTACAACCACTTTAAGGCTGTAGGTGGCTACTTCAAACTATGGTGGCAGGGAAAGCACAGTCTAGCAAAGGATGAAGAGACTCAGATTTACAACATGCCTTAAGACCAAATAGCCCCGACCATCCACTCGATTAAGGGGTTGTAAAGGTTCATCTTTTATTTTATAAATTGGTTCCTTTAAGCTAGTGCATGGTTGGTTCACTTACCTTTTCTTTCAATTTCCCTTCTAAATGTTTTTTTTTCTTTGTTTGAATTTTTCACTTCCTGTTTCTCCTCAGTAAGCTTTCCACCATCATCCGAGCGGTGGAAAATCATTTAGAACAGCTTACTGAACACCTTACTGAGGAGAAACAGGAAGTGAGAAATTCAGACAAAGAAAACAAAGAAAAAAAACATTTAGAAGGGAAATTGAAGGAAAAGGTAAGTGAACCCACAATGCACTAGCTTAAAGGAACCTATTTAGAAAATAAAAAAATGAACCTTTACAGCCCCTTTAATTCCAAATATTTCCCATACTCATGGGTAAATGATAACCACTGTAAATGATTTTGCCAGGCCAGAATCTGCAAAAAGATTGTGTGTGAGTCACTTACCAAAGGAGGAAATTCATTACACAAGAATTCCATGTACACAATACAATACTTGTGGTAGGAAATCCTCTCCTTGAATAACTACTACATACCTATTCATTGTCCATAATGCTTTTCAGTTATGTAAAGCATACCAGCACTTAGCAGACTGCAAGAATTTTTATTTATTTATAATCTTTATAATACTCACAAAATATTTGGCAAAGGCACAGATTAGCTAAGGATGGGAGAGGTTGTCCTGTGTAACCCTACTTGACTTTTAAAAGCCACACTAAATAGGGACAGTAAAGCAGTATTAAACCCAAAAGTAAACATTTATTATATTGATCTTACCAATCCTTAGATGTGATGGCTGTATTAGTTTCCAATTTTATACTTTCTTTCTTCTATTTTATCCAAGGCCCTGACTAAAAGCAACCCGTCAAGTAAATACAAAAATCTTCAAATAATACTCCCAAAGTGCAGGTACCTTGTGTTGACTGCAAGTGTCCTTTTTCTTCTTAAATTGCCTTCTTTATCCCCTCTTCAGTCTATCATGAATGCTGCTGCCAGACTCATCCACCTGACCAACCGTTCAGTGCCCAGCATCCCTCTCTGCCAATCCCTTCACTGGCTTCCCATTGCCCAACAAATAACATTCAAAACACTAACAATAACATACAACGCCATTTACAAATCTGCCCCGAGCTGCATCACCAATCTTGTCTCCAAATATCACCCAAACAGTCCTCTCCTCTCCTCCCAAGACCCCCTGCTCTCTAGCTCCCTTGTCTCCTCCTCCCATGCGCATATCTAGGACTTTTCCAGAGCCTCTGGAACTCCCTACCCCAATCTGTCTGGCTATCTCCTACTTTGTCCACTTTTAGCCTCTCCCTGAAAACTCATCTCTTTAGGAAAGCCTATCCTGCCTTCAGCTAATAATCAAATCATCTATTTCTCCCATGAGTTCATCCCTCACAGTTATCTTTTGTTCCACCAGCCCCTCCCTATTAGATTGCAAGTTCACAGGAGCAGGACCGTCCTAACCCTCTTGTAATGAATCGTATTGTTGCTGTATTGTCTGCTGTTATATTGTGAAGCGCTATGCAAACTGTTGCGCTATATAAATCCTGTATAATAATAATGTGTCCAGGAAGTCTCTTCATCCTGGAGCAAATGCTACACAGACAGTTCTCAACTTTTACAGATACTTAGAATTAAGACCCCCTATCTGGACCTATGCTCCCCATATTTAAAGCGATAGTAAACCCCGCTTGCCCATTTTTACCCACAGATAAGTCTATAATAAGGTTTACCTGTATGTAAAATGAATATCTCCTAAACTTGCACTGTTTGGGAGATATTCACCCAGCATGCAGCCAGTGACATTATTCGCACATGCAACCTGAAGGTCCGGCATACCTTGCCAGAACTTCAGAGCTTCGTGCCAGAACCAAGGATTTCTGCGCGAATGCGCGGGAGTGAGGTCATTGCGTCTCTGGCCAATCACAAAGCCAGAGCAGCAAATCCAGAAGAAAAACATGTTATCCCTCTCAGCGATGACAGTACAACGCTGGAGGGTTTCAAATTTAAGGTGAATATTTCCTAGCACATTATGCCATTGCCAGTGTTTATTTTTTTTTCAACGGTTTACAACCACCAGATACGAATTTTCATACAAATGTTTGTACAAACATTTGTTGAGAAATCTGTATATGTATGGCCAGTCTAAGCTTGCTTTTTAACAGTCATCTCATGGTGGATTGTTAAAATCCACCATGAGATGACTGTTAAAAAGCAAGCTTAGACTGGCCATACATATACAGATTTCTCAACAAATGTTTGTACAAACATTTGTATGAAAATTCGTATCTGTGACTTGACGAATGTGACTTGAAAGTGCTTGAAAAAATATGTGCTTTAAACATCTGAATTTGAAGTGAATGAACTTTCCCGAATATAAACCTGATTCACTGTTAGAAAATTGTTTGTTAAGAAAAAATTTCCATCCTGCACCTCCGAATGTTCTTGTCACTGCGATTGAAAATGGGCCCACTAACATGAAAAATGAACAAACGTTCTTAAAACAAAACTTATGCTCCAGAGGAGGCAAGACATAAAACTCTTGAGTTAGAGCTGAAGTGCAGCTAATTCTCGTGCACATGTACCAGCACACAGACAAGCTCAGGCTCATGTCCAGCGTGCATTGACACATTGGCGCATTTCTGGTGCCAAAGGCCTATTTAAAGAATACACTGATGGATGCTAACTGCTGAATGTTCTTCAACTTCCCCAGATCCATCCTCCTGTGTTCCTACTTGTGCTGACTAATCTTCTGTTGTTGAACCAGCTTGTTCCTGATCTTGCTCTGTGGATTCTGGATTCTGACCTCAGCTTACACCTGACTATTCTCTGCCTGATCTCCTGGTACTGACCTCAACTTGCTACAGGACCTTGCTCTGCCTGCTTCCCTGGTACTGACTCCTAACCACGCTGCTGTCACATGGTGCATGACCCTGGCTCACCTTGGCTACGTCCCTGACCGTGGCAGTCACCTGATATCAAGCTACTGGCACCCATGTTTCTTTGAGCCTTGTACCTCTGTCACCACATTCGCAGGTGCTCAGACCAGAGCTGCAAGAGAAGCCCTCTTCTCAACTTGGTCTCCAACCAAGCTATTGTTTGTGTTGCTATATTATAAAATGAAAGTGTACACTATGACCATAGATCTCCTTTAAATCTCTGCAGCGTTCAGTTAAAATTTTTCTAAAACCAAAACCAATTTTTTGATTTGGACAGCACAAGGAACAATTTCTGTTTCATATTAGGGGGATTTCTCTTTCTTTTTGGTCCCATAGACACAAAACTATTTAAGTGGCAATCTCGCATAATAGATTTCACCCAAACAGGTGTCTCCATTTGAAGATTTCACATCACATCCTGTTAAGGTAATAACTGTAATATTTTGGTTTGCCATTGCTTTCAGTCCTGGTGACAATGGTTTGGCTTTAGATATACTTTAGATAAGCCTATAAGTACCTACTAGGTGGTCAGATCTGCAATAAGAATCCCTAATTTAAAAGTAGCAAAGTCAAAACTCTTTAGTAATGACATTTCTAAAGATTGGCATGCTGCCTGTCTAAACTTAGTTGCTGCACGCAGATTGGGAAATATGGGCTTATTGGGGCTGTAGAATACGCAAAAGTAATTTGTTCACATGTACAGATAATTAACCTTAAATACGCCATTGTTCATTGCATGGCAGCAAGAACAGTACTCAGGTATAAAAGCAATGACAACTGGACAAGAAAAGTCATCCTGGCAAAAGAGCCGTCTTAAAGCAGAACTAAGGTCCCGCTATCACAAACTGTTAGCAGACACACTCTTTATTGCAGAACAGAAACGCTATGTCTCTACTGCAATAAAATACACCTGCCTGCCTGCTCACTGTCTTCTCCGGCATGTAAACTGAGCTGCGCATGCATGGTATGATCCCTGGTGATATCATCTGGCAACGGCCAATGAAGGCCAAAAGTCCAGCAACCAGGATAAAATGCCAGCGCTTGTGAGGGACAGGAGCACCTGGTTAGAAATTATGACCTGATGCGTACTTAAAGTTAAAGTATATCTAAAGCCATGTAGCGGGGTCATCCTGTCAGAGTCTTATGACAGGCCATCCCCGCTGGAACTTTGTCCACACCATTGTAAATATGCAAGTTACCTTTAACCACTTAAGCCCCGGACCATTTTGCAGCTAAATGCCCAGGCCAGGTTTTGCGATTCGGCACTGCGTCGCTTTAACAGACAATTGGCGTCCTTTTTTCCCCACAAATAGAGCTTTCTTTTGGTGGTATTTGATTACCTCTGCGTTTTTTTTTTTTTTGCGCTATAAACAAAAATAGATCGATAATTTTGAAAAAAATGCTATATTTTTTACTTTTTGCTATAATAAATATCCCCCAAAAACATATATAATTTTTTTTTCCTCTGTTTAGGCCGATACGTATTCTTCTACCTATTTTTGGTCAAAAAAATTGCAATAAGCGTTTATCGATTGGTTTGCGCAAAATTTATAGCGTTTACAAAATAGGGGATAGTTTTATTGAATTTTTATTAATTTTTTTTTTTTTACTACTATTGGCGGCGATCAGCGATTTTTTTCGTGACTGCGACATTATGGCGGACACTTCGGCCAATTTTGACACTTTTTTGGGACCATTGTCATTTTCACAGCAAAAAAATGCATTTAAATTGCATTGTTTATTGTGAAAATGACAGTTGCAGTTTGGGAGTTAACCACAGGGGGCGCTGTAGGAGTTAGGGTTCACCTAGTGTGTGTTTACAACTGTAGGGGAGTGTGGCTGTAGGACTGACGTCATCGATCGAGTCTCCCTTATAAAAAGGATCACTCGATCGATACGCCGCCACAGTGAAGCACAAGGGAAGCCGTGTTTACATACGGCTCTCCCCGGTCTTCAGCTCCGGGGAGCGATCGCGACGGAGCGGCTATAAACGAATAGCCGCGCCGTCGTCCCGGATCGCTCCCCGAGGGAATCTGCCCGCCGATCGGACCCCCCACCCGCTAGAAGGCAGGGACGTATATATACGCCCATCTGCCTGTCCGTGCCATTTTGCGGACGTATATAGTCGTGCGGCGGGCGTTAAGGGGTTAAGGAGTTATGCATTGTGGGATTGCAAGTAGCAGGAGATATGGACTCCATTGACTCTTAGGAGAAATAGACTACATTTCCCACAATGCCCTGTGCTATTTGAACACGTGACACCTCTGCACAGACTTATGGGGGAGGTTACTTAAAGAAAGGGCGCGGCTGATTTCGCTCTCTCGGGACCTGCACTTCTCTCCTCTGCGGAACAGTGGACAGAGCACAGCCGTGTGGTTAGGCCAGAAGCCTGGGCCTAAATCCAACGAGAGACCTGCCGTCCTGAATGAAGCTAGACTCCAGCATCCAGTCCATGTACCCGGGTATTGTAGAGGCAATCCAGCTGTCAGCTGAACCAGTGGAACACCCTCGTCTGGGATCTCTGTGCTGTGGAGCGGTGATTCACCAGCGCGCCTTCTGAGGAGAATTCAGGCGGATTGGCCTGTCGGGTGAGAGAGCATTTGCTCAACTTCTGACTCTCCGTTTACACAGACACCCAGAGCCACTTTGCAGGCCAGAGATACGTTTTCGGCCTCAAACCAAAACTTAGAGGCCCAGTTAACTGTTCGAGTATTCTTAGAAGTGACCGACACTGACGAGTGTCAGTTCACCAACGTTTATTGCTCCAGACACTCTGTTATTTAAGTCCTCTCATTAAACTGCCATCTTGGATTACAATTTCTTACGTGCACTAACCGGCCGCTACGGGGACATTAACTGTTCTGTAGAACTGCCCGCTAGAGGGCGCTCGCGAGCATAGGCAATCTACCTTAGTTTAAATGAGTGGTACCATTCCTTAGTTAGGTTTCTCCTTACTGTCATTAATTGCTGATTCCTGCAAGGGCCCTTGCGAATCATAGTGAGTCATTGGTTATGAACTGTGTTCATAACTAAAATCTATACTTGTTCCCTCAAGTTTCCACAAAGTAAACTTATTCTTTTAAATATATTTACTGTGTAGAGTGTATTTTCTTGCCTGGAGAAACCACCCTTAACCCCCCTGGCGGTATCCCCGAGCGTGACTCGGGGTTGATTTTTTCTACCAAAATCGGTATCCCCAAGTCACGCTCGGGGTAGACATGCAGAGCCTGCAGCGTGCGCTGGCTTACCTTCTCCTGGATCCAGCGATGTCACCACGCTGTGTGAGCGAGCGGGACCTCGCTCGATTCACACAGCGTCCTCCTGTGCCGCCGATCTCCGTTCCCTGCGACGTTATGACGCACGGGAGCGGAGATCGGCGCCAAATTCAAAAAAGTAAACAAACACTATACATACAGTATACTGTAATCTTATAGATTACAGTACTGTATGTAAAAAAAAACACACTCCCCTTGTCCCTAGTGGTCTGCCCAGTGTCCTACATGTCATTTTATATAATAAAAACATTTTTTTCTGCCTGAAAACTGTAGATTGTCCATAGCAACCAAAAGTGTCTTTTATGTCAAAAATGGTTTTAGATCAGCTAGAAAACAGCGATAATAAATTATAATCACTTGCAGAATTGTGCGATAGCGATTTGCGGGGAAATTTGTCATAAAAAAAAAAATAATAACAGCGACAATTCTGCAACTGAGCAAATTTCAGTGATTTTGAGTTGATTACATTATTGAATAATTTTTATTTTTATTATATTATTACTTGCTATAATTATTTATAATTATTTATTATATTATAATTTAAAATTTTGTTTTTAAAAAAATGTCATACCCGAGATGCCTATTAGATTCTTGTTTGGTCAGATTTAAGTGAGTTATTCCTAAAAATCACAGGCCTACAGTATAAAACGCCAAATTTCCTTGCAAATAATTGTACCGCTTTCAGCATGTTTTTTCAGACAGAATCATACCGCCAGGGAGGTTAATAGCAAGTAATTCTATTGTTGTGTTATTACTGCTATTGTGACCCCAGCTCAACAGGGGTCACAATATCTCAACCACCAGGTTTTTGATGTGTCAAGGGAGGGTTCGAGCTAGTTAATAGGGGTGAGCTGAGCCAAAAAGAGAGTAGATCCCAAATCAACCAGTGGCTCCTTCTGGGGTAGCGCTACAGCCAAATCGATTTTTTATTCATTTGTTTGTAAAACACCCTCTCCGGTTTTCTTCTGCCATCTTTGTCCTACTGGGGAGACTTGCATTAATTTCCTGTTCCGTTGAGGAAATGAGAGAAAGCCTCTTTATAGTGAAGGAAATTGTCATCCATAACAAGTGTCCCCAAAATAAAACATTGAAAGGGGCTCTAACCCAATGCTATTTTGTCTAAAATTAAAAGAGAAGTATGGCCAAAGCTCTTTTGGCCATACTTTTCCTATGGGTCATAGGAGCTGAAGGCTGCTGTTGGTTGATGTCACATAGCCACTCTTGTCACTGCAGGAATCCCTACAAAAATGTCAGGATCCACCCAGATGCCTGACTGGCAGCTGGCTCAGCCTCTCGGTGTGCCACTGAGAGTCTGAGTCAGCCTGGAGGTGCAGAGCACAAAGTGGTGACTGACAGCTACTGCTCTGTGCTCAGCACGGACCAGTGGGCTTTGATCCCCCAGTTCTCGGTGTAGAACTGACAGGGGACAGCTACAGCATCAGATCGATGCTGTAGCCATCTAGGTGAGAATGTTTTTTTATAATTCCCACACTTTGCTTTAAACAAAATAAAATGGGTTTATTTAATAAAGCTGGAGAGTGCAAAATCAGTCTCACTTTTTCATAGAAGTCAATCAGCTTCCAGGTTTTATTGCAAAAGCTTAATTGAACAAGCTGAGGTTAGAAGCTGATTGGTTTCTCTGCAGAAGTGAGACTGATTTTGCACTCTCCAGCTTTAGTAAATCAACCCCACTTTTACGTTCTAGTGTATTGAACTGGTGTAAACTGAAAACTTGAATGACCAGATATCCAATTCATTCCCAGCACAGTGACCAAATTCATATTTATTGTATATAATCACACTAGGCTAATTTGATTTAAATTAGGGGTTCATCAGCCACTGGTTGATGGGTTGTTACATTTTCATCACAGGCTCACCCTAAGGCCCCTTTCATATGGACCCCATCCGGTCTAATCGGAGCAGATCAGGACAGATGTCGCTTTTGTGACATCTGTTCCCGTTCAGTTTTTTTTTTCTGCATTTACAGACCAGAGCTTTCAAGACCTGTGTTGCATCTAAAAGCAGCTGGATAAAATTGGAATTATGTATTTTTAGTGCCTGTGCGCGTTCCTGTGCGATTCAGTGCTGTGCGATTTTGCAGCCAGTCCATTCATTTGAATGGGCTGCAAATTGCACCGGAATATAGAAAAAGTAGAGCATGCAAATCACATCGCACTGCAAAAACGCACTTCAGCAAATCACATCATGCTTCAGGCTGGTACAGGCAAAGTCACTTTGTTTGTGATCAGCATCTGGGGTGCCATTAGCAATGTATTGCGACCCACAGCAGATTGCAAAGGCAGTGCCCTTTGAAACCATAGCTCCCAACTGTCCCTGATTTTGAGGGACTGTCCCTGATTTGGAACAAAATACCTAATTTGTCGCTCATTTTGGTCTCATCTATATAGTTATATATAAAATGCACTATTTATCTTTCAAAACGTGTTTCCTCAGTGCTAAACCTTTCATCCAAGGTAAAAAATCACTTAACTAATAGCATTAAACTAATAATTTTTTTGGTATAATTTTACTTTAAGGGGGTGTGGCAGGGGGTGTGTTCTATGCCCATGGGTGTCCGCTCCATAGGGCAAGGGAGGGCGCTTGCCCCCCCTAGAAATCAGTGCCATGATCCTCAGTGAGAAAAACAGCGGGCAGGAAGCAATGCAGCGGCACGGCGAATCCAATTAGAGACACTCTCTCTTTCTTCTAGCTCCAGCTAACAGACAGGGGGAGGGGGTTGTTATTTCCTTGGGGGGGGGCTCCATTTTTTATGATATTGTTATTCTAAGTTGCTAGTTGCTTGATAGTTGCATCAGGTTTCTCAAACCTTTGCATGCCTGCACTTTTTGTGATAATGACTAAGCCCCTCCCCTTCATGATATTGTCTAAAAGGAACTGAGCATGGATGACCTTAAAATGATGCCCCCCCCCCATAAAAAAGTTCAGCGGACGCCCATGTCTATGCCTACATATTTTTGGTAATAGGTGTCTCTTGTTCCCATCTCAAAAAGTTGGGAGGTATGTGAATGGGGCCTCTGAACTCATGTTAATGTCTTAACAACCGGAAAAGAACGCAGGCCATCTTCATTCTTTTTTCCAGACCTGGATAGACTGAGAGGTAATTGGATGTAAACTCTTCCCATAGACTAATGCTGGCCATACAGTTAAAAAAATGTTAAAAAAAAACTGTTGGATTTCTAAAGATCTGTTGAACGTGCATGTGATAACGTCATAATTGTATTGATATAGGTCACCGAATTATCAACAAAGTATAAATCGATAAAAAAAATTGTCGATAGATTACATAATCTGGGGTAATATTTTAACACACGCATGTGCTGCAGATTTTTTCAAATTGCTTTCAATCGATTCCACAACTAATGTTCAGAAAATCGATCGGTTAGGCTCAGAAAATACGACACAAGTTTTTGTTTTTTGCCATAAAATCTAATCAAAATTAACCTACTAACGTTTCGAAAGTCGAACGATCGAGCACATCGAATGCTTTATCAAACGATTTTCTAACCGTGTATGGCCAGCATTACATGGAGCTTCTGATCAGGTCCACCTGAAAAACTGCCAGATAGACCTGGTTGTACAACCTGTGTGAAAGGGCCTGTGTACATTAGTGGCCACACACATTTCAGAGTTATAATTTGATAAATCAGATTTTGATTACTTTAATAATCCCAAACGGAGACTATTAAATCTCAAAGGGAAATTACTACCAATACTGCAATAGTTTAATGATAATCATGACAATTCAATAGTATCATGAATGATGATGACAATCCAAGTTTTATAGAATGTACAAGAAATTTAAAAAATCAACTGTATTTCTTGGATCAAAGTTTTTAGACACTTGTCTTTAGGCTTTCAATACATATGGTTTACTTCCCCATTGTGGACATGTGCAATAAAAAACATTTCTTGCGTCTGTTAAGGGTTAATGATCTCAGGCAGGAAGTACATTCTTTTAAAAAAAATGGTCAGTATTAGGCTGCAGTTTCCCTCTCTGACAGTAGGGTGTGCTATGATCCTCATTTCTGTACATTCTGTTTTAAAGCCTGTAAAATCCACTAGTCTATAGTAGTGGCAGTAAACAGTGACATAAGGCTATAAAGTCACAACACATTACCTTTATCATTGAAATCTTGCGGGTGGCTAGAAAAAAAGAAAAAAAATACATACATTAAATTAATGTTTTTTTTTAATCCAGAAAAAGGTTATACTGAAAAATAACATTAATACATATTGTTATCATCACTGTAACAGTGTAACAAAATTCAGAGATTTTCCTAGTAATTGTCACCTGTTCTTTATTAAACAGAGAAATCTATAATATTTAATATGACATCCTGTGACATTCAGTGTCTGAAGTATCTTGTCACTGCTTGCTAACAGTAAAGGCCCATTTAAAACACTTGATGTGCGAAAAAGTGTTGTAAACATGCACACCCTGGTTGAAACGCCCTGCTTTGTGGTGTGAATAGGCCCTTTTGTTAAACCGAAATTA